>NC_084835.1:41436209-41741798 GCF_033115175.1 Lepus europaeus
TTTTTCTTTTTAAATCACAAGTTATTTTAATTCTGAATGCTGTTGCTCTTGTTTAAGCATCTGTTTTCCTGGAACAGCTTTCCTCTTTGTTGTTGTTTTTATTTTCCTGCTGAATTCTAATCATGTCTTCTAATCCATTGGCAGCCGATGAAGGAAAATAAATGGTGAAGGAAATTAGATGCAGCTTGGATAATTGATGTTTGTATGCCTGGCTTTAATAAAAATACTCTGCTAAATTAGAGGGGAGTCTAGTGGATTCAGTCAATAAGGAAGTGATTCAGGTGAGGAATTCAATCTCAGGCTTCATTGTAATCTTACAAATAAGCCAACATATCAGTTCAATTGGAACCATATTTTACTTTTTCCGAAATCTGAACAAGCTGCTTGGGCTTGCTTTCCACCTCTGGTTTATTCTTTAAGTTGCCCTTATAGTCATGCTTTGGCATTCAATAGGGGACCGGTTCCCACTATGGGTACCAACAACAGGGGTGCTCAAGTTCCTTAAAGCTATTCTTGGGTGCTGACTGTTCCCCAGAGGCCCTTGTATTAAAGGCCTGGTCTTCACTGTGGTGCTATTGTGAGGTGGTAGAACCTGTAGGAGGGTAGGGCCTGCTGTGAAGCCCCTATGCCATACAGGGCATGCCTTTAAAAAGTAGGTCTTGTGGAAGGTTTGGCATAAAAGGCTGTCTCTCTCTGCTTCCTGGCTCACCAAGTGATTCTCTGTCCATATGTATTTCAACACCGCTATCTGCCCTCCTCACAGAGGCCAAGCGAATGGAGGAGCTGATCTGGGACTTGAACCTCCAGAACCATGAGCCAGAATACATCCCTTCTCTTCACTAAGTTAGTTGCCTTAGCTATTTCATTCATTGTAGTTCCAGAATGTTCACTAAAAACTTAAAATAAAATGGTGCAGTATTTGCATATAAAATACGTATAATTTTCTGTATATTTTAAATCCTTTGTAGAATGCTTATAATATTTATGACAAAATAAATGCCATGCCAATAGTTCTTACTGCTTAGGAAATAATAAAACATCCATAGATGTGAAGACAGACATTTTTTCCTACATATATTTTGTTCCAAGGTTGGCTGAATTCATGGATGCAGGGGGTTGACGGTATTTCCCTGTGGACAAATTCAAGTGCTATTATACTAGTGTTACAATTGATGCACCCCTAGAACAGCAACAGATGCCAACTGCAAACAGGATTTCTTAAACAAAATACCCTTCCAGGTTGCCCTTTTTAGTTTCTGCGATGGAAAAAAAACAAAGACTTTGAGTGGGTCCACAACGTAAACTGAAAACCTTGAATCAAAATAAAGTGCCTTACGCCAGCGCCGCGGCTCAATAGGCTAATCCTCCGCCTTGCGGCGCCGGCACACTGGGTTCTAGTCCCGGTCGGGGCACTGATCCTGTCCCGGTTGCCCTTCTTCCAGGCCAGCTCTCTGCTGTGGCCAGGGAGTGCAGTGGAGGATGGCCCAAGTGCTTGGGCCCTGCACCCCATGGGAGACCAGGAGAAGCACCTGGCTCCTGCCATCGGATCAGCGCAGTGCGCCAGCTGCAGCGCGCCTACCACGGCGGCCATTGGAGGGTGAACCAACGGCAAAAGGAAGACCTTTCTCTCTCTCTCTCTCTCTCTCTCTCTCGCTCTCGCTCTCACTGTCCACTCTGCCTGTCAAAAATTAAAAAAAAAAAAAAAAAAGAAGTGCCTTAAACATTATCCTCAATAGCAGACAACATTTGGGCATTTTAAGCCTCTCAATTGAGGTAAACCCAACCATTTCATCCCAACAGATAGACAGCTTGAAAATGACACCTGAGGGATGAATTCTCTTGGAACAGCATTTTGAAGGAACATGAAGTTGCCATTCAGCTTGACCTCTGAGAAGAGTCAGGATGAACCTAGCAAAATATGCCTGTCTTTGATCTGTTTTCTTCCTAAAGTCTCCTTCCTTTTATCCTGTAGTCTCATTAGAAGAAGTAAAATCACAGCGAAGTCTAATATTTATTGTATGGATTGTCCTAGGTGCTAGGAGTTACTTACTACAACCCTGCCTGGAAAATAAGACTCAAGAACTTTTATAACCTCATTAAGATCACAGCTACAAAGTGATGGAGTCACAATCTGAATCACGTTAGTATTTCTTCAACATCGAGGTTCTTTCCAATCTTTCTGCTCCTCTACAATTAGTGACTCCTAGGATTAGCCAATGACCAATTCTACTTTGGTTCTACTTCCAAGGTTCATGGACACATTCCTGAGTCCAATATGCTAGTGCCCAAGTATTTCTTGCTTTTGAATCTTATTACTCACTTAAAATTGATGAGAGGGTAAGATATCTTTTATAGTTTTGTGAGCCGCTGAGTTTGGGTTCTTCACAAACCAAGAAGTCTTCCGTTTCTGATAAAAGAGTTGCCCAGAGCTTAAAGTTTGCAAGCCCTACTTAGATGGGGTTGGGAGGTGGCGGCAGTAATGATGGTTAAAAAAAGGAGTGTAGGTTCGAGTCTCGGCTGCTCCACTCTCCACTTCGAATCCTGCTCCCTGCTAATTCGCCTGGGAAAGCAGCGCAGGATGGCCCAAGTGTTTGGGCCCCTGCACCTATGTGGGAGACCTGGAAGAAGCTCCAGGCTCCTGGCTTTGGATTGGCCCAGCTTCGACTGCTGCAGCCTCTCTCTGCCTCTGCCTCTCTGTAACTCTGCCTTTCAAATAACCAAATAAATCTTTAAAAAAAGTTCTCTGTCCTGTACTGGAATAGATGCACCCAATAAGACTCTTGGCGGTAAAAGGAAAAAATAAATAAATAAAAATAAAAATTAAAAAAAAGGAAAAAAAAGACTCTCGGCAAATCGACGTACTTTCTGACACAATAAAATTGATCCATTTACCACGGTTACTATTTGTGTATGGTCATGAAAACTGGAATGGAGAACTCTGTCACTAGAGACATCATATCCATCCAGGTTGTTGGTATCAGATGACGGCAAGGCCACTGGAAGGCAGGGAAGCTCTGTCCTCTGAAAGCAGTTATTTGAAGTACTAAGTCAGCTGTGATGAAGGGGCCACAATCTGGTTCTACAAGGGAGACCTCTGACCTGGTAACAGTGCCTGTCACTGAAGTAGAGAAAAGAGGTCAAAGTAAGTGTATGATTTACTAGTTTCCCTAACTCTAGAGTTGCAGAATACATATTCTGATAATTAATAAGATTTAGTCAGCACTGTCCCTCCTTTGATCACACACACACACTTTAAATGTTAAGAAAATCTAATTAACACTCAGGGAAATCATCAACAATCTCATTAATTATGTATGTCTAGGCAAATGTAAGGCAAACAGTCTGAATATAGACTTTCAGCATTAGACAGAACCTAGACACCTGCCATTATAAATACTAGTTTACTTTACAGGTTGAAAATATCTGTGAATATAGCATGATATAAATTACAAAGCTGTATTTCCTACCCAAATAAGTACCCCTTTTCTTCCTTATTTACTTACTTACTTACTTACTTTTTACTTTATTTAAAAGGGAGAGAGAAGGAGAGAGAAAGATAAACAGAGATCTTCCATCTGCTGGTTCATTCCCCAAATACCTACAATAGCCTGGGCTGTACCAGCCCAAAGTCAGGAGCTTGGATTTCAAGCCAGGTCTTCCATATGGGTGGCAGGAACTCCCAGTACATAAGCCATCATCTGCTGCTTTGGAGGATAAATTTTCCTAGGAAGCTAAAATGGCAAGTAGAGCTAGGACATGAACCCAAACATTCCAATAGGGGAGCCATGCATCCCAACCAGTGCCTTACCCACTGTGCCTATTGCCTTCTCCAAGTACCTGCTTTTTCCTTTTTTTTTTTTTTGACAGGCAGAGTGGACAGGGAGAGAGAGAGACAGAGAGAAAGGTCTTCCTTTGCCGCTGGTTCACCCTCCAATGGCCGCAGCAGCCAGTGCGCTGCGGCAGGCGCACTGCGCTGATTCGAAGGCAGGAGCCAGGTGCTTATCCTGCTCTCCCATGGGGTGCAAGGCCCAAGCACTTGGGCCATCCACCACTGCACTCCCTGGCCACAGCAGAGAGCTGGCCTGGAAGAGGGGCAACCGGGACAGAATCCGGCGCCCCAACCGGGACTAGAACCCGGTGTGCCAGCGCCGCAAGGTGGAGGATTAGCCTATTGAGCCGTGGCGCTGGCTTGCTTTTTCCTTTTTAAGTCAATGTTTTCCGAAGTGTGATCTATGAAGCATTAAGCCTAAGCAGAGATTCCTGAAAAAATCATCTCCTGGTCAAATAATCAGAATCCTAGCCTATGTGAGCTTTAGCAGACCACCTGTATTCTTACTTGTAGCACTCCAATTTAATTATTTTCCCAAGAATCAATGGTTGGAAATGTGATCTGCCAAGAAAACTGTTCAGCAGCTGATAGGTGAGGAGGCTTCAAAAAGAAAATGGAAAAAATGAAATTAAAAGATAAGTTTATTTTGAGGCAAAAAAAATTTTTGAAATCCATGCATGGTGTTTTCATGATATAGGTTTTTCATGAACTTTTTCAAGACAGCTCAGATGCAATTTTCAATGAACTTTCTGCAGTAACTTCATAAATACAGGTAGGTGACACAAGGATCCAGTGTCTTCTCCACAGATGCCAATCATTTCATGATTAGTTCAAATCGATAGTCTCTGTAAAGTGAGAAGCCTATGAAGAATAGCAATTGCTACCTTCCCTGGGCAGACCAAGGGCAGGATCCAAACGCTTCCCCAGTCGTCCGCAACCATGGTGGCAGTGGTTAAGCCAGTCATTATAGGACTTTCAGGAGAAGGAAAAAAGGAGATGGAAAGATTGGTTGGCATTTTAAGCATATACAGGAGTTAAAAGGACTGAAGACATTAAGATTTTGGGGGGAAAGCACAAAGGTTTTTGTTTTAAGATTTATTTGAAAGGCAGAATAACAGGGAAAGAGGGAACACACACATACACACACAAACACAGAGAAGGGGAGGGAGAGAGAGAGAGAGAGAGAGAGAGAGAGAGACAGAGAGAGAGAAAGAAATATCTTTTATCTGCTGGTTCACTTCCTAAGTGGCTGCAACAAACTGGTCTTAGCCAGGCCAAACCAGGAATTCGGAACTCTGTTGAGGTCTACCATGTGGGTGGTAGGAATCCAAGGACATGGATTCCAAGGATGTGCCTTTTAGGTGTATTAGCAGGGAACAGGATTGAAAGTCTGCAGAAGCCAGGACTGGAACCAGGCACTCTGACATGGGATGTGCACATCCCAAGCAGCAGCTTCATCTGTTTCTCTACAACATGGGACATTTCACATATTCTATTGCACTGCAAGTCAGAACCATTGTCATGATTACCAAAGACACATGGGCATTTAAAATGGCGAATGTCAGGTTCTTTTTCGAGTGCCATTAAACAGGTCTTGCTTAAAACATGTCTTGTAAAAACCATCACCAAGCACAATTTGGTCATAGGGCCATTTGAAGCTTAAAAATAAAGAACAAGCAGTCTTTGGTCATATTATGTCAACAAGAGAGCTTTTTTTAAAATTTTTTTAAAGAGATACTCTTGGGTGGACACTGTGGCACAGTAGGTTAAGCAGCTGCTTGTGAAGCCTGTAGTCCGTATCAGGAGCACTGGTTCTGGGTCCGGCGCTGTGGAGCAGGTTCATCCTCTGCCCGTGGTGCCTGCATCCCATATGGGCGCAGGTTGTAGTCCCAGCTGCTCCTCTTTTGATCTAGTTCTCTACTATGGCCTAGGAAAGCAGTGGAAGATGGTCCAAGTGCTTGGGCCCCTGTGCCTGAATGGGAGACCCAGAAGAAGCTCCTGGCTCCTGGCTTCAGATTGGTCCAGCTCTGGCTGTGTGGCCATCTGGGGAGTGAACCAGTGCATGGAAGACCTCTCTTTCTCTCTCTCCCTCTCACTAGCTGTAACCCTGCCACTCAAATAAATAAAAATGAAAAGAACAAGAAAAAAAAAAAAAAAAAGGAGGAGTGCTGGTTCCTACTAATGCACTTGGGAGGCAGTAGATGATGGCTCAAGTGTTGGGCTCCTGCCACCCAAGCAGGAGACCCAGATAGAGTTCCTATCTTTTGCCTGGCTCAGCACTAGCTGTTTTGGGCATTTGGGGAATGAACCATGTAGATTTCTCTTTCTCTCTCTGTCAGGCTGCCCTTCAAATAGATAAGATAGACAGACATACAGATAAATAGATAGATCTTTTTTAAAAAGAGGTATAAAATTTTCACTTAAGAAATGAGCTGTCAATTGACTGTTAAGAAATATTTGAGTTGCAAAACTGCCTTCCCAGCTTAACAGATAATTGCTTTCAAGACAGGATACTCATTGCTCATAATGCAATATCTATATTTTATTTGTAACGGGAGCTACATTGTGCAGATTAAGAATATTTATTGGCAAATTCTTTCTGAGCAGTATTTCGTCCAGTCATCGCAGACATCTGTCATCTTGATGGATATGAACAGGTATACTCCATCATCATTAGTTGGAGAGTTAATATTGAGAACACCCATAAAATTGGCAACTTGGTGAAGGACCCATTTATTAATCTATAAACAGGATATCTATCCATCTATTGTTGAACATAATAGTCTCCACTGAGTAACTGGTTCCTATAAGAAAGAAGAAAAATGCTTCCAAGGGTGATTTCTTCTCCTTTATTCATGACTGACATTAATTAAAAGAAAAAATTAGCTAAGCAGACAGAGCCAAAACTCTGGACCACACAGATTCACACTTCATACCACAGAAATGAAGACAAATTTAGTTAAAGGCAAAACCCACTGTTTCTGTAAATAACAAGTCTAATGTAAAATGAAGGTGGAATATAATGATTCTGTGATGCTTCATACATCTGTTCATGGAAACTTATTTGATCATTTAGTTTTCTGGAAAAACATGGTTGACAAAGATTCCTATCAAAACCAGTAGGGTAAGTATCCAGGAAAAGCAAAAATAAAAGCCCCAAACTAATATCTCAGTAAATTATTTCTCACAGAGTAAGAATTATATTAGAATTATTTTAGTGTAAAGGATTTACAACACACACATATTTGTGAAAATCAGTTTACTGCCAAATTTCTTTGTAAAAACAAGTTTTAGATTCATTTCCTGAATTCCCCACCTTTTGTATATCTGAGTAAAATGACTCTCAATGTCAAATCCCAAGTGTAAAATCTTAAGTGATCATTGTTGATGTACTCTGGAGCATAACAAATTTAAATTTGGGTAAATTAAGAGAAAAAGCAAACACCACTCCAGGAAAGTTAAGCATTAAAACATTTATAGTTACAAAAATCTACATTCCATTTGAATTAGAGCTCCTTTAAGGCTCCTGGGCAGGACCGGTGCCAGGTCATGTTTAGAGTCTAGAGAATTCATTCTATACCTACCAGTGGCATCAGATATCACTGTCCTTGGAAAATATCCTTAGCTGTAGACAATATTCTAAAATTACTGGTATCACACTCTGACCTTGCTGTGATCTGCTGTGTGGAAGTCTGATCTATTTATTTAGCTGTTCAGCAAATGTCAGTATACCATGTCTGGAGCAAATTAAAACTCCACTGGCAAAGCACTCCCCACAGTCTGCTCAGAATGAAATCTAACAAAACTCTTTCCACCTCAAAGTGCCTCAATGATTGATTGGCCACACCTTCTACCACCCACGGTTAACCTTTTGTGGACCCCGGGATAGCTTGCTAGCTCTGAAGCCTCCTTTGACAAAAGGATTCTACAATATTCTGCTCCCTGCAGCATGTGTTGGAGAGACCATCAAACATTTTTATTTGGGACCCATCTGCTGCGGATCTTGCAGGTGTCTCTCTGGGTCCTCCTCCTCATTTCTGGCCCTGTTCCTGGCCTGGAGGCTGACTCTGGGACCAGATTGATGGGCTCCTTTCCTGCCTGGCACCTGGGAACTCTGGCAGGAGAGGGAAGTCAGAGTGTTTAGTCCTCCCAGGGCCTTCCCAGCGAGGTGGTCGAGAGACTCTACATGCCTCTACAGAAGGTACCTGAGCCTTTCAAAAATGTCTTCATTGTGGAACTTTCTCTTCTTTTCAGTGAAGTGCCCCTTTCCCTTTCCCTCTCTTGCTTGGGAATGTAAGAGATTCCAGAATACCCCCAGGTTCCCATAGCCCCTACCCACACTCTCATTATCAATTTATTTTTGCAGAAACTCTCTTCCATATACCATGAGTTGAGTGAGCCGGTTTCCTGTTGAGATCGATAGCACCCTACTTTATCCAACCTGGCCTGAATTCAGGGCAATCTCTTCGCTGTGAAGGCTGAACCTTCTAGAACTGGAAGGTTACTTTTTTGCTCAGTTTTCTCCCTCTCTGCATCTACATCCATGGTCATGAGTTACACAGTGAAGGAAAGCTGAGCATTCTCAGCACAAGCCATTAAGTGAATATCATCACATACTTCTCTCTCTGGCTCTTCTTGGGAGATAGCTAACACCTAAGAGTCTGGAATTATTGCTCATTAACTGTCTGATCTGCACCCAAGTTAAAGGCCAAGGAATGAAAATAAGCCAAATGCTTTATTATCTTGAGTCCTGTCCATTATAAATGACAGACGACAGCTTCTCAGGCGAAAATGAGCTTCTCAGCACTGATATGGCTTCATTTGGTTTATTAGCTGCATACAGAAACGAAGGAAGGCCCGTTGGGGAAGCGACTTGCAACCCTTATTCTTGGCATAATGAAAGCTAGGCTCGGTGAGACGGAACCCCATGCGCCCTCGGGCCTGTCTGCAGGAGGAACCAGGTAACATGGAGAACAACCCGGAGAAGATGGCTACAAACACAGGTCTGCGGCCCCAGACAAAAGAAGATGTTTAACCGCCAGGAAATTCTAGTGATCAGGCTACAAGCTGCAATCACCTCCCATTCATCTCAAGTGCTAGGTTATTTTGTTTTATTAGGCAAATAAACTGTATCTTTGAACTGTTAATAGCCAACAACAAAATATACTCAGAGGGAATACAAAGGAAGGCTTAACAGCTAAGAACTGTGGGGAAGCAAACAAGCTCTAACTCCATAACCTCCTCCTGGCTTCTCCAGGAAGTTAAGCAGCAGCCATGGTCACATGCACATGAAGTTAGAGACATGCAAACCCATGTTAGAGACAAGTGCGAGGGTCTGAATACGGTTTGTCTCTGCAGAAACTCAGGTTGAAATATGGCTGCCAATGTGGCAGTATCAGGAGTTGGGCTCTTTAAGAGGTGACTGGGTCACGAGAGCTCCGCCCTCTGGACTGAATAAAGGCATTCGTGGATCCATGGGCTTCTCAGAGGATAACACACTGTTATAAAAAAGTGGCTCTCGGCCATGTTGTGATGCAACCAGATGATGGAGCGGCACCCTTGTACTTCCTAGCCACCTGAAACATGAGCCAGAATAAGCCTCTATCGCTGATCAAATACCCAGTCCTCGGGATTCTGCTACAACAATGGCAAATGGACAAAGACAATAAGCACCTACTTTCCCACTACCTTAGAGCTTCCTTTGTTCCTTCCTCCCCTACCTGCTCTATTCTCTGAAGTAGCTGAACCTGTTTGCAGAAGCCTCACTCTGGGTTTAACTCATAAACACATGTTTTCCTATATGCTAGGTCCAAAAGGTACCCTTGAGTGTATTCAATGGCTGTTTCACGTCCTTCTAAACTAGAAGCTTGTTGCATTGACAAAAATTTGACAAATGCATTGATGTACCTCATTTTTCCTCCCATTTTTAATGTTCCGCTAGATATTATATCCAATTTCTCAATTCAGAAACCCTGGATGGCCTTCCAGGCTGAGGTCATCTCCCATTTCCTGCTGCCCCGACCAGGTGACATTTCCTGTAATGCCCTTTCCTGCCGCACACTGGGATCTGTAGAGTTGCCCTTCATTCAGCTAAAACTCAAAAGTTTTTGCCAGCTAGCGAAGAGGACTGTAATCTTTGCCAAGGCAGAGTCAAAAACAAAAATCCTACCCTTGTTCCACCATCTTTCCAGATGCGTGGGATATGTTTTAAATCAAGAGTACTTCTTAACTTTGACCTTGGAGGAAATTTCTTACTGTCTCTGTACCCTATGTCATCTGTAAAATACGGTTAGTAGGAATGGGCATTTAGCCTAGTGGTTAAGATGCCCATGTCCCACTTTAGAGTGCCTGGGTTTGATTCTCAGGTCCAGCTCCTGAGTCCAGCTTCCTGCCAACACAGACTCTGGGACACAGCAGTGACAGCTCAAGTAACCAAGTTCCTGTCACCCATGTGGGAGACCTGGAATGATTTCCTGGCTCTGACCCTGGCCTAGTCCTCTCTACTTGAGCAGCTAGATTGTGAACCAGCAGATGGGAGTGTTCTCCCTCTGTCTTTCTATCTCTACCGCTAAAAATATTTAATAAAAATATGAAGAGCAACTGGAGAGTACTGATTTTAATTGGAGACTGAGGTCTCAAAGTCAAGGTTTTTCAGGGCCAGGTAGGCAAAAAAAAAAAAAAAAAAAAAAAGTAAACAGGCCTTGGATTAAGACAACAGAAAATACTCCAACAGACTCAGAGAGGACACGCCTTCTCCAAAGAGGTAGTTGCCACATAATCCATCCCAACTGTTGCCATGGGAATGTGGGCCAGCATGCCCATCTCTCTCCATTTCTCAGAAAAATCTGGATTTCCACAAGCACTGAGCTCACTAGACAAAATATAACTGAAAGCCACCTCTGTCCTCAGTACTTAACCTTTGCAGCTCTCACCCTAGCCAGAAGGAACAACATCTTAGAAGAGCCTTCCCAGCCAGGGTGCTTATTTCCCGACACTGTCACAACTCTCCCCTCTGTTCTGATCTTCCCTCTCCCTCAAGAGATCTGAAAACCTGCAGGAAGTGAAAAAGTTTGGTGGAAATGGTTACATGCATGGAGGAAAGAACAGAGGGTAAAGCCGTAAAGAGAGGAAAAGGAGACAGCAAGTTTGATCAGTTGATCAGAGCGGGATTTCTTAGGAAGTCAGTACTGAAAGGCTGCAGATAAAGAGTTCACATATGGGCATAATAACACTAAGGTCACAAGGAGGAGCTAACACATAGTGACCACTTACTAGATGGCAAGCACTTTTCTATTTCATATGTACTAAACTTCCTTACACTTCGTCACAATGCCACGGAGAAAGTGATTGTCATGCATATATGCAGACATAGCACAGAGACGCTGGGTGACTTTCCCAAGGTTCGACACCAGCTAAGTATAGACCTTCAACTGGCTGTACAGCTACTACCGCATGATGCTTGCTCTACATGCTTTCACTATCACACCTTCAGTCTCACCATTGGTCTGACTTGGCTCAAGTCCAGTAAAAATCCGAAAACATCCTTTAAAGTTGAGGTAAATTGTTTTATGAGGCTGTCCTTCGAGATGTAGTAGTTTTAAAACACAACCACAAATGCCTTCAAGAAGGCAAGCTTCATTTTCATTCTCTGGAGTATGGGATGGACTTAGTGATTCACTTTTAATGAGCAGAAAATGGTGCAAGCAACAGTGTAGGGCTTCTAAGATACTGTGAGAAGCAATGGGACTTCCTCCTCTTTGCTTTCTTGAATCACTAGCTGTGGGGGAAGCCCACTGCCACGTCATCAGGGCCTCAGAAGAGCTCTATCCAGCAAGGAATGAAATCTCTTGCCAGCTGCCTTGTGAGTGAGTCATCTTGGAGGAGCACCCTCCAGCCGCCATCAACCAAGTTCTCAAATGATAGTCAACCTGGCTTACCACTTCGATGCAACCTTAAGAGACACCTTCCAGTAGACTCAACACATAAACAGAAACCGGAAGTCACTTCTCAAACTGTTCAAGGTTAAATTGCTGGTTCATTGGTTGGCAGAGTAGAGTTCTTTTCAATAAGGGCTTAAGGAGCTATTTCAACGGAATATATTTAGCAACTGAATTTCTGACAGATCACTGAATAAACATGGATATACCCTTACTACTTACTGACTGCATAAAGAATTGAAAGAAATCCTTTGTCACTTGTAGATATGCTACACTGCAAGTATTAGGAAGTGACATAGATTTATATAAGAGGACAATTCTCTAACATTTTATACATGGAAAATTCAATACGCTTATATTACATTGGAAAATGACAGCATTTTTTTTTAAATAGAGACTTACTAGGAATATCAGAGAATCTGCTCTCCCATTAGTATCTTATTTACCTGAAACAAATAAGTTGGGTTTAATTTCAAAAAGATACATTATGTATACCTCAATCCATAAGCACAATGTATGACAAATGAGAAATACTATGTAATTAGCATCATGATTCCATCTTGAAAAATTTCAGAAAAGAACTCTGTTAACTACATTGGTGAGTATGAGACTACCCAGCTTAAGTTTAATCAATTTCATGATGAAATCTATTTCAAACCACCCACAACTGATTATACTACTTGATACAGATTCTGAACAATTACTAAAGTCTGTGTTATAGTGCTGTGAAAAGTGAGTTAAGGCAAGATCAATATAAAATATAATTGTGACATGTATCCACTAGAGGCCAGTGTAATTCAGAGAAGGAATTTATAATCAATCCCTGTGGAAAAACCAACATCATTTCTTCCACTTAAAAGTAGAGCTCTTGTGAACTGGAGAGGGAAAAGTGATGAAGAAGCTTTTTTGCTTCTCTGAAGAGGAAGTTTCAAAGGATAAGAAAGATGAGTTAAGAAGGGATGAGTCATGAAAAACAGGAGCAAAGAGAATTTTTGTCTACAGAAAAAAAAATAGTGCTACTATATACTGTTTGATGTTTCTCCAATGTAAGTGTAAATGTTCAAGATATTTGGGGTGATTATAAATTTACCTTACATGTTTCATTAGATAACATATTAGAAATTATTAAAGACCTAGAATACCTAAAAACTACCATAGTAATTTCATTTTTGAAGTGGGCAGTCTTGACAGCTAGCTGCCCAGACAATGCTAAGACTTCTAAAAAGCAATGGAAAACTGTACCTTTGCAATTTTCTTCCCTTAAACAGTTTTATTCAGAACATGTACTAAACATGGAATGATTCATACAGAGTCAACTAGCACTACAATCATAAAATACATTTCTTAATAACAGTGTTACATGATGCTTACAATACTTTTTAACAAGGAAGGGAATCCATTTCTCAAGACTAAATTTAGGAGTAGTAGTGAAAATCTGATTCTTCGCAACGTTTAGACGCTAACAGTTAGAAGATCTGCATTGGCGCTTTTACTGTAAACGACTCCGGGCAGAACCCACAGATGCATACTCTCTCCTTTCTCTGCCAGCAAGGAGAAGCGCCTTCTGCAAGGTGGACATGTCGGGGAGATTAATGAAGCAGAACATCTGAAAGCTGGACAGGCCATGGGGTCAGGCAGCCACAGTGGGAACCTGTCCAAACAGGGAGCCTCCTGCTTTGCAAGGTGGCCCACTCCACTGGAAAGGCCAAATATTTGAAAGTTATTCTTTAGTCTTTATATTGAGGACCTTACTCAACACATCACAAAATAGTGCTCTTATTCCTGAGTTCAAAAACAAAAGGTAAGATATAAACATATGATCTTGAATGTTGAGGAGCTGTAAAATTCTACTCATGTGGTAGGTTCTGATTCTGATCTCTGAATCAAAATGAATGACTCTATCACTTACAGGCTATGTGAATCAATTTCTTTGATCCTCAGTTTCTTCATCCTTAAAATGGGGGTAATTATGGTTCTGATCATTCAAGTCTAGTCTAAGTATCAAATGAGATAAATCAGGTAGAACAATAATCCAGTATTTGGCAAATGGAAAGTATAGAAGCACTGTTAACTAACATCGCTACACATACTTTTCTTGGCAAATAAGACATTCAGTCTTTACCAGTCTCCTGTGAGCTATGATTTAGAGCAGAGACAGGAAAACTAGGATTCAGAAAGGTGAAGCAGTTCGCAAGGACCAGCACTGAGTTAACAGTCTGACAAAGATTCAAACATAGCTTTATCTAACTACAGAAGCTTAACAGTTACACAGAGCTCAAAGTAAGGCAACTTCCTGTTCCACATGGCCGTTCCGGCATACACTGGTGAGAGCTATCATATGACCCTAGTTTTTCCTTTCTCTGATGTAAATATGGTTAGTACCAAAAGCTAACCCCAAGAATTCTCCCTTCCTGGGCATGAAACTGGAGGCAGGGTAAAATTCTGAAAGCAGACGTCCCAACAGTCTAGACTCCTGTGAGCCATGCTGGCTGCCGCTCTGAGCTCTGTCCCTACAGCCCACATCATCTTGGATGATCACTGTCTTAGCAGAAGTAGGGCCTCCACTGCCTTCAGCTGCTTCTTTTAAGACAAGCAAAAATGGCCTGGACAGATCCAAGAGCTCAGGGAAATAGAAAGACACGCACAGAAATGTTATGAGAAGTATGTCTAGTGTAACTTCTCAAACAGTTGTGTATTCACTGTGCAGTCACAGACTTTTATAAGGTTTGTACACCAGTCAGGGACAGGATAATGCACACCACTTAGGAGTGCCTTCCGAGTTGCTTGCCTGTTGATACTGCAGAAGCATCCTTCAGTCACCGCCTACCCTCCGGCACCAAGTACTCATTTTGTGCCAGGTACTCTGAGCCTGCAAATGCCAGTACAGTCAAAAGAGGAGGCTGGGGGCCAGCACTGTGGCACAGCTGGTAAAGCTGCTGCCTGCAACACTGCCATCCCATATGGGTGTCAGTTCATGCCCAGGATGCTCCACTTCCAATGCAGCTCCTTACTAATAAATAGCCTGGGAAAAGCAGCAGAGGATGGCAAAAGTGTTTGGGCCTCTGCTATCATTGTGAGAGACCTCAATTGAAACTCCTGGCTCCTGGCTTCAGCCTGGCCCAATGCTGGCCATTGTGCCCATCAAGGGAATCAATCAGTGGACAGAAGATCTCTCTTTCCCTCTCTCTGCAATTCTACCTTTAAATAAATCAATCAATCTTTAAAAAAAAAAGAGAGAGAGAGAGGAAGCTAGTATTGTACTTAAATACCCAAGTTTACAAAGGAATTGACTATTTACAGCCTGTTTAGAATACATTAAAATAACTCTTAAGTCACATGTCTTTAATTTCCTGAAGAGATACTCCTACACTTCAACTTAGAACACCAGGTCAGGGGGTGTGTTGGTCGTTCCTGTTACAGATTTTCTATTCCTTTCAATTTACCTTTGGGACAATGCATGGTTCTACCTGTTCATTAGGAAGGAGCTTTAGCAATGTGTTTCCAACCACATGTGTATCAGACTATCCAAGTGTCTGCTTCTGACACAAAAAGGATGCTCCTTCATCTGGGAAGCACTTCTTCCAAACATGCTTTAATATAGCTTGTAGGGTCACAGGAAATAAATCATTTCAAATAAAATCTTACTGACTGTCATCTTCAAGTCTCCTTTCAGGAGTCTTCTGAATTACACATTAATGAGAAGCAAAATTTATGTTGAGTTGATCCCTAATTCACAACACTGCAATAGGTAATTTCCTGTTCCTTGTCAAAAATAAAGCCTCTTCAAGTAAGTGTCAAACTTATTTTCAGTGATTTAAAAACTGCTATCAAAATGAGCCACAAAGTAGACAAGAAATAAGTAGGAGGGGAGAAAAAAAAAAGATAACTCACAAGGTAGAAAAAACTTAGAATGTCAAGTTGTTCCATCAGTCGAGACAAATCAAAAGCTGCTAGGGCAAGCGTTCAGTGGTGCAGTTAAGCTGCTGCTTGGGATGCTGAATACGATATACAGGTGCCTGGGTTTGAGTCCTGCCTCTGCTCCCAATTCCAGCTTTCTGCTAATACGCACCCCGCGAGGCAGCAAGTGATGGTTCAAGTAGTTGGGTCCCTGCAGCCCATGTAGGACACTTGGTTTCTGTTCCTGACTACTGGCTCCAGTCCTTGCCTAGCTCCACTGTAGCTGGTTTATTTCTTTTTGAAGATTTATTTATTTATTTGAAAGTTACAGAGTTACAGAGACAATGTAGAGAAACACAGAAGGAGAGACAGACAGACAGACAATCTTCCACCCACTAATTCACTCTCCAAATGGTCACAGCAAGGGCAGTCTGAAGCCAGAAGCCAAGAACTTCATCTGGGTCTCCCACATGGGTGCAGAGACCCAAGCATTTGGGTCATCTTTCACTGCTTTTCCAGGCACATTAATAGGGAGCGGGATCAGAAGTGGAGCATCTGAGACTTGAACCAATACCTATATGGGATGCAGGTGTTGCAGGTGACAGCTTAACCTGCTGTGCCACAACGCTGGCCCCAAGTAGCTGGCAACTGATGAGTGACCCGGCAAATGGTACTCACTCTCTTTGTCTGTATCCCTGCCTCTTAATGAAAAAAGCAAGCAAGCAAGCAAGGTCAGGTGTTGGGCCTAGCAGTTAAGATGCTGACGTCCCCTACAGTAGTATTCCCAGCTCTAGTGCCTGACTCCAGCTTCCTGCTGAAGCACACCTGGGAGACAGTAGATGATGGCTGCAGTTATTAGGTTCCTGGCACCCATGTGGGAAACACAGACTGAGTTCCCAGCTCTTGGATGGAGCCTTGCCTAGCCTTGGTTGTTTCGAGCTTTTGGAGAGTGAACTAACACAATGGCAGGTTCATTGTCACTTCTCCCAAACAGACATTTCTCTCTCTAAACAGCTGAACAATGCAATCATTTCAGAGGCATGTTTCTCTTTCAGATGCTGAAGAAACAGCAGATGGAGACATCAAAGACAATGTGGAGAGGGAAGGATGGTTTGATCACTTTATGAAGAGAACTAACTGGAATGTATTACAGTCCACGGGGAAGATGTAGACTTTGTTAAAAGCAGCAATCCCCAATTAGTCAGAAACCAACTCATCTGCAAAGCATGGAGTATCTGCTTGCCTTCCTAAGTTCAGAAGAAAAATGAGTGGGAAAAGAAAAAAGTGGAAGGGAATTTAGCCTGGGGTGACTGACAGTTCAATGTAAGGTCAGACGTTTCACACAACTGGGGTATCTCATCTAGAAAACACCCAGGGTAATGGACCAACCTTATGAGCAGGTACTGATGTTCTGTTATGACAGTACAATGTAAACAAAATGTTTAAGTTTTCACCCCCAGCTTCAGAATAAGGAAAAGACTGAATGTTTCATTTCTTTTTGAAGTAAAGGTGAATCTCAAGAGTACCATTTAGCCTACTACTATCCTACAACAAAACCTAGCCACACACTAAGAGGCCTTGTCCTGCTGCAAAAACAATCCTCCCTGTGGCAGCACAGCATATTAAAAACCCAAGAAATACTCCTCCCTCTGTCTTTGTGCTATTCTTATCTTCCTATTTCTAATTTGATGTTCCAACTAGTGTTAACGGGAAACATGACAATCATCTTCTTTTCTCTTGCAGTATTTCTGGTTTCACCTTCAGGTACATATATGGGTTTGTTAATAACCAGAAGTCAGATAAACATGTCCTATTTAAAAATAGTTAACTTTTAATTATTACTCTGTGTCAGATATTATTCTAAGCACTTTATATCATTTTTATGAGAAGTTCTGATTTGACACTAGAGGGCACAGAGGTTAGTAATTTGCTCATGGTTCCACAGCTGCTTACTATCAAGCAAGAATTTAAGTCCAGGTCTACCAGACCATATACCCAAACCTTTATCCAAAGGTGGCAGGTGAACCACCCATCATATTCAGAGAACGACTGCTCTGTCCCATCAAGGGAACCCCTGACCTATCACTGTAGTACCACATGACTTGGCACACATGAGACCTTTTCCTACTTCCCAAAACAACCCTTCTTTAGAAACAAACAGGCAAAGATGCAAGCGCATGAAACACTCTACTAGCCATCAGATTGGGAGCCCCAGCTCTAGTCTTCAGTCTAACTTAGGTATGAAATCTTGGAACATCTGTCTCTCACAGCTTTGGTTGTATCACATGTCTAGAAAAGCCCACAGAAATGTCTATGAACAAATGCATCATGGAGGACCACATGTCAGCCAGGCTGTTGCTTGTATTCTGCTGCAACAGGTTTACCTAAACTTTTTACAGCTACAGAAAAGGAAAGATGAAGTAAAAACCCTGAGAGGATAAGGCTTCGATGTTTGGTCACTTACTCCTAGACAGCGAGGTCAAATTTAACTTTTATGGATAAATGATGATTGAGAGAAAGAGAAAGAATTATAAACTGGAAGAATATAATTAGAGTATAAATATAATGTCAGGAGAACTAAAATGAACATTTTGACACAAACTAGACTACAAGAATAATTAAAATTGGCTTCTTAAAAGCTTATTTTGGGTTATGATGAGGAGCTAAAAATTTCAATGAGAAGTATTTCTAGTGCTTAGAATAAAGGCAATGAAGACTTCACATTAACCAGTCTGCATGTAAACACTGTGCATCTGTTCAAGGCAGGGAGACATTCACTCACAGGGGCCAAATAAAGGCAAAGACGAGCGAGCAGCTGCCAGCTCTGACTTGAGAAAGTCAGTTTCAGTACTCCGTTTTTTGTTTATTTTATTCTCAATAGCTTGGGTAGCAACAAAACATGTATTAGAGGAATGAACATCCCACAGAAAGTTCCCAAGACCCTACACTGTGTTGCCATGTGAGAATGGAAGAAACCAGCGATCTCAAAGTCATAGCCTCAGCCTTTACTAACTGCGTAACTCAGTGAACTTGATCTAGAACGGGCAGAAAAGAGATTCCAAAGGCAAAGCTCCACTATCTCCACATATATGACAAAGTTCCAAGTCAACAGCTACCTCACCATCCACTGATGATGGTGTCCAGGGATTTTTCATGAGCACCTTATGAAAGGGTAGAGTGATTGTAGCCTTTACACTGGGCAAGCTTCTTCACCCAAGATGGATGGCCGGCAAGGATTCACATCTCTTCAGGCACAAGCTTTCAGCTCTGAGAAACGGGAGGCAGAGTGACATGGCACGTGTCTTCAGAGACCTTGACTGGGCCAAAGAAGGCATGTTCCCTTGGGTTGCGTTGCAAAGGTTGATTTGGTCTTTTTTGAGGATGGTTAACAGGTGAATTTCATGACGCTACCCATGGAGAGCTAAGCTGACAGAAGTACTCACATCCATACACCAGAATTCCCTCCTCTTAATATCCACGAACATCATTTTGACCCTTTCTATTCTTGGCCCTTGATTCTCTCTTCCTCACCTGCTTTCAGCTCTGAGAGCCCAAATATCCACACACTCTGTTGCCTTTGCCAACACTGCCCTGCTCTTCTTTTAACTCTCCCAAAGATATTTTGTGAACATGAGAGCTGAACTTCTCATTTCTTCTAACAGGAAAGCCTTTATATATTTTAACATTGCTGATGTCAGAATCCATCTTCACCCAAATGTCTTCCTTTACAGGAGTGGATTTTGCTCCAGAAACATTGCAAGTAAAATAGGGGCATACCCCACGGTGGCCGGGATTCTAGAGTAGAAGAAATGGCAGCATTTCTGTCGTTTAGGTTCTGACCAGAGACAGGACAAACAGTAATAATAACCACACACTGCTTTTTCCCCTCTCCCTCCACTTCTTGAAGTCAATAAAGGACTTCATGTGTTCGGCACAAAATTAAAGCTGTAGACACAGACAGACACTATGGCTTTGTTTTCTGTGTGCTAAACTGCCAAAGAGCTGCTTTAGTAGAATATAAAAGCAAATGACGTCTCATTCTAAGAAGACCAGCAAAGGGCGGGTGTTGTGATGCAGCAGGTTAGGCCACCACATGGGACGCCTGCATTCCCTATGCCATTAAGTCCCAGTTACTGTGCTTTCAACCCAGCTCCTGGCTACTGCATCCTAGGAGGCAGCAGATGTTGGTTCAGGTGCTGAGGCCCTGCCACCCATCTGGGAGACCCAGATGGAGTTCCTGACTGCTGGCTTCAGCCTGGCCCAGCCCCAGCCATTGTAGGCATTTGGGAAATTAAGCAGAGAATGGAAGGTATCTCTCTCATTCTGTTTCTCCCTCTTTTTTTTGCCACTCAGCCTTTCAAATGAATTTAACCCCCCCCCCCAAAAAAAAACAAACAAACAAGCAAACAAAAAAAAAACAAAAAAACAAAAACGAGTGAAAGACAACTCTTAGGAACTCGCTTGTCACTGGTCAAAACAGTCCTACCCATGTGGAAATCTTGTAATTCACTTAAACATTTCTATACAATACCTCCCTCTCCATCATATGTAAGAACAAGGGAAGCGAGCTCATAGACACAGAAGAACAGGACGAGGGGGATAGATATGAAGCCCAATCTCTCTCTCTCACAAACTTGATTATCTTCTTTATGTCTCTATTTCTGTTCACAGTGGTTCAAGGATTCTTTATCATCCCAATTATCCTCCTCTGGATGGACTCCAGTTATCAATGTCCCTCCTAACATGTAGGCTGATGCCGCACGACTGCTGTTCTCTGCAGTGACTTACTGCCCCGAGGTGCTACAGGGATGTGATTAAGGATGTGGAAGATCGTGTAAAACGACCTGAGTTCAACACAGGAACTTTACCATAGCCCAGTGCTGCCGCCCTGGGTGAGTTATGAACCTCTTCTATACAGACTTCTCTTGGCTATAAAACGGACACTGACGATGCCTTAAAGTACAACAATCCACAAAAATGTCGAAGAGCCTGGCACACAACCAGAGCTCAGTAACTTAAACATCAGGGACACTACCACTGCCACCACCACCACCCCACACTGCTGCATGAGGAGTCCAGATAGACAGCTTCAAAGCAGCATGGACACAGAAGTGAGGACGGTTTTCCTCGGCCTTTTCTTACCACAACAAATAGCTCACTTACCACTCCATGTTTTTCCCCTCATCTGAATGATGTCTTTTATTCTGGTCTCCTGCTTGAACACCCAGCGTAACAGGTCTTCCTCCCCACTCTCTTCCATCCTTCCACCACTCCTCCTGTCGTCACTCTGCCTACCCAGGGCCTCCCACCAACAATCAGCTCTCCTGCACCTTACTTTCACCCAGAGAATCACTTTGCAACTCAGTGTATGCTCTTCTAGTTTCAAATGCAATGTCAAATGAGATTACCTCGATTTATGGCTTCCTAATTGATTCACAAATTTATTTAGTCATTCTAATTACAAGGCAAAGACTTTCCCATTTTTATTTGGTGTGGTCTTCTTGCACTTGGCATCAATGTGGAAACACAGGATAAGACAGTATCAGTGGACTAATCCCCAGTTTTGACTGTGTGAATTACCATTAGAATTTATTTGGGATTCTTGGAAAGTGGGATAATTTGGTGTGTCAACCTCACTAGATTACAGGATTGCAGATTATTTGGTAAAACATGGTGGGGATCACCGGGGCCTCTGAAAAACAGAACAAAAAAAAGGAAGACTTGCCCTCTGTCTCTCTCTTTTCCTCCCTCCCTCTCTCTCTCTCTCTCTGTCTGACTGGTTGGTTAGGATATCTGTCTGCTGACCTTGGCACTCCTGGTTCTTGGGTCTGTGGGCCTTCAAACTATATCACTAGCCTTCCTCACCTCCCCGCCTGCAGATGGCAGATCATGGACTTCTCAGTCTGGGTAACTGAGTAAGTCAATACCTTCTAATCAATCTCCTATCTCCTTCTCACTCTGTGTCTCTGGAGAACCCTGTCTAATAAGGAAATAAAGTAAACCTTGCCTGGATAGTACATTACTACTTAATATCAGGAATACCACGATTTCTAGCAAGCTAACATAAAAGAAATTTAGTCTCAAATCAAGGCCTATAAAAATGTTACTGCAAGCCCCAAAGAAGCTCAGTGTACAGTGGGAGAGGAATTCTAACTCAGAAACATTCTGCTTTGCTACAATACAAAACACATCACACTGACCAACTGTCTCACTTAACATCTTTGAGGAAGATAAGGCTCTCCATGGTAAGAGTCCACATTTGAGAACAATGGAGAAGCTGACTGAGTTCTACTTTAGGAGCTCAGGCCAAAACAGAGGATTGCCAAGTTTTAGTATTTCAAAATGCTTACTTTTGCTTGAGCTAAAAAGTTAGCAAAACAAGTAACCAAACAAGTAGTAACAAACTCCTATAATCACTAGGATTGCATTACACACAAAAACCAATGTCAAAGGAGCACTCTGGGTTCCAAAAGGCTGATCTGCACAATTACAAAAAAAAAAAAAAATTTGTGAGCAAACAAAACATCCAATCTAGGAAGGAGGTGTTGGCTGAAAGACTGCTCTGATTATTACTCAAAGTACTAACAATGTCCCTGAAAAACAGATACAATGCCTCATTTCAACCTCCATTTGTTTGTGAATAATGACTTATCTGAAATTCACTCTTGCATTATCTAAGGAAAAGAATTTGCTTAGTAAAAGAGAGAAAAATAAGAACACACAGCATTACAACACTAAGATTTTGAAAGAAATATTTAATACTTAAGGAAACAATTTTTTTTCCAACAACAAGACATCTCATTTATAAATACTTGATTCCTGTTGACTTCTTAATAACTACACATTCATTTCTGCTAATGAAAACAGGTGACATGCATGTGACCAAGCATTCTTTGCCTACTTCAATTACAGAAAAATAATAAAATGACATGCAGGATAGTGTTTTCTCTGAACAAGACTGTGATTACCAGTGATGGCTCTACTCATGTAAAATAACCACAGATACCTGTTTCATGTTATCAAGCTTCTCTTTTTAGCAAAAACTATTTTCTTTTAAAAGTAGCCCATCGATTCACATGTGAAATAGAATCTATTGTGAGATCGGGTTTTAAAATAACTCCAAGGAGGAGAGGCCCTTGTTAAGGGACTTAACAATAGAAACCAGGTCACCATCTCAAGACTTTCTTTACTGTTCACAGACACAAAGGCTGGTTTCAGAAGTGCGCGGTTACCAAGGAAGCTATCAGGCAACCCTGCTTTTAGGGACACATTATATTCCAGAACTAATGCAGGCTTTTCCCACCTAGTTCATCACATTAGTTGGTAGGAAAAGTCCGTTCAACTGTCAAACTGTAATAAAACACAAACAAATAATCACACGGGGTTCAGCCACTGGTGGCTTCACAGGACCCTGGAGACCATGGTGCTCTCCCTGGGTGGTACCAAGGGTAAAGCACCTGAAGAACAGCAGGAAGGAAATGATGGATGGTCTGCTCAGATTCCCCTTGTCCTAACTGCACTTGTCAGGTGTCAAAGGTGTGTATAGCAGGTGCCAGATTTAACAATGGAAATCAAACTGGGGCAGGGTGGGGGTGCTCATTTCCTCACTTTCAAATCCTGCAACAGTGAGTAACTGGGCACTGTTTTGCTGGTTTTTAAAATCTGTGTTATAAGAAAAAAGCAGCTGGTAACTGGTTACTGTGTGCTAGCCTGGGAATTCTTTCTGGACAGCACGGGTCTTGGTAAATGCTGGACCAGCAGTGCCGAGGACAGCCCTCTAGTTAACACTCATTGATGTCCACCAAGGCCTTGAGAGGCGAGCTCAAACGCAGTGGTGAAACTCTAGACAAAGAGCCGCGAAGGAAACTTTCTGTGGTCGGTGGTGGAGGTGCCAGCTGTGCGATACTGCTCATCCATTCCAGATCTGTTACTTATTTTTACATCTCATGCCCTCTCTCATGTCTGGAGTTTCCCTCCTCTCGACACCCTCTCAAGTCCTGCCTGAAAGCTTCATTATGGTTTCTTCTCGTGTTCTCTCTAGGCGTAAGTACCCCTCACAAACACGTATGCTAGCTTCTAAGCCTCTGGTTTGACATCATGCCACCTCACTTCATCATCTGTCTGTTATATCCCTCTGGTTCCCCACTGGAATATACACACACATAAACAGAGCTGTCCAATGAGCACATGACATAGGTATCTCTCAGCATCTACATTTCCTGAGGGCAGAACAAGACCCTTCGTTACTTTTGTAACCCCCCGACACAGAAGGTCCTTCCTACTACATGAAACTTAGAGGCTGCGGTCGTTTTCAAATACTTATTTCTTTGAAAGGCAGAACAAAAGAGAGACAGACAGCAAGTGAGCCAGAACGACAAAGAGATCTAACACCTACTGGTTCATTCTCCAAATGCCCACAACAGCCCAGGCTAGGCTAGGCAGCTTCACCTTCTGGACAAAAGAAGTGAATTAAACTGAGGAATGAGTCAAGTCTTCTGAGTTTTCTTAGCTTTTAAAATACTTCAGCTAGGTAAGCAAATAAAACTGGGATGGAATCCTGTTATGTTGGACCCTTTTACCCTAAGTTAGGAGAGACTCGGACCATCCTATTGTCTGTCTTCTTTGCTGTACTTTGGAATGGAAGTAGGGGTGGGGGTGGAAACAGTTGCTAGCCATTTTCCTTAGTAAAAGTTCAAAAAACCTTTATCACTGATTCACATAGTACAACACATTAGCAATCAAACAGTATTTTTACACTTTGTGTTTCTGTGTGAGTGCAAACTGTTGAAATCTTAATATACACAAAATTCATCTTCTATATATAAAGATAATTGAAAATAAATCTTGATGTGAATGGGATGGGAGAGGGAGCGGGAGATGGGAGGGTTGCGGGTGGGAGGGAAGTTATGGGGGGGAAAAGGCCACTGTAATCCAAAAGCTTTGGAAATTTATATTTATTAAATAAGTTAAAAAAAAAACCTTTATCACTGTACTAAAAATCCTAAAGTTCACTTCCAAGTAAAAGTACTTCACATAGCTTCCCCAAACCCAACTATGTGTTTTAAAATACTTAGCTGGAAATCACTTCCTTTTAGTGTATTAAAAGGAGGATATTATTATGTCTCATAAGTTATAGTGATGTCTAAGAGCTCACAAAAGATGTATCAGCCTTGGGTTCTTCTTTAAAGACAATTAAGTTTCAAAAAGGAAAGAAGGGGGAGGAAGGAAGGGAAGGGGAGGGGGAAGCAAAAACACTTTTGAGAAGCAATAAAAAGGACAGCCCTTGTTTGGACTGCTGAGAACAGTTCTCTTAGTTTTTTTTTTTACTCTTCCCTCTCTCCCTCCCTTCTTCCTTCCTTTTTTTCTTGAAGCAAACAGGAGACAGGGGAGAAAGGGGCAAGAGGAGTGGGTGGGAGGACAGGGTGGGGTGGTGGTGGTGGGAAGAATTACTATGCTCCCAATATTAAAAAAAATACTTAGCTTGAGGGACTGGTATTGTGGTGTAGCAGGTAAAGTTACCTGTGACACCAGCATCCCATATGGGCACTGGTTTGTGTACCAGCTGCTCCACTTCCAATCCAGCTTCCTGCTACTGGTCTGGGGAAAAGCAGCAGAAGATGGCCCAAGTGCTTAGGCTCCCTGCATCCCTGCGGGAGACCTGAAAGAAGCTCCTGACTTCGGCCTTGCCCAGCTCTGGCTGTTGCCGCCCCCTGGGACAGAGGAGGAAGGAGGTGAACCAGCATATGGAAAATCTCCCTGTGCCTTCTTTGCTCTGTAGTTGGCTTTCAAATAAACAAATAAATAAATCTTAAAAAAAAAAAAAATCTTAGCTTGAACGCTAATTGAAGTTTAATTTCCCATTCCATTTATCGATTGTGACCTACTATACGCTTGAAATGGGCTGAAAAGACCAATTTTATTCCAGTAAAATTTCAGATGGGAGGTGTGACGCCCACTCACCAACAAGGAGACAGGGGTTGACGTGGAGGGGGGAGTATCCTTTCTAGTCACATCAGAGTATAGAGGGGCCCAGGTTCACCTGGCTCAGGAATCTCTCTTTTTTCCTTTGAGTTGCTGTGAGGAAGAAAGGCGATTTCTTCCCAAGGAGGACTCAGAAATGAGGTGGCAACTGAGTAGTGGGACACGGAGAATCTACCACATTAGCTGATTAAGCAAACTGCTCAAATACCCAAGGAAATTAATAATAAACCCAGAGATTGAGTGAATTAAATTTCAGGTCTGAAGATTAAACAAGGTCACATTAGCCAGGGGAAGAGGTGCAGGACTTAGAAAAAAAGGGTACACAGAAATGCTTAGCTAAGTCTTATCTATAAAACACACCTGGTTAACTGTCTACTTGCTGCTTTGATAATTTGCTTAATTTTTGTTCAGATGAAGAAACCGGAATGAAAAAGCTTCCTATCCCTCTGGGAAGCTGGCCTAATTGAACCTGAGGACAAATCTGAGAGGCTACCACACAGATCTCGAGGTTGACAAAGTACGTGAGAAGGAATGGGTCTCAGGAGCATTGATCTTGAAATCCCAAACCATTAAAGTACAAGTGATTGCTATATGTGCATGTACAGCAAATGCAATGATAGTTAGAAATCCCTTTGAAAAGCAAAAATAGTACACATACACACAAAGGATTACGATATTTGTTGCTGCCTTAACAGAATCATGAACTGAGATGCAGCTAAAATAAGCTCAAATTAAAATTATGTATAGGGTACCTAACAGAAAGAGGTGTTTAAGTTATTTTTCAACTCATGGGTTGGGAGAGGAGGAAGGCCAGCAGTGATATGCTACAACGGTGAGGGAGAGCTGATGATGGTCAAGTTTGAACACAAAGCCAATGTCTCATTTTTAAAATTCATTTCCTTTATAGTTCGTTTTTGTGTATGAATATACACAGGAATGCATGCAGGGTTCCTTTCTTTCCTATTTTCATTCCACATCAGAGAGCAATAGAAGTATATCCAGGAGGGGCTAGGACACTTTCTAGGTCTTGACAGCTGTTAGGTTGGTCTTTTAGAAGTAATCTATCTATGTATCTATAAATCTTTTACTTCTGAGTGAAGCAGAACAGGCTCTAGGCTGAGGCCAGGATTTGGCACAGCGGCCAAGATGCCGCCTGGAACAACCCTATTTTTTATAGGAGAGCCTGGCTCAAGTCCTGGTCCCTAGCTTCTGGAACCTGACTCCTGCAAATACGCAACACGGAAGGCAGCAGGTGGTGGCTCAGGTCCCTGCCAACCGTGTGGGAGAACTGGACTGAGTTCTGGGCTCCCAGCTCCAGGCTGGGCCCACTCCTTGCCACTGTGTGCATTTGGGGAATAGTTTGCAAACAGAAGAGTTCTTCCTAATTTTCAAATAAAATGAAGATAAATGAAGCAATAAATGTTTTTTTAAAACGGAAAGACTTTAGGTGTATCCTATCACACTCAACTTGCTTTCCGCTATGTTTGCTTGTGAGGCTGAACTACAGTAGTAGCTCATTTCCACAGGGTGGTGCAGCTATAGCTGACAAGGAGTTCCCGTTCTAATTCTCAGCAAACCACAAGAGCACTTGCAGGAGAACAGCCTGCTCCTTGTATACTGATTTAGACTCAAACAATGCACTTCCAGGATCTTTCAATAATTATTTTCCTTTTGAACAAAACATTCTGATCATAAGCTTCAAAGGCTATGTACCTCAATCTTCTGCATCAAATGCAGGTTGCTCTGGGATGAAGCAGAAAATATGTGTTATTAACACAAGCAGTTGCTCACGGTAGTAATGATCATACGTTATCTCCACCACACAGCGATAATGGGTTTTTTATTATTAAAGAAGTTGTGGCCTTTATTTATAGACATCAGTTAAGTCAGAGAAAATGAAAATGCAAAATTACTGCACAACTCAAATTGCAGCAGCTCTTAAGAATCAGTGGGGAGACTGTGCATGTATCATCTTATAGATCAACAAGAATAAACATTCTTTTGGCCCAGTGTTACACATGTGCAATTCTAATTTGCAAAAATAGAAAATCTAGTCAAAGTAAACATGCTCTGATAATGTGATTTTTTAAAAAGAAAACAGGTCTGAAAAGTAAACAATTTTTCTTTAAAATAACCAAGTACAAACAAGAGAATGCTGCACATTCTTCTCCATTATGATTGCTTTACTTAAATAACCTTGCTTATAGACAAATACACATGCGGCCAAATGGAACTTACACTAACCATTTAATACAGTTCAGCATTTGTTTCCTCTTGAATTTTAGACTGAGGCTCTATTAATACCATCTGTAACCTAAGTGTATGAAAAATAGCATCTCCCAAAAGTGGCCCTGAAATTGTATTTGCTGTCAGAAGAGATGCATATGTTCTAGCAGTAAATCTGGTACTTGGGAGACGATTCCATTTAGTCTGACCAAAACTGAAAGGAAAATATGTGTATGTATGTGTACACAGGGAGAGGGAGAGGGAGAGGGAGAGGGAGAGGGAGAGGGAGAGGGAGAGGGAGAGAGGGAGAGGGAGAGGGAGAGGGAGAGGGAGAGAAACACAAACGCAAATCCAAGTTGTGAGCATAACAGAGACAGGTAATGTACTCAAGTCTCAGCGAAGTATTTTAGGTAATTTTAAGACCAAAGAGTTCAAATTTAAGACCAAAGAGTTCAAATGTAGGAAAAAAGTAAAAATTTTTGCGACACAAAGCTACTGCACTAATAACAAATTAACAGGAAAATAAACAAAGCCTTTATTTGTTTCAATTCTTGCAGGAGAAAAGCAAGCTGGTCCCAAACAATGTCAATCAACAGCAACTCACCAGCCTTTTGCTGGCGCCCAAAGCAGTGTGGCCTACAGCTGACTCCAAAGAACAGCCCCACCTTAAGGAGGTGGACTCAGGCGTCATGAGAAGTACAAGCATGCTAGAAAATGGACTGGAACAGAGGAGAAACCATCACTGAGAAGGGCAGACAGCAAAGGATCAACGAACAGCCCTGACAAAGATCCTACCCCCAACAATCCAAAGATCGACACAGAAGGAAGGATCTGAATTTGGGGAGAACAAAATAGCAGTGATGTGATAGCACAGTGTGTCGTCTCAACTACGTTAGTACTCTTACTAAAACATCACAAAACCACAATTAATACCACTACTATGCAAATACACGGTACTTTTCATTTGCAAGTGCTGGGTAAAAAGCTTCCCAGGGCTGGCACCGTGGCTCACGTGGCTATTCCTCCGCCTATGGCGCCAGTACCCCGGGGTTCTAGTCCAAGTTGGGGTGCCAGATTCTGTCCCAGTTGCTCCTCTTCCAGTCCAGCTCTCTGTTGTGGCCCGGGAGGGCAGTGGAGGATGGCCCAAGTGCTTGGGTCCCTGCACCTGCATGGGAGACTGGAAGGAAGCACCCGGCTCCTGGCTTTGGATTGGCGTAGTTCTGGCTGTGGCGACCATCTGGGGGGTGAACCAACGGAAGGAAGACCTTTCTCTCTGTCTCTCTCTCACTGTCTAACTCTGTCTGTCAAAAAAAAAAAAAAAAAAAAAAAAAACAAACTTCCCAGTATTTTGTACAAAAATTTCAATTTTTCAAAAAAGTTACAAGGAATGATGACTGTTATAAAAATTTTAAATGGTACATATGTAATCTTGAACCCAAGTTACATATTTTCTTGGAAGTTATTTAATTACAAAGGCACAAATCACAATTCTTACTGAAAATCAAACAGCTCTCAAATGCTACACGCTTCTAAACACCTACATATACCATGTCCTTTTCCTTTTTATTCTTTTTCCACTTTTTCCCTTTAAGTATTTCTCAATGGTAAAATAATAAAAGGGGATCTTCAAAAAGTTCAAGGGAAATGCATATTATAAAATCATATCTGGACTTAAAAAAATGACTGGCAAAAAAATAAGCTATCTTTTAATTCTATTTCACACAAATGTTTTAAAATCCCCTGGTAAATAATCTGTATAAGAAACAGCCAAACACAATACTAACATTTGAAAACACAGGGCATCATTACCTTACATAGTTACTTTCAGTACCTTTCTTTTTTTTAAATTTTTATTTTTTTTTTTTACTTGACAGGTAGAGATATAGACAGTGAGAGAGAGAGAGAGAGAGAGAGAGAGACAGAGAGAGAGAGACAGAGAGAGAGAGAAAGGTCTTCCTTCCGCTGGTTCCCTCTCCAAATGGCCACCACGGCTGGCGCTGCGCCAATCTGAAGCCAGGAGCCAGGTGCTTCTTTCTGGTCTCCCATGTGGTGCAGGGGCCCAAGTATTTGGGCCATCCTCCACTGTCCTCCTGGGCCACAGCAGAGAGCTGGACTGGAAGAAGAGCAACTGGGACTAGAACCCGGTGCCCATATGGGATGCCGGGGCCGCGGGCGGAGGATTAACCAAGTGAGCCATGGTGCTGGCCCCCACTTTCAGAACCTTTCTAGGAGTGCAGGGAAGATTTATACCAAGTGTAATTGAAAACAAACAAACAAACAAACAAAAAACCCCAAAACTTTGTGGTGCAGGCAAACAGAAATCAAGGGGCCAGCACAGTGGTACAGCAGGTTAAGCCACAGCCTGCAGCACCCACATCCCATACAGGTGTCAATTTGAGTCACAGCTGTTCCACTTCTGATTCAGCTCCCTGCTAGCGAGCCTGGGAAGGCAGCAGAAGATGGCCCAAGCTCCTGGGCCCCTCACCCACATGGGAAATCTGGAAGAAGCTCCTGGCTTCAGCCTGGACCAGCCCTGGTCTTTGTGGCCATTTGGGGAGTGAACCAGTGAGTGGAAGATCCCTCTCTCTGTCTCTCCTTCTCTCTCTGTAAGTCTTGTTTTTCAAATAAATAACCTGATCCAGGTGGGGCGGGGGGGAGGGGAGATAGGGAGAGAGAGAGAGCAAGCAGCAGATCCCAAGACAGAAGCTGTGATCTCTTAGAACCCAACCTTTGATTACTGCTTGTTAGAAGGGGTCACAGCATCCAAGCCTGCAGGCAAAGGGAGAGGGAACTACACAAGAGTTTGATCACCAGGAGATGGGGATCAATCATGCAGAAGCTGCTGCCTGCAAATAATGTCCTCTGATCAACATCATCTTGCATTGAGAATGTTGGCATTCTTGGAAAGAAAAAATGCTGGAGATGGTTTATAAGGCCAAATGCTGTGACGATTTTTTTAAAGTACCTGACAGAAACACTGTCCTTGAGGGGTAGAGGGATATGCCCAGCTTATTCTTGGAATAGTTGCAGGGTCCTATTTGATAATATATGATGACAGATGTTTTCACTCATAAACAGAACAGCCCTCAATTTTTTAGGAGCCCTCAATTATTTACATTTGAGAAAGAGAATCTTTTCTATCCACTGGTTTACTCCACAAATGCCAGCAACAGCTGGGGCTGGGCCAGGCCAAAGTCAGGAGCCTGCAACGAGGGTCTCCAACATGGGTAGTGAGAACTCAGCTACCTTAGCCATCACCTGCTGTCTCCCAGTGTCTGCATTAGCAGGAAGCCACAACCAAAAACAGAGCAGGGACTCTGAACCAGGTACTCTGATACGGGACACAGGCACCCCAAGAGGCGTCTTATCTGCTGCACCAAATGCCAACCTCCAGAGTCCGGTTTTATTACCAGGATACCTTTCCTTCATTAACAACAAAACAAAACAAATAAGGGGCTTTAAAATGTGGGACAGATCATAAAACATGGATTTTGGTAAACAGTTTCATGCAATGGGAAATTTGAGTGGGAAGTCCTGAAGGTATAATAATGATCAAGATGAAAGACTAGGGGCAGGTGCTGTGGCACAGTGGATTAAGCAACGGCCTGTTGTGCTAGCATCCCACAAGGACACTGGTTTTGAGTCCTGGCTGCTCCACTTCCAATCCAGCTCCCTGCTAATGTGCTTGGGAAAGCAGCAGAATACAGCTTGAGTCCCTGAGCCCCTACACCCATGTGGGAAACCCAGAAGAACTCCTGGCTCCTTGCTTCAGCCTGGCTTAGTCTTGGTTGTTGCAGCCATTTAGGAAGTGAACCAGTTAACAGAAAATCTCTGTCTCTCCTCCTCTCTGTAACTCTGCCTTTCAAATAAATAAATCAATCTTAAAAAAAAAAAATTGAAAGACCATCATAAGTCACTTAATGGCTACCACTAATGAGCCCCTATAAAATCTCACTTTCTCATTTATTGATGAAGAAACTAATGTTAGTACACTGGAATGTTTCTCAAGGCATGGGACTTAACTTCTGCGTTGGAGTACGAATTGGGTTTAGCAACACATTCCCTCTGAAAAGATAATGCAAAGGGATGTATTATCTCCTTGAGATTAGGCCACCCAAAGCTTGGCTTCTGTACTGAGTGTAGTCTCTTGTCATGTCCTAATAAGCAGCTGTGTGGAAAGGACCTCCAGGCAAGAAATTAAGGCCTCCTGCACATACACACGTGTGATTTTCAAAATGGGTACTCCAAACACTTCAGAGACTGCAAACCCCATCAGCAGCTTAACCATAACCTCATAAGCGATCTGGAGACAGAACCACCCAGCTAAGCTACTCCTGTCCTGAGTCTTGGCAGATCTAACTGATGGTAAGTGTTGTTTCAAACTGCTGCATTCCAGGGTGGTCTCTTACAGAGCACTCCATAACTAACACACAAAGTATCTGCTAAACTGACACAGCTGCAGAGCTGGAGTTCAAGCTCTCAACCACTTCAGTTCACTGGCTGTGAAGACAGGAGAGGGCAGGGAAGGAACCTAGAAAAGTAACTTTCAGAAGGGCGTCCTCTGTTTTCAACGAGAAATCAAGGGACGAACATGCTGATTTTTCATCTGTTCCCCTTTCCAAATCATAAATAAAAATATTGTGGTCACCATTCCCCAACATATCTGATTCTACAATATCTAAAATATCTGTCAAATAGGAGTCCTTTAAAAAATGGTGTGATTGGGGCTGGCACTGTGGCACAGTGGGTTAATCCTCCGCCTGCGGCACTGGCATCCCATATTGGCGTCGGTTCTAGTCCCAGCTGCTCCTCTTCCAATCCAGCTCTCTGCTATGGCCTGGGATAGCAGTGGAGGATGGTTCAAGTCCGTGGGCCCCTGCACCCACATGGGAGACCAGGAGGAAGCTCCTGGCTCCTGGCTTTGGATCAGCACAGCTCTGGCTGTTGCGGCCATCTGAGGAGTGAACCAATGGGAGGAAGACCTTTCTCTCTATCTCTCCTTTTAACTGTCTGTAGATCTACCTTTCAAATAAATAAATAAAATCTTTAAAAAAATAAAAAATGGTATGATTAAAAAAAAGAAAAAAGAAACACACAACCAGGCTGTACCAAACACAACAGAATTCACTGGTACAGTGGATCCCAAAGTATGGTATCCAGACCAGCAACAGCCTAGAGCTAGTTACACACACACATGCCCAGTTCCCAGCCCAGGATACTGAGTTAGAATCTTTGAAGCTACGTTGGAACGCACTTCTCAGCTGCTATTCATGTAAGCGGCTCTACATTTAAGGCCCCTGTAAAGATGACAGTGCCTTTCCTACAGTTTTGTGGGTATTCCTTGTTGAAAGTGTTTTCCACGTGACAGCAAAGGCTTTAGGTGGCCCTCTGCCTAATTCAAATGTTTAAGGAGATTTAATTACTAAATGCCAACCCACATAAATGTAAAGTTCTTTCCTACAGAGACTTTGGGATGAATCAAATGCTTCTTTTAATCAACTGCTTGGCAAGCAGTATGGCTTTCTTTTTCATATACAGCTACACTAATGCTAAACATATTTATTCACAACTTGACTAGAAATATTGCCCTGTAATTAATCATTTCCCATTCTCCATTCAGACAAAAATACATGCTGAAAAAGTACATCCTCGTCTTATTATAAGACTCACACACCTACATAACAGATTTATTCACTAACTACATATATACAGGTACTTTTTTTCCCCTAGAGATTTATTTATTTATTTGAAAGTCAGAGTTACAGAAGGAAAGGCAGAGACAGAGAAAGAGACAGAGAGAGAGAGAGAGAGAGAGAGAGAGAGATCATCCATCCTCAGATGACCAGAGCATCCAGGGCTGGGCCAGCAGGAGATAAGAGCCAGTAGCTTCATCTGGGTCTCGCATGTAGGTGGCAGGGGCCCAATCACTTGGGCCATCTTCTGCTGCTTTCCCCAGGCCATTATCAGGGAGCTGTATCAGAAGTGGAGCAGCTCAGACATGAACCTATGCTCAGGGGAATACCAGTATCATCAGTGGAGGCTTTACCCGATACACCACGATGCCAGCCCAGTGCAGGTACTTTTAAAGCGAAACAATGCCAGATACTCAAGATGTGTGTTGGTCATCAAAAGGCAATTCATTTTCAAAAGAAAATATAACTGAAAAAAATCACTATTCACCCCAATTATTTTTAAAAAATACTTTCCTTTATTTGAAAGGTAGAGTGACAGACATAGATCCTCTATCAGTTTGTTCACCACTCCCCAAATGGTCACAACAGCCATGCCTGGGCCAAGTCAAAGCCAGAAGCCCAGAGCTCTATCTGTGTCTCCTACATATGTGGCAGGGACCTCAACACTTGGGCCATCTTCTGCCTGCCTTTCTAGGCACATCAGCAGGAAGCTGGATCAGAAGAAGAGCAGCCAGGACTTGAACCAGGCATTCTCATAAGGGATGCGGGCGTCATCATTGGTGCCTTAGCCTGCTAAGCTACAATGCCAGCCCCCAACCTCACTATTTTCAAATGTGAGTTCTTAAAACCGGGCTATCTATTAATTGCATATTTCCATTAATGCAGTTCTTTAGGAGATGCAAATTTTAAAATAATCACCTATGTTTGAGGAAGAACATGGTTAAAGTGAAAAGATTAACATTAGTTTCTTAAATTGGTTAGAAAACATTCATCATTAACAATTAGCTAATGAAAATAGACTTCTTCGGTTCACTAGTTTTATTTAATGTGTATTCTTACAACTTGGATGTTAACATGAAATCGCTTTCAAATGGCTAAAACATGCTAAACTTCAAGGTCAATAAAATTGAGTTAATTTAAAAAAAACACTTTATGTGCTCATTTTTAAGATTTCCACCTCATTTCCCAAAAGTAATAATACTGTAAGTACCAGAAAGTACTTCAATTAAACACAAAACTCACTTTAAAGTGAACCCCAACAATGAGAGCAAATATTATCAAGTCATTACAACAAAGCAACTGTTTGCATATAACAAAGAATATTCTGGAAGTATGCAGGAGTGGGCTTTTTCTCCCCCCACTATCTTTTCAGTATTCAAGGTATAATGATTACATGGCAGACCCTGGATTAGAGAGTAACAAAAATCTGTAAGCCCCTGTTTTGAATGTGCTCATAACAGGATGGGCAGGTGAGAGCGTAGGTGTGCTGGACTGGAGGGAGCAGCTTAGCTTGCATTTGGCAAGAGCAGAGAGAGATCCAACAGGAGGAAGATACCTGAACAGGAAATTGGACTTCCACCATGGGAATACTAGGGCATTAATGAACTACATTTCAAATCAACATTGGAAAAGAAAGAAAAATCCTCAAACAATATTATTTTAAAAAGTAGAAAACAGTTATTCATAGTTTTTGCAATTTTATTTACAATGATTAATCAGAAATACATACCAAACTTCACAGACATAGTTTATGAAGTTTAAGAAAAAACTGGAAAACAATGTACAATATAACATATACCCATATGGACTTGGTAATAAATTACTACACATTCATTTTATGGAATACTATGGTCACTGGCTAATGCCCTGAGCAGCTCAGGAGTCTTGGCTGTGAGGGAGCGCATTTGGTACAGCAGTTAACACGACATTTGGGACACCGGCAGCCCATCTCAGAGTGCCTGGTTTGTCTTCGGCTCCACAGCTTCTGATCCAGCACCATGTTAATGCATGTCCTGGGAGGCAGCAGATGATGGCTCAACTACTTGAGGCCCTGCCACTCAAGTGGGAGACCTGGAATGAGTTCTGTCCTGGTGGCACAGCCTTGGCTGTTAGAGGGCTTAAAAAGATTTATTTGAAAGGTAGAGTTACAGAGAGTGGAGGAAAGACAGAAAGAGAGTGCTCTTCCATCTGCTGGTTCAATCCCCAATGGCCAGGGCTGGGCCAGGTTGAAGCTAGGAGTCCAGAGCCTCTCCTGGGTCTCCCTGGTGTGTGCAGGAGCCTAAGCACTTGGATCAGCGCCCACTGCTTTCCCAGGTGCATTAGCAGGGAGCTCGATTGGAAGTGGAACAGCTGGGTCCATATGGGATGCCAACAGGGCAATGGGAGACTTACTCTGCTACGCTACAACACTGGTCCCAAAATAAACCTTAAAGCAAGTCTTGATTGTGACTTATTTCTCTTTCCAGGCCCTAAAAGCATGTGATGTTCTCCAAAGTTGTCTTTCAGGTTTTCAATTCCACTCCAGGGAGAAATGCAATCATCACTTGCCAGGACTGGTGTAAACCCTACTGCAAGAGCATCTCCTGCCCAGATGGGTTGGATAAAGTATCCAAAGGTTTCCCTTTGACGTCTGAATACTAGGATCTCAGCTCCAGGAGGAGCTTAACCATTACTTCTATAACCCACAACTTATATTAGAACATATTTCTGGGGCCAGCACCATGGCGTAGTGGGTAAAGCCGCCACCTGCAGTGCCAGCATCCCATATCGGCACCAGTTCAGGTCCCAGTTGCTCCGCTTCCGATCCAGCTCTCTGCCATGGCCTGGGAAAGCAATAGAAGACAGCCCAAGTCCTCAGGCCCCTGCACCCATGTGGGAGACCAGAAAAAAGCTCCTGGCTTCAGATTAAAACAGCTCCAGCAATTGTGGCCATCTGAGGAGTGAACCAGTAAATGGAAGACCTCTCTCTTTCTGTCTCTCTGTCTCTCTCTGTCTCTCTGCCTCTCCCTCTCTGTAACTCTGCCTTTCAAATAAATAAACTTAAAAAAAAATAAATAAAGGAAACGCTTTGTAAACAGCTGTTATACTGTACTGTTTAGGAATAACTACAAGAAAAAAGTTTTTACATATTCAGCACAGATGTCATTTTTTAGAGTATTTTCAATCCTAAATTGGTTGAACCCATAGATGTGGAATTCATGGCTACAAAGGCCTGACTGTACTTTTAAACTGCTGAGGCTCTTCATGAACATTCCTGCATCATGTTTAGGGAAAAAAAAAAAAAAGCTTTTTCTTTTAGTGGGAAGGCTCTAATCAAGCCAGCTGGGAGTCTGTGTCGCTGCTGATTCTAGTGGAAAAAAGACCTGAAATTCCACTAAGGTAGTAATGACCGACCAACACACAGGCTGAGGGACACAAAGACACTAACGCGGTGAACATTTCTTCTTTTGTGTTTTTACAGAAACATCACTGTACATTTACTTTGTAGAAATGATGTTCTTTATGGTATTGTCTAAATTCTAAGAATAAAAAATTTTATTTAAAAAAAGTTTAATGGAGAGATTAAAGTCCAATCTACAGCCAGGCCTGCTTTGGTAAACCATGCTGAGTAATTTCAGGGTAAAGCATGCTTCAGCATGTTCCCCTCACCCCCCACCTGCTGGGAATATATCAATGTCTTCCAAAAGCAATAACGAAGCCCACATTTAAGCACTAGAAAACCAGTAAGTTTTCCCTTGGATCTTAGCTTTCATAGGTTTTTGAGGGAAGTCTGACCATGGAGACAGGTGATTTAACATGCAGCAGCTTAACGATGGCCACAGGAAGTTTAAAAGCTGAAACGCTGGCGAACTGTAAGCCACTGTTATGACACTGGCATCTCATACTGGAGTGTGGGTTCAAGTTCCAACTGCCTCACATCCAATCCAGCTAATCAAATTGGGAAGGCAGCAGGTGCTAGCCTAACAACCTGGGCCCAATCACCCATGTGGAATATCCACACGGGGTTTCCGGTTCTTGGATTCAATGTGGCCTTTCCCTGGCTATTGCAGCTGTTTGAGGAATGAACCAGAAGATGGATGGAAGAGCTTTCTCTGTCCCTCCCCTCTCCTTTGCCCTGTCTTTCAAATGAATAAGTAAATAAATTGTAAAAATAAATGAATAAAGTCAAAAACATCTATTTTCATTCTGCAGCCCTACAAAGAACAGGGGGTCAACAATTTAATTTATGGAAAAATTAGGCCACTGTTTTTAAATTTAAGATTTGTTTATTTCTGTGAAAGACAGAGTACAGAGAAAAAGGGAGAGAGAGAAAGAGAGTGATCTTCCATCCAGTGGTTCACTCCTCAAATGGCAACCGCTGAGGCTTGGCCAGGCCGAAGCAAGAAGCCTGGAACTCCACCCCGGTCTCCCACATGGGCGGCAGAGGACAACTACTTTGGACACTTTCCACTGCTTTCCCAGGAGCGTTAGCAGAGATGTGGAACAGAAGTTAAGCAGCCAGGACTCGAACCAGAGCTCACCTAGGATGTTGGTGCCATAGCAGGCAGCCTAACCTGATGAGCCACAATGCTGGCTCCCAGGTCACTTACTGTTGTTTCTTCAATAACCTCTCTTCCTATAGACGTCCTGTGAATAGCTCTCTGGCTTTTTTCTTTCTGGTCACTCTATCTAACGCACAATCTGCCTTTTATTTACTGAATATTAAAAAAACTAATAGCATTATTTGGAAATTAAGATCAATATCAATAAAAAAGTATCAATTTACATAAACTGAAGTTAATAAAATAAAAAATAAATAAAAATACACTTATTAAATTCTAATTAGATACATCCTACTTCTGGCTCAGATCCAAACTGCTAAATCATATTAGCACTAAGAGACTGTTGAATTTCAAGAATTAAACGACTTCTAATTGTTTTCTTTCTTTTTTTAAAGATTTACTTATTTATTTGAAAAGCAGAGTTACAGAGAGACAGGGGGAGAGAGAGAAAGAGAGAGAGAGAGGTCTTCCATCCGCTGGTTCACTCGCCAGATGGCCATGATGGCCAGAGCTGTGCTGATCCAAAGCCAGGAGCCAGGAGCTTCTTCCAGGTCTCCCATGTGGGTGCTTCTACTGCTTTCCCAGGCCAGTGCAGAGAGCCAGATCAGGACTTGAACTGGTGCCTATATGGGATGCTGGCGCTGCAGGTGGTGGCATTACCCGCTATGCCACAGAGCTGACCCACTTGTTTCCCAGTAACATATTGTAGAAAGTCTCAAAGATACAGAGAAATTGAAAAACAAAAAACAAACAAAACACTGAAGGGCGGACACTCATGTATTCATTACCTAAATATCAGCAGTTAGCAGTGGCTGTTTCCTTTCTCACATGACCATCCTTCTATCCATTCCTCTACCAAAGAGTGAGCCAAGGATATTTAACAGCATTGGTTAACTACCTAGAGTTCTCTCAGTCATCACCAGGTCCCACTGCACAGTTCTGGTAACACTGTTCTGCAAGAGGGCATGATTATTTCCTAACTCCTTCACCCATCTGGGAAGGCTTGTTAACTTATCTGGCCTGTGACCGTCTTTCTTCCTGATAATATACAGGTGCACAACTAATCCCAGCAAACTCCTGACAGTCTCCTTAACTTACAGTCTGGAGCCTTAACACTTCAACTTAACATGGAACGCCAGTCACAGCCTGGCCCCAATCCACCCCTTTGGCTTCTAGCAGCAAGCACTTGCTGGGAGCTGAAGATGCGCTAGCACTGGCCAGGGAATTTCACTTGCTTGACCTCTTCTAACCCTCAAAACAGCTGCACCAGGAAGCCTTTCCTATTAGTTCAGACAAGCAAATGATAGCGGGCAGAAATTTAAAAACTGACTGACATCTGGCTGGTTTAAAACTACTCAGCAGCACACAGGGTCATTTTGGCAGTGGCGCTGATACAGCCCATGTATGCTTCTTCTTAAACATTTCAAGAGTCTATGCTTTCCAATCTGTGGTTTCGGCTGCTTTGATACGTTTTCCTCACTTCCTTTATCTGAACCCACCTCAAATGCCACCTCTTCCCTGAGAAGTGCTCCGATATTTTCACAGGTGAGCGTTACACCAATCAATACTGTACCTGCAGGGTCAACATTTCTGTGTGATAAACTGAGTGAAGGACTAACTCTGTACTTGTGGCACCAAGTCTTGAGACAACCAAGATGAAAAGAGTTCTCACATCCAGTTATTTGAAAGACAGAACAACCGCTCCTCTGCCCCTCAAATGCCAGAGGGTCTACACAGAGGCCTCTTCCACTTTTTCAGGCAACTCCACACCACGTCTCCCAGGCAGGCATCGCCTCCAGGACTGTTGCAGTCTGCAGCTCAATCAGCAGAAGGAGATGCTACTGAAATGACTATTTTGAGAGATTAAAAAAAATTGTCCCTTTTCTTACCTTTCCTATTTCTAGGGGGAAGTTAGAAGACAGAGGTAATGTACAATGAAGGCTGAATCTCTCAGAATGTCTTTAACAGAAGATCAGAACTGAAGCAACAGATCACAGATGGAAAGAGCTTTCAGATCTGAAGGGACTTTAAAGACAGAATCACCTCGGACAAGCTGGTAACTCAGTGGGGGTGCGGGTGGGGGAGATGGATTTGTACTGTTCACCCATTTCCATGGTGGACATATTCCTACCATGGCCAATTCAGAGCTCCCACTTAGTTGCTCAACCACTTGCTCACAAAATTCCTATTTAACATCACTGGTATTGTCCGATCCCCTCATCTAAAAGATGAAGATTCTGAGGACGAGGATAACTAAATGAATTGCTCAAGAACTTAGAAGAAAATGCCAGAATCTGTGCTGGAAGCCAGACTGACTCCTGGCCTTGTTAGTCTCAGTGTTTCAGAACCAAGCAGGAATTCTTGAATGATATTTAGCTTCTACAGCCTCACGTCAGAGAAGTAGAAAAAACAATCTCCAAGGATTAGTCCTCTATTTCAAAAGTCAAACCCAAAAATTCATGAGATGCTTCTAATACAACCACGTTCAAGACCTCCTATAACCCTTTTTCTATATTTTAAGTTGCTGAATGAATCTCACACCTTTATATTAACTTGAGGGATGAATAACAGATGTACTAATAAAAGATACAAAGCATCAAAATATTCTAAGTTTCAGTACATTCCATGCGTACTCATGAATTATACCTACTGGATCATTTTCTAAACTTCCAGGCCTGCTTTTAAAGATGAGGCTGAGTTGCAATGAGTGTATTGATTTTATGTAAATGAGTGCTTCCGTGTTGTTTAAGGAGTTGTAATGATTAGTTCTCTTAAGAGATTAAAAACACTTTTTCTTCAACTAGCTTTCTTTATCAAGCATTTTCTTTTATGTAGAAAAAGAGATACCTTTCTCTTAGCAGACCTAACGACAAGTTCCTTATTAAGTCTACTAAATAATCCACATACAATATGCCTCGTTCTCTCCCTCCCCGTTTCCCTCAGTTGTTCTCTTTTCTCCAGCAGTTCAAACATTTACTGAGTTACTACTGAATACTGACTATAACATCCAAGCCAAGAACTCCTCCACATCAGAGAAAACATTTAATAAATTCATCTAATTGCAATTCTGCAACTGAAATTCTAAATTACAGTTCAATTAGAAGCTTTGTTAGGAGACATGGATGCCATTTGAATCTCAGAGATGTTGTGTAAGAGTCTTTTCAGCCAAATCACTTGCATTTTGCAATTGTATAATGAGAGAGCTCTAAAGGCAGCTTCTGGGATTATGAGTACTTGCTTTTAGATTTATTCATTTATTTGAAAGGCAGAATTACAAAGAGGCAGAGGCAGAGAGAGACAGTTCCATCTTCCATCTGCTGGTTCACTCCCGAAATGGCTGTAATGGCTGGAGCTGGGCCAATCAGAAGTCAGGAACCAGGTGCTTCTTTCAGGTCTCCCATGTGGGTGAGACTTGGGTCAGCTTCCACTGCTTTCCTAGGCCACAGCAGAAGCTGGATTGGAAGTGGAGCAGTCAGGACTTGAACCAGCGCCCATATGGGACGCAGGCACTTTAGGCAGCAACTTTACCTGCTACTCTAAACACTGGCCCTTCCTTTTTACTTGGAATCGTAGACCACCACCTAGAGCAGGCCTTCCTACCTCCCTTTCTGAACTGCCCTGAAACCCATGCTTCATTTCTTCCACATGGCCCTTCATTTTCCCCAGATTTCCCTTCTTTACCTTGTAGCTGGTCAGCGAGGTCTGCATCACTGAGTTTCTAGTGTTATGATGTTTGACTTGTGTGAGCATTTACCTTCTTCAAAGAAATGAAGTGAAGGAAACTGTCTTAGTCTGTTGGACTGCTCTAACAAAATACCATAAACTGCAAATTGGGCAATTCGCAAACAACAAACATTTATTTCTCACGGTTCTGGAGGGTAGGAAGTGTGTGACCAAGGTGCAGACTTGGTGTCTGGTGAGGGCCTGGCAGACGGTGCGTGGAAGGGCTGGACAAGCTCCATGGGGCCTCTGTTACAATCCCACTCAGCAGGCTCGGACTTCGTCACATTTAACAATAATTTAATATACAGTCTGTGGTAGGATTTCCACAATTATCTCAAGGATGTCTTAGAACATAGATACATAGATATCTATTTAGAGTACTCACATTACCTGTAACTTGTAATATCTATTTTTTCATGACCAGTCTTTTAAGAAATGCTTATCTCAAACTTTGCATTTCTTTTTTTTAAACTTTTATTTAGTAAATATAATTTTCCAAAGTACAGTTTATGGATTACAATGGCTTTTTCCCCCATAGCTTCCCTCCCACCTGCACCCTTCCCATCTCCTGCTCCCTCTCCGGGCGGAATAGGAAGGGAGCACACTAATAGTCCGGGTAGAAACAGTTTAATAAAAGTGGAGATACTGCAGGTTCAAGGAAGAGTTGGGGAAGAAACAGCAGAGGAAACTCTTTTGGAACTAGTGATTCACGGTGGACCTGCGTGGAGGGTGTGGGAGCCCACGGCTCAGGACACCAGCGGCAGAATCTACGCATCAGCATTGGAATGCGAGATGAGCCAAACCTCAATAGCCCGAGACACCGGTGGGAAAGCAGAAGGAGCGTAGAGGGAACGAGGCTTGAAGCCCCATGGGGGAAAGTTCACCAGGCTAACTAGAGGAGAGAGGAAAAAAAAAAGGGACCAGTACGAACACGAGTTTCTCTCTCCACTCACCTCTCAAAGGCGAGCAAGACAAAGAGCAGGCGCCATTTTGGTCATGTGCAAAAGCTGTGCAACCACAGGGCTGCGCCCGCCCACAGCAAAGCAAAAAAACCTGACTCTGGTGGGGGGTGAAATAACAGGAGATTAGGACCTTGTGAATGTGTGGAGCTAATGAACTGAGACTGTGAAAAAAGAGACGGTGGGGGAGAGAACTCACAGAGTTCACGTGAGTACTCTCCAGAGACGCTACAATTCAGTAACCTTGGCAACCCAGTGAGAGACTGCAGGATAATTTGAGCCCACACTGAGGGCAGCACAGATTCCCTGTGTGGTCCTTGGAAAAGAGTAGGTGAATGTTATACCCACAGGAGTCAGAGATCAGAAGCTGAATACCTTCAATTCCGCTCAGCTGTGTGGAATTACGTCCCTTTGGAATAAAAAAAAAAAAAAAAAAAGGAGAGAGCGCGATTTACCATGCTTTTTTTTTTTTTTTTTTAAGATTTATTTACGTATTTGAAAGGCAGAGTTACAGAGACAGAGAGATCTTCCATCTGCTGGTTCACTCTCCAAATGGCTGGAATAGCCAGAACTGGGCCAATCCAAAGGCAGGAACCAGGAAACTTCTGGGTCCACCATGTGGGTACACGGGCCCAAGAACATGGGCCATCTTCTGTTGCTTTCCCAGGCACATTAGCAGGGAGCTGGATCAGAAGTAGAGTAGCTGAGACTCACACAGGAGCCCATATAGGATGCCAATACCGCAGGCTTTGGCTTTAAGCCACAGGATGCCATAGTGCCTGGACCTAAATTTTCCATTTCTATAGACTCACAGATCCTAATCCATTTGCCTCTGAATTGTAGCAAGTATTATAAAATCTGTAACCTGAAAATGTTGTATGGATTAAGGTAAAAAGGAGATGGCAGACACCTCTGGCTCACCCTCTGTACCCTTTGAGTAAAGAATGGTCATTTGTCTATTTTGCAGGTTAGGCATCATTTTATTCTTGATGTGTATACACTTGGGATTTGGTGCATGAATTACTATAAGGCATCTTTTGCATTTGTCTAACCAGCTCAGTGGAAAGCTCCTGATAGGCATATGCAGTTGGCACAGCAGTTAACATGTTGCTTGAGGCACACGTACCTCATACTGGAGTGCCCAGGGCTCAAGTCACAACTCACTTCCCATTCCAGCTTCTTATTAACAGGCACCCTGGGAGGCAGGAGATGGTGGCTCATGTAGTTGGGTCCCTGTCACCCACGTGGGAGATATGGATAGAGTTCCCAGCTCCTGGTTCTGGCCTGGTCTAGTCCAGGTTCTCCTGGACATGTGGGGAGTGAACCAGCAGATTAAAGACCTCTACTCTGTCTGTATCTGTCTTTCTGTCTTTCAAGTATAAAAATACATACACACACACACACACACAAAACAAACATAAAAAGAGGACCTGATTTCTAGAATAAAACAGGATTAAAGAGATTTTATATGTCATAGTGTTCCTATGACATAGTGTTCCTAAAACTGGAATGCTCAAAAGTGACAAATATCGGTAAAGAAAATGCTTTTGATTGAGATTACAGAGATGAAGTTTCTATTCTGAACACAACTCAATTTTATAATACCCTTTTGCAGAATTTATTTATTTACTTATTTATTTATATTTGAGAAGCAGAAAGAATGAACTCCCACCCACTAGTTAACTCACCAAATGCCTGGAATGGCTGGGGCAGGACCTAGTTAGAGCTGGGAGCTGGGGACTTCATCCAGGTCTCCCACATGGGTGGCAGGAACAAAATTACCTGAGACATCACCATCACCTCCCAGGGTCTACATTAGCAGGAAGCTGGAATTGGGAGCCAGACTCAGGACTTGAATCCAGGCACCAGACATAAATGAGGGTGTGTTAACTGGTAGGCCAAAAGTACATACAATCATTCCAAGTTAAGAGGTTGGGATATCTGCTATAATCCCTATATACTATATTGTACTATAGGTACAGGGAGGAGGAAAACACTGATGGAACAAGGATCTTATTAGAGAATATGGCAGAGAAAGCAGAAAACAAGGATCAATGAAGACTTTCTTGGGTGGCAGTCTGGCTTAGCAGTTAAAATACTGCTTAGGATGCCTGCATCTCATACCAAAGCGCCTAAGTTTGAGTGCTGGCTCCATTCCTGACTCCAGCTTCCTACTGATGAATACTCTGGGGGGGGTGCAGATGATGATGATGGCTTAAAGTAGGTGGGGTCCTACCACATACACAGCAGACACATTCTGAGTTCTCAATTTCGGGTGTTGGCCTGGTCCAGTCTCACCTGTTACGGGCATATGGGGAATTAACCAGAGATGGGATATCTGTGCCTTTCTCACTACTTTTAAATAGAAACAAATAAAAAAGTTTTCACAAATAGGGCCCTCATAGGATGAGTTTTAGCATTTCAGTTCCACTGTCCAGTGTGCTAACTCCACTGTGAGCACAACATGCCAGGTCCACACCATACCTCTGTCTCCTGTCCCAGCAGTAATGAGGGCAGGGGCTGCTATGATTTGGATGTGGTTTGTCCTGCAAAGGTTCATGTGCTGGAAGCTTGGTGCTCAGAATGGTGATGCTGAGGGGGTGGGGCCTTTAAAAGGCGGGGCCTTGTGGGAGGTCATTAGATCACTAAGGCCATTTACTGCCTATGGGAGGGATTAATGCTGGTTTTGCCACTGGCTTACTATGCTAATGTGTAAAGAGAAAAAACTACCTAAAGCAGGTGAGCTTTAAAGAACCAATGTATAGGCTGGCGCTGCGGCTCAATAGGTTAATCCTCTGCCTTGCGGCGCCAGCACACCGGGTTCTAGTCCCAGTCGGGGTGCCGGATTCTGTCCCGGTTGCCCCTCTTCCAGGCCAGCTCTTTGCTGTGGCCTGGGAGTGCAGTGGAGGATGGCCCAAGTGCTTGGGCCCTGCACCAGCATGGGAGACCAGGAGGAAGCACCTGGCTCCTGGTTTCGGATCAGCGCGGTGCGCCGGCCGCAGTGGCCATTGGAGGGTGAACCAACGGTAAAGGAAGACCTTTCTCTCTCTCTCTCTTACTATCCACTCTGCCTGTCAAAAAAAAAGAAAAAAAAAAAAAGAACTAATGTATATTTTCTCTGAGTTTGAGTAGGGTGTGTGTGGAGTGGGTTTTAATATGAAGAAAGTAAGTCCAATTCTCACATATTAATCAGTTTTTTTAAAATCTACTTTTTCTTGAAAAGGTACAAATGTATAATTTAGAAAAATAACTAAAGTAGGAGCTAGGACCATGAAAAGAATGTTTACCAGAAGGTTCATTTATTACTTTTTCATTTATTTATTTGACAGATAGAGTTAGAGAGTGAGAGAGAGAGGGACAGAGGGAAAGGTCTTCCTTCCGTTGGTTCATCCCCTAAATGGCTGCTAGGCCGGAGCTATGCAGATCCAAAGCCAGGAGCCAGGTGCCTCCGCCTGGTCTCCCACGTGGGTGCAGGGGCCCAAGCACTTGGGCCATCCTCCACTGCCTTCCCGGGCCACAGCAGAGAGCTGAACTGGAAGAGCAACTGGGATGAGAACCCGGCGCCCATATGGGATGCCAGCGCCGCAGGCAGAGGATTAACCAAGTGAACCACGGCGCTGGCCCCCTCATTTGTTACTTTGGATCTAGAAGTTGCTTTTATTTTTTGATAGTGACAAGAATGGTGCAGTACTAGAAAAGTTCTGGAAGATGCTGTCAGTTTTACTTTGAGAATTCGGTATTTCTGTATTTTCTTTTCAATAAATTTTTTTAAGTGATTTGGAAAAAAAAAATGCTGGTTTTGCCAGGATGAGTTACTCCCGTGAGAGTGCAGTAGCATCAAGTAAGACTACCCCTTGTGATTGGCCTTCCTGCATCTGGCTGCTTCCCTTTCTGCTCCTCCACAACAAGCAGAGAACAGCCAGCTCGGGCTGCCTGATCTTAGACCTTCAGCCTGTAAAACCAGGAGCTAAATAAACCTCTTTTTTTTCATAAAGTCCCTCAATTCAAGTAATTTGTTACAGCAACAGGAAATGAAAAAATACAGTGGGCACTGTCGTGCCCAGTGTTCTTCAAATCTAAGGCGTCATCACCAGTGTCATTGTATTCAGCCATACCTCCACCACTGAAAGCCGTAAGATGGCTAGCAGGGCTGATTCACGCCTAAGCCATCACTTGGTGCAAGGCAGAGGCTACTAGGATACTAGGCACTAATTCTCCATTTCTTCCTTAGGAGGAAAATCTTCACCAGAACGTCAAGTTCATGATATTTTCAGCATCCCTTTTCAACCCAGAATTATGTGATTATTGCCTGGTTGCTGAGATGCGAGCTGAAGTACGGTACAGGATTTCTGGTATGGAGTCTGGCCTCACTCCTCCCTGGTATCTGCATACATTAAACTGCATAATATTCTGCGCCTTTACTACCAATCAAATCAACAATAATAGTGTCAAAAATATATGGCCCCTTATATGCAAAGCCTATAAAACAGGCAGGTCTTAGGGAATAAAAGAGAAACCAAAGGATAAATAGGTTCCTCTGCGGAGGAAGTCGATGGTCCTCAAACGTTAGTGATCTTGGTGCCTGCCTGCTTAGTCCCAGGATAAACTCTCATTCACAGGTTTACGGGAATGCTGAAAAGAATGCAGACAGTGGAGCAAGATGTAGCTGATAACAGGCACAGAGCTGCTATGCTGTCCACGCCATGTGAGGGCACAGAAAAAAATGCACTGCACTTGAACAAGGGAACGGTAATTTCAGGCTTCATTAGAAACACAGGGAGGTGAAATCGACTGTAAGTCAGACAGGAAAGAATCAACATCAGTATGGAAAAAAATTTTAATTTCAAGCTTCTAAGGACAACTATAAATACTGCAAAGTTAAAAACATACTAGCAAAAATACATCATGTTATCTCTCTCAAGCAAAACAGCTAAACTTGAAAGTTTCTTGAAGACATTCAGTTCTGAATACTGTAAAGCAAATGCACATATTTGACAGACAGGAAAAACGTGTTTCAGGGGAAAATATGAAAATGAAAAGTCTGGGACAACATGCACCAAAATATGAAGTGGGCAGCAATGACTCCAAGTTGTCTTCCCTTTCTTCATACTTTTACAAAGTTTTTGAAACTGTAAACTAGTGAATGTTTAATTTTTATAGTTAGAAAGACCAGCAGCATCTATAAAAAGGAGATAATTCACGTAGTCCTACAAGGACACTGCACGAAATGTAGACATGGAAGACTCAACAAGCACACAACACTTCCCAATTATCTTCCACAAAACACTCAAATGACTTGCTCTTCGTGAGAGAACGGTGCCTCCTAGCGGTCTCCTTTATTTGGGTAGGAAATGTTTGGGAGCAGCCCCACTGAAGGGTAGACTACAGCCTGGCTTCGACAAATGTGGTACCAGATCAGAGCATTCAAATCATCTGGAAAGAGACAGGACATAAGACTGAAAGATAACAGGAGACTTTTAATTTCCTTCTTCTAAAAATGTCATGCTCTAAAATATGATAGATGCTGGACATGTAAATACTTTCCATGGGGAGAATATGCAGGAAAGAACTTTCTAACTGGAACACCTTATATTTTATGATTCTTACTTCCTAGAAATGCAGACTCTTTTGCCCCAACTCAAACCTGCTTGAATTAGGGAATGCACTGGACAATTACTGAATTAGGGAACTTAACAGACATGTCAATTTACAGCAGACGTTCTAGGAAAACTGTGGAAATTACAAGATGTAGCAATAAAACTATTAAAATTTCAAAACTGCTATATGAACTGTTTTCTATCCATACCTACACAACAACAACAAAACAATCAACAATTATTAGCACCACTGCTACAACATCAAAAGAGAGCAACCAACATTTACTGGATCCGCTAATTCCATGAGACACAGCAGGATCTGCTTGGGCTAGTCTGGGACATTTGTGCCGTGTAATGAACCAGGCCATCATTGATGAATGCCCTTCTGAAGTCCCTGCCCCCTGGATCTTGGCTGAGCCTGTAACTTGCTCTGGCCCCTGGAATGTGGCAGAGAAGATGCTATACCAGTCCTGGGCCAATGTCTAGGAGAAGGCCTGGGGGTCTCTACTTTTGCCCCCCTGAAAGCCTGGGGTGCCATATCAGGAAGGCCAGAAGAAGAGACCCCCTGGCAACAGCACAGAGGAAGACAGGGGAAGTCCAGCCTTCAGCCAACCTGCCAGTGAATGCAGCCACAGGAGCGAACCCCGACAAGAACAGCAAAACAACCTGGCCAACATTAGCAAGTGACGAGGAAATACAATGGTTCCTCTTTTAAGGCACTTGAATTTTGGGGTGGTTTCCTACCTACAAATAATAACCCAGATTTGCTTTACAGATATGTGTGCCTGAGTATCTCACAATAACCACAAGAAATAGGCATTAATAGCATCTTCTGTCTACAGAATGCTTTTTTATTTTGCAAAAGGTCCAAGGCTAGGGCTCTGTGTGGATGAGGACAATTCTGTATTCTGTCCAACACACATGAGCTCAGCTTCTGATCTGAGGACAGGGCATCTCCTATAATGAGCGTATGCCTCCTCATCTCTAAAGTAGGGAGAGTGAACTAACTCATCACATGGCTAAGATTGTTTTCAGTTCTGAAATCCCACGACTCTGTGTTTACTGTTTCTGCAGCATGGATGTCAGCATAACACATCACATACATGTGCACACTGTGTGCATGTGGTGGGACAAAGGTCAGAAGGGCAAAGAGCACCCTGAGAATGTCCCATCCCCACTGCCCAGGCAGTCAGAATCACAGGAACCACGCCACCAGTCAGGAAGGGAAGGCTCAATGCATGTTCAAAGATTCTAAGCATGCTGCCTGTTTGCAATGTCTTTAAATAACCCAGTCTGTCATACAGTCCTCTGAGTCCTTCAATTAAAAAAGAACCGGCACATGTAAACATTACCATCTCTTTCTGAGTCTGCTAATTTGTGTTTAGGAAAGTTTTCCAACAAGAAAAACACATGGTTAATCACCTCTGAGATCCAAATAACAAAGTAGTCTAGAAAGAGAAAGGGGCCTTTTTTTAAATGATTTAAATTGTCATGTGGTCAATCAAATCTAATCTATTCTAATTTATTCACATGGAAGGTCAATTATCCAAATGCTCTTAATTCAGCCTGCACCTGATCTTGGTGGCTGGCGAACCATTCAAAGGGCAGCTGCTTTGTGCGTGCATGTTTTAATAGGCATGAGCTATCACATTTTTGTATTTTCATCTTGTTCGGACTATTTAAGCTAATGTGGTCTTTTTGATGAAGCAGAGTTAAAAATCATGGGAAATTCACTCTGCATTCTTTGTATTCCAGAATGCAACACTTCTCTCTCTCTTCCTCTAGTCAATGTAGATGAAAACCCCACCACATTCATGCTCTCTCCACCTGTTTGAAGGAAAATATCCTTACAGCTCTAAGGAAGTACCATTGCCACCTTTAGAAGAACTCAATACTGAGCAGCAGACCAGGTACCAAGCACCACTGCTGGCACTAAGGATTGTCTCTACAAGATGAACAACTGGACAGCAAGCCCACAGGCGGATGGCACACAGGCCGCAGACCTAGACCACTCCTTTCTCTGGAGCTATTTCATCTTCAAAATTAGCCTAAAACGCATGCCAAGAACAGCCTACATTAACCTTTAGGTCACGAAGGCTTTCTCTTGTTGACCTGTTCAAGGTCAAGGTTAAGTTTGAGTCAGGTTGTTTATTTGTATTATAATGGACGAGAAATTTACCAGGGAAGAACAACACCACTGTGAGTACTCTGGAAAAATGAGAATGTCTGCCCAAGTTCTTCAGCAGCAAGCCTGGGTCAATCGGGAATTGTATTAGGGTACTAGGAATGAACACATCCACATAGGGACTTAAACATAAGGATTTATTCTCTCCTACAGGAGATGACTATAGGCAGCCAGGACGGGATTAGCCAGATACTTCCCGGAATCAAGGAGGAACTCAGATCGCTTGATCTTTCTCTTCTATCCTGCAAAGCTTCCATCCTAAAGTTATCTCTTAGACTAAGAGTGCTGCTGAAGCTCCTGCCATTTGAAGGGCATTCCAACTAGCAGGGAAAGGGTACTGGGGCTTCCTTCTCAGCTGCTTCAGTTTCTTAAAAACTGCATTGCCCGAAGTCCCACATCGTCCTTAGTTTATCTACCACTGGCCAGAAAGCAGTCACATGAGTCCACCTAGCTGAAGGAGACTGAGAAATATCACAGAAGAGACATCCCATTGAGACTCTGCTATGATAGAAGATGTAAAGAACTGAAAGTCAATTGTTATTCAATATCAAGCCTCTGCCTTAAACATAATCAATACGTTGGTAGTAAATCCCTGTTTTATTATTTCTAGTGGTAGAAATGCAGCTAGCTAAAAACAAAAAAATACTATCTCAAGTTAGGAGAACTTCTATGGAAGTTACATGAGTTCACACTATAATTTCTTGCTAAGCACATGGGATGCTGGTGCCATAGGCAGTGTCTTTACCTGCTACGCCACAGTGTGAGCCCGTCATAACCACTTTGCAAGGTTTTTATTAACTATCTTACAGAGAAGATACTCACCATTGACTTCAGAGATGGGAAGTGACTATTCTAAGACTTCATATGATGGGTCTTCAAAGAGTTCATTGAAAATGTGTATTATAAAAAAAAAACTAAGCATGAATTTCCAAATTCTGTATCAACCAAAATAAACATCTTTCAATTCCATGTTTTTCACAAAACAGAATTTTGGAAACATTTGTGAAGTCCCCTGCACTCTGCTAGAAAGACCCAACTGCAATTCCATCAAAGCCTTCCTGACCACATTCCCGTCAATCACCACCCTGATACTGCCGTTTCACAGGTGATGAAACTAAGGCACTAGTAACTGGAGAGCTTTAATTTACTGCAATCATAATTTACTATGATACTGAACCAGTGGAAATAATTTGTGGAATAAAATGATCTTTTATTCACCGATCCTAAAGGGGTCCAGAAAAGGAATTAAGAAATCTGGTTTCGGTGCTGGCACTGTGGTATAGCAGATAAAGCCGCCTCCTGCAGTGCTGGCATCCCATATGGACACCAGTTTGTGTCCCGGCTGCTCCACTTCTGATGCAGCTCTCCGCTATGGCCCGGGAAAGCGGTGGAAGATGGCCCAAGTCCTTAGGCCTTTGCACCTGCGTGTGAGACCTGGAAGAAGCTCCAGGCTCCAAACTTCAGTTCAGCACAGCTGCAGTCATTGCAGCCATCTAAGGAGTGAACCAGAGGATGGAATATTCTCTCTCTCTTTCTTTCTCTCTGCCTCTGCCTCTCTGTAATTCTGCCTTTCAAATAAATAAGTATATCTTTTAGGAAAAAAAAAAAATGGGGCCAGCGCTGTGGTGCAGTGGGTTAACGCCCTGGCCTGAAGCACCGGCATCCCACATGGGTGCCGGTTTGAGTCCCGGCTGCTCCTCTTCCGATCCAGCTCTCTGTTATGGCCTGGGAAAGCAGTAGAAGAAGGCCCAAGTCCTTGAGTCTCTGCACCCACATGGGAGACCCAGAAAAAGTGCCTGGCTTCGGACTGGCACAGCTGTGGCCGCTGTGGCCAATTGAGGGAGTGAACCATCAGATGGAAGACCTCTCTCTCTCTCTCTCTCTGCCTCTCTTCTCTCTGTGTAACTCTGACTTTCAAATAAAAATAAATAAATCTTTTTAAAAAATCTGGTTTCAAACACTGGCTATCTGCCTTAACAGTGATTTTTCACTGGACTATAACAATAATCTGTGTCTGGGGTAGGTGCTGTGGCACTAAGGGTTAAGCTCTCACTTGGGATGCCTGCATCCCATATGGGAGTACCTGGGTTCAAATCCCTGTTCTGCTTCCAATCACTTCCTCATAATGCACACCCTGGGAGACAGCACTGATGGTTCAAATACCTGGGTTTCTGCACCCAAATGTGAGGTCTGAGTGGAGTTCCTGGCTATGACTCCAGTTTGGGCCAGCCCCACTACTACTGGCATTTGGGGAGTAAACCAGCAGATGGAAGATCTTTTCCTGCTCCTTGCTCTGTCATTCTGCCTTCCAAATAAATAAAAATAAATAAGCTTTAAAAAATGATGACCCATGTCTACAGGGAAGGAAAAATTCAAATACAGGAAAAAAGAAGTAAAAACCATTTCTTAGCACCTACAGTTTGAGATAATACAACGAACGTGAACACTCTGGTAAGCATTCTCCGGAATTTTTGGAATCAAGATTAGAGATGGGGAGGGATGAGAAGAGAGAGGTTAGGGAATCTACCTAATGATTCTGAGCTACACAGACACGACATGGAGTCGCTCTGCCCGAGTCTTCAATGTATTCTCTGACCAGGGCATGCGGGAGTCAGCCTCATCTGGCCTGCTGAAAAACATTCCTTATTCATGCATGACTTAAAATTCTAAGACAAAGTGACGCCCTTTGTTCTCACGGGCTTTTAAGAAAAGGCCTCTTTATGTTTCACTTGCAAGCACCAAGATGAAGTGAACAAGTGGGCTGCTGGTGTGGCGCAATGGGTTAAACCGCTGCTGGCAACCTCAGCAGCCCACATCAGAGCTCCAGTTTAAGTCCTGGCTGCTGCATTTCTGATCCCTGCCAGTCTTCCTAGAAAAAGGGGAAGATGGCTGAAGCATTTGGGCCCCTGCAACCCATGTGGGAGACTTGGATGGAGTTTCTGCCTTCTGACTTCAGCCTGGCCTGACCCTGACCATCAAGGCCATCTGGGAAGTCAACCCGTAGATGGAAGATCTCTTTCACTCTGTCCTTTTCTCTGCCACTCTTCCTTTCAAATAAATAAAATAAAAGAGAGAGACAGAGAGAACATGACCACTGCAAACTAACTGGTGCAGACGTCTGGTCTAGCAGTTAAGCTGCCAGTGTGGATGTCCTCTTTCCGTACGAGAGTGCTTATGTTCAAGTCCTGGCTTGACTCTCGATTCCAGCTTCCTGCACACCCTGGGAGGTGATGGCTCAACTACTTAGGTCCCTGACACCCAAGTGGGAGACTTGGATGGCCCTCCAAGGTCTTGCCATCAACCTGGCCCAGTCCTGCCTTTTGCAGGCATTTGGGAAGTGAACCAGCAAAGGAAGATCTGTGTCTGTCTCTCTGCATTTCAAATTAAAAAAAAAAAAAAAAAACAACAACAAAAAAACCACACTATGTATGAGTTTAACACTCCAAACAAGATTCAGGGTTCTGAATATTAACAATGCAACAAAGCCAACTCATTTCTCATTTTCTTTTGCCAATTCCCTAAATCTGCTTGAAATCTTGAGCGCAGATTATATGTTTAAGTGATTCTGGTATTCTGGCAAGTAAAAATATAAAAAAAAAGAATTAAGTTTCCATACAATTTTAATGGAAGAAGCACAAGGTAAGGTAGCATTCTGGGGAGGTGGGGTTTTGTGGATTTATTTCAGTACTGTTTTAATCGTATACTATGAACAACTGTCAGGGGCTTGGAAGACAGAAATAAATCAGAAAAAAAGGACTTTCTATTCAGTACAGGATTCCTCTACCTGGGAATTACTGTCATTGGAGGCTGAATAATCCTCTGCTCCAGGGAGCTATCCTGGGCATTGGGAAAGGAGGATATTCTGAGACAAGGTCCTGGGAACAGACAGACAAGTCCATATCAGCAATGGAAGATAAGGCTATCTGGGAACAGATGACAGGTGCATCCGAATCTCTGACTCAAAATCTTAGTATTTAACACATGGCAATATTGGCATCTCATAACTGAGTGTCAATTTAAATCTTGAGTCCTAGTAGCACCTGGGAAACCAACATAAGATGGCCCAAATGCTTGAGTCCCTGCCACCCATAACAGACACCAGGATGGAGCTTCTGACTCTTGGCTTCAGTCTGGCTCAGCCCTGATATTTCTGGCTACTTAGGGAATAAACCAACAGATGGAAGATCTCTCTCCGCCCCCTTCCCATTTCTCTGTCACTCTGCCTCATATCTCTGTCACTCTGCCTTTCAAATAAGTAACATAAATCCCTCTCCTGGCCCCCAAATAAATTCAGAATTTAGTCTGCAGGAAATAAGAATCAACTCAAGTCCGTGAGCAGTATCTGGGGTAAAACACACAGGAACCAAGTCCTAAGAGGTCATCTCGAGGGTGTGCTGCTACATGTTTGACTGCTTTCATTAAAGCCAAGTAGGAGAGGAAGGAACAGTCTACTTAACAAAGTGGCTAAACACCACTGAAAACATACAGGACCATCTTGACGCACAGAAAGTGTTCTGTGCGTGCCCAACATGACGCTCCCGTCACCATTCGCTCCTCAATGCTATCATTCATGCTGCTGAGCTCATGAAGGGAGGAGAGGGCCCCGGGGCCGAGGTCAGCGTTTCTCAGCTAAGTTCCAACACACCACAAGTGTTAATAGTATCTGGACAAGTAGGACGATGTGCCCACACAAAATTTTCTTTCCACGATTTATCTTTAAAAAAAGAAACCATCTATGACAAGATATGCAGTAGGAGAAATTTTTATCTTTATGTATTTTGTTATAAAGGTTTATATTCCCTAATTTGCAATCTTCCATGAAGTAAGAAGAACACTTACATTTTTAACTGTTCGCAAAGCAATTAATTGGCCTCTGTGGCCATGCTTTTCCTTTTGCTGCCCCAACAACACCCAGCTGCCCTGGTCAAGGTGACTAGGACTACACGGCAAAGACCCTGGCTTTGATACCCAGGTATGGCAGGACCAGGAGCGCATCCTGAAATGCAGAGGAGGAAAATGTCACCTGCTGAAAAGGTCATGGAGGAAGCAACCTCGCCGGCTGCCTCCACACATCACCGTAAGGCAACGGACAGACAGCAAGTGCGGGACCCTCGGGAGGCGTTCACACAGCTCCAGGTGGGCGAAGCACCTCTGCAAGTGCCCAAAGAGGAGTCACTGTGCAGGAGGTAAGGGCCACCCCTTCCTGTGCACTCGAGGCAATTTTCTCCCGCGACACACCATGCTTTGTCTTCCTGCATACTGAACCTCCAGATCTGGACGGGGAGACCCCACTCAGGACCATTCCTTTTGGAAGTGTGTGAATGGTTACTGAAAGCGGCATTTTCTAATTATTCTGTCAAGCATCAATCTCAGAAGTTCCCAGTTCTGGTGCGCTCTGATTGACAGGGCAATCAGGGTTTTACTTAAAGCATAAGCACCGGCTTCTCTGAATCGGGAGAGCTTGCCATATGTCCAAGGGAACAGAAAAACTCACAAGCAGAAGGCGAGAAATCCTCACGGGTGTGAAACTGCGTAAGTGTGTATGCTTTCCCTACTTGGGAAAAGCACTGTATTACCCTGCGTTCCTTTGAAATGGGACAGCCCCAAATCCAAGGGGTAGACCTGTATTTCTACATGTCAGCCATCACGGCCAGGATTTACCATGTACTTACTGGGTCTAGTGAACAATCGAACAGCAGAGGGGTGGGCATTTGGCCTAGCGGTGAAGATGTTGTTTAAGATGCCTGTACCCCACAACAGAGTACCTGGGTTTGATTCTCTTCTCTGGCTTCTGATACTAGCTGCCTGTCACAGTGCACACCCTGGGTGGCAGCAGGTGACAGTTCAAGTACTTGGGTCCCTACCACCAGTGTGGGAGACCTGCATTGAATTCCTGGCTGCTGGCTTTAGCTCAGCAAAGGCCCAGCTACTGCAAGCATTTGGGGGAATGAACCAGCAGATGGAAGATGCGTTTGTCTATTTGCCTCTCTCTGCGGTTCTCTGCCTATCACATAAACTGAAAAAAATTATTTTTAAAAAGGCACAGCACAAAACCCATCCTCAAAGACCTTGCTAAGTCAAGGCGGGCCAGAATGCTCAGGGATAAGGCAGGAGTCTGAAAGCTCCAGGCCCACTGCCGGCATACCCACTCCAAGTCAAAACTTGGACTTCTAATGTCTTTCGTGTTGGGCTTCTGAAAGATAAAGGGATGGGGAACTGTGACAACAGGAAAAAATTATGCTTCTCAATTAAATTTAGGCAAATTTCACTTGTTCATCTTCCTCCAATGTTTGTTTTGTCCTTAGTAACAGGGTAGTTACATAATTTTTTTGTTTTAAAGAGAGAGAAAGAGAGAGAGAGAGAAAGAGAGAGAGAGAGATCTTCTACCTGTTGGTTCACTCCCCAGATGGCTACAACAGCCAGGGCTGTGCCAGGTCAAGGCCAGGAGCAAAGAGCTTCATCCGTGTCTCCCATGTGGCTGCAGGGGCCCAAGTGCTGGGGTCATTTTCCACTGTTTCCCAGTCCATTAGCACAGTGCTGGATTGGAAATGGAGCAGCTGGGATGCTAACTGGTGCCCATATGGGCTGCGGGCATGGCAGGTGGTAGCTTTACTTGCTAAGGCACAACAACACAGCTCCCAGGGGTGTATATAATTTCTGACAGCAGAAAGGAAAAAAAATGAGATTGCTGGGTCATTAGTGAAACTTAAGTGTGATGGTAAAGGCCGCTGCATGATGCCTTAGTGTGAGGCTGCATGCAGAGTGAAGTGTCAAGAAATAGGCCACAACCCGGGGACACGGTTCATGACGAGGGCGAGCCCCTGGGAAGCCTCGGCGGAGGGATTTGACAAGAGAGCTGCCCGAGATACGTTAGGAGGTCATCTGGTTATTTCTCCAAATACAAGTAAAAGCAGACAACCAGGCTCCCTGAGGCTCGGAGACAAAGCCAGGTGATTGAAAAGCAGATCATTTCAGGATGTCAAGACTATCACTAACTAGTCCCTCAACCAGTCTCTAATTCTTCTCTCTTCCCTTTCCACAATGTGTATTTTTGTCGTGGTCTAGGATTTCACAATTCTGGGCCTTCAAGTCTCCAGAGACTTCCCATGTTGTTAAGACTAAGATGCAGACTCCCTGCTCTGGCTTCTAAGTCCTTCCTGAGCGGGGTGCAGTCTCTAGCCCTCTCCTCGGTCCTCCTCTCACTCTGCTCCTGAAACACTTCTTTGAGCTCGCTTTCCCCTGTGCTGTCCACTTGACTGCAGGATGCCAAGGCTACCTCTTTTCTATCACAGAGGACTCAATGCATGCCTCACCTCCTCCAGGAAGCCCTCCCTGGTCACTGCTGACCCCTGTTGAGGTCATGAGAATGTACCCTGGACCCACAGGCAGGAGCACAACTCAGGGCCACACTTGCTCCAGACCATGCCCACCCAATGGCAAGAGAGAGAGAAACCACAGCAGGCCAAAAGCTTGGGAAAGGCTGAATCCTGTCCCAGGACTCCCCGACAGCCTTGCCAGGTCTGTAGGTCTCAGCCTGCAGGTCTCTTTAAACTACGCATCCCCCACTAAACCTTCCGGCCCTCTCTCCTTCACTCAGGGTCAGACCTACACCGCATCCTAATGGTGGGGGACAGCCTCTCCAGGCTGCTTCCCCAAGTTCTACCAAAGACATTTTCCCTAACAAAAACCCTTGCCCATTTAATCCCGTCTCAGGGATGCCTGGGATCCCGAGTAACCTACCACTAACCACTTGGTCAGTAGTAAGCAAGTTACCTAGAGCGGGTCCTCAGCAAAGCGTATTCTGCTAAATAAGCCTTCCAGTCTGTTCTTGCCAATGCTCAACTTTGAGAAACGAAGGCCTGTTTTTATAGGGCCTCTTAAAGTAAGAATCAAGCAGAGTCCGATGAATTCCCATTCCTTTTTCTTTCTTCTTCTTCTTCTTCTTTTTTTTTTTTTTTTTTTTTTGACAGGCAGAGTGGACAGTGAGAGAGAGAGACAGAGAGAAAGGTCTTCCTTTGCCGTTGGTTCACCCTCTAATGGCTGCCGTGGCCAGCGTGCTGCGGCCGGCGCACCGCGCTGATCCAAAGGTAGGAGCCAGGTGCTTCTCCTGGTCTCCCATGGGATGCAGGGCCCAAGCACTTGGGCCATAGCAGAGAGCTGGACTGGAAGAGGGGTAACCAGGACAGAATCCGGTGCCCCGACTGGGACTAGAACCCGGTGTGCTGGCGCCGCAAGGCGGAGGATTAGCCTAGTGAGCCGCGGTGCCGGCCCTTCCCATTCCTTTTTCAATATGTACTGTTAGTAACACACACGGTCCTTAGGTTGTCTCTCTGTTTAAATACTCTGCTATTAAAAATGAGGCTATGCTGGTCAGTTTTTTTTTTTTCCACTTTTTGACAGGCAGAGTGGACAGTGAGAGAAAGACAGAGAGAAAGGTCTTCCTTTACCGTTGGTTCACCCTCCAATGGCCGCTGTGGCTGGCGCACCGTGCTGTTCCGAAGGCAGGAGCCAGGTGCTTCTCCTGGTCTCCCATAGGGTGCAGGGCCCAAGCACTTGGGCCATCCTCCACTGCACTCCTGGGCCACAGCAGAGAGCTGGCCTGGAAGAGGGGCAACCGGGACAGAATCTGGAGCCCTGACCGGGACTAGAACCCGGTGTGCCGGCGCCACAAGGCGGAGGATTAGCCTGTTGAGTCATGGCGCCAGCCTATGCTGGTCAGTTTTTATATTCATTTAAAAAAAATGAATGCAATAAAATGAATGCTAATGTATCAGGTTTGGTGAAGGAGTTTCTACAACTCTGATTGGATCATGGCTGAATGCTTCCACAGATCTAACCAGCTTTGTAGCTTTTAAGGCAGTAAAAATATAAACTTCCTGATTTGCACAGCTCACTCGCGAGGGAAGCTTAAGCTGATGCGCTGCTGCCATCAAGAGTGTGGGGAAGCAGTAGTGCTAACAGCACGGTACCTGGCCAGATGAAATGGCGCTGAAGTTTACCGCTACTGATGTCTAGGTGGCAAAACCTGCGTCCTGTTCTCCTCTTCCCCTTCCAGATCAAGTGCTCTGATCCCCAGGAAGAAATGTCACAGTTCTGGTAAAAGGTGGGCTGCTCTGCTGAGCCCCTGTGAGCCAGTATGCTAATGATAAGGCAGAAGCACTCTGCACGTGAGCAGCCTGTTGCAAAGAAAGCGTGCTTTACACGCACAAAGGAGACCACAGCAAGCTCTCTTTTAACAAGTCCTTAGCCATCTGTTCCAGGAGGAAAGGACGTTCAATCCCGCCCATTGGAAGAATGAGGTTCAAGTCACAATTTTGACTCTTACAAATACTTAATTTATTTTTAAGGATGAAGAAAGGGAATCTCCACAGTGGCACAAATTCAGAAACCAGGGCTCTCCATACTAGTGAATCAACTCCAGCCTACAAAGTCACCTGTGAAATTTCTTTTTCATTTTACATTAATTTATATAAATGTTCTCCACAACTCTGGCTTTACCTCTTGGGATTCATAGTGTAAGTATACTTAATGATACGATAATTACTGTCCGAAATTACAGATTTTAGTATTCTAGACAAAACTTCTTACAAATCAAAATAATGCCTCTGATATATTTTCCTCACTGCAAAAATTGAAGAAGAGAAAGTTACTTGGTTTCTCACAATTTTCTTATCAAGTGCAAAGGGTTCGGTCATAGCACACATCAGAACTGCTTAAGCTCTAGAGAGAACAGCTTTGACAGGTGAAGTGGGGGAAAAAAAACACTCCACGGTCTTCCTATGACACAGAAAAAAGATGAAATGGAAAGGCCTGGTTTGATAGATTTTTCAAACAGGGTTTTATTAAAAGGATAATATCTTTGGAAATTCAAACTGCAGGGTTTTTTTACCTTAATGAAGAATAGGGTAAAACATTCTTTAAAAGGAATATTCTTTAAAGGGAATGCTTGAAAATTATGTTTATTCACTCAACAAATAAAAATCAAATAATGATCACATCAGCATAACCTAATAACCCAGGGTTACTGGAAATGGCATGGTAACTTGCAGTATAAAGTGCTATGATATTTGTGTGTCTCATGATGTCATTTAATTCCCTTAAAAACCCTGTACAGTTGATTCTATTAACATACCCACTTCACTGTCCGGGGGAAAAAAATGAAGCTTACAGTTCACTCATTTGCACAAGTCATATAGGTAAGAGGGGACAGTTAGAATTCCAACCCAACATGACTTGTAAGTTGGGTTGGGTTCATGACCACCTCACTATATGTCTGACATTGAACTACAAAGTACCTGTAGTATAACACAAGCCTTCAGCAAACTCCTGGAAACAACAGGAGAGAAAACAACTGTAATACAGTTGCTCAATCAATTGCTACAAGAGGGGCAAATGTGTAACTGATGAGATGCTTGGCACTGACAAACCCTAGAAGGTAGGGTGCAGGAGGTGCAGACAGAGGATACATTCAACCTATAGGGATACAAGGGATTAGGCTCACTCTCATTTGTTTCTGGGACTGATCTTATATTTGCCTGGGATTTTTCCCTGGAGTTATTTATTTGCTCAAAATAATATGATCAGTACCTACACTGTGGCAATATGGTGTAGACATGGACCCTGAGTTCATGAAGGTCATGGTCAAGGCAGTTTTTTTTTTTTTTTTTGACAGGCAGAGTTAGTGATAGGGAGAGAGACAGAGAGAAAGGTCTTCCTTCCGTTGGTTCACCCCTGCAAATGGCCGCTACGGCCGGCACGCTGTGCTGATCTGAAGCCAGGAGCCAGGTGCTTCCTCCTGGTCTCCCATGTGGGTACAGGGCCCAAGCACTTGGGCCATCCTCCACTGCGTTCCCGGGCCACAGCAGAGAGAGCTGGACTGGAAGAGGAGTAACTGGGACAGAATCCGGCGCCCCAACCAGGACTGGACCTGGGGTGCCAGCGCCGCAGGCAGAGGATTAGCCAAGTGAGCCGTGGCACCAGCCAAGGCAGTTTTCAAAGATAGTCTCAGTGCATCTCCCACAATACATGCTGCCATGTGATGTTGCCATTCCTATATATGTCATATATGTCATATATGTCATTCCTGGATGAATATATATATTCCATTCTGATGCCCCTGACCCTGGGCAGGACCTCTGACTACTCTGACAGAATACGAGGAAATGACAGTCCTTGCCTAAAGGTTTCTATTTCCTGACTTTTGGAAGCCAGTCACTCCACGTACACACTGTGGGACTGTCAAGCAACAAAAAGACCAAACCACAAGGAGAGATGAGATACAATGGCCATGGACAGAAAGAAAGGAGGCCAAGTAGAATAGGTTACCAAGTATGTGAGGAAGACATCATGGACGTACAGCTAAGTCTTCTGATGCCTTCGGCTGCATCCAACAATGCTACAGGTGCACCACAGATACCATGCAAGGCCCACCCAGCTGATCCTGGGAACCACAGAGCCATGCTCTGGGGGTGGTTTGTTGAGGAAACAATGGACAACAGAAACAGGGCTGATTACTAAAAGACCTATATGGCAGCACACAATTCAATAAGAAGTATAGTTTGAGAAGTTAGAACAAGGAACATACTCTTTGCTTTCAACCAAGTCTGAGCAATCCTTGGAAGGCTCCCTCACATGCTGGTTGAGGCCAGAAGAGCAAGCAGAGGAAAGAAAAAAACATAAGAAGGGAGAGTCTGAGGCACAAAGAACAGCATCAGCAAAATGCTGAGGATGGGAGTATGCTCCTATTCCAGGAAGAAAGAGAAGATCAAGGGCCAAATTGCACCAAACAAACAAAATGTGCATCTGGTAGGCTGGGCAAGCACCAGCAAACAGAATGCCTTATATGCCAGGGCAAGCATTTTGGAACTGAATCTTAAAGCAACAGGAGCAGCCGGTGCCACAGCTCAATAGGCTAATTCTCCGCCTGCGGCGCCGGCACACTGGGTTCTAGTCCCGGTTGGGGCGCGGAATTCTGTCCCGGTTGCCCCTCTTCCAGGCCAGCTCTCTGCTATGGCCCAGGAATGCAGTGGAGGATGGCCCAAGTGCTTGGGCCCTGCACCCCATGGGAGACCAGAAGAAGCGCCTGGCTCCTTGCTTCAGATCAGCGCGATGCGCCAGCCGCGGTGGCCATTGGAGGGTGAACCAACGGCAAAAAGGAAGACCTTTCTTTCTGTCTCTCACTGTCCACTCTGCCTGTCAAAAAATAAAAAATAAATAAATTTTAAAAAAGCAACAGGAGCAAAGCCAGGGGCATGACAGATCAGTGGCCACAACGGGTGTCGAGCAGGGGAGACCCAAGGGGGAATCCACTTGGAAATTCAAGAGTTCAAGTGTAGACCGCCCTGAAGTGATACTCAAACCTGTATCACAGCGCTCTCATGAGTAGAAGATTCTTAGCTTAAAAAAAAAAAAAAAAAAAGAAAGGAAAGGAAAAAGGAAAAGGGGAAAGGGGAAAGGAAAGGAAAGGAAACCCTTAAATACAGAAGGAGAGTTCAGTGTTCGGGAAATTAACTTTCTCAGTTCGAACTTTATGATTCACCCAGAGAGCTTAAGTGTATAGTTTATACATAAATTTGACCTAATTCAGGGAGTAGAATGTGGCTCAATTTAATAAACAGAAGCAAATGAGACAGAAAGGACGAGACAGTCTGAATAAGGAACTTAAATGAATTTTTCACATTTCACGGGCTTTTCTCTGGCCCAAGATAAACCAAAGCTGAGTTCCTAATGAGCTTAGCCTTCAGCTCCTGCTTTTGGCCAGTCCGCATTCTCTTGTTTTGTTGATCTATTTTTCTCTACAATTCCATGTGTGACTACCACTCGGATGGGCAGACACCCCCTGGCCATCCCAGCCTCTCCTTGCCCTGCATGAGAACACTGAAGCAATGGGAACTGCTGCAGAGCTGAAACACAGCAGGGCCCTGCTCAGGAGGAGGGCTGCTGGCAGGAAGGGGGCAGACTGCGCGGCAAAGGGCCTCAGACACAGTGCTGCTGGAGCAAGGATCCTCCAGGACACTGGCAACAGAGGAACTTGGGGGCACTACAACATGTAGCTAACAGCATTAGCACTGGAGTGGTTTTCAGTTCAGCTTTATTTGCTTCTGTGTAGTTCCTAAGGTAAGCAGGATTTACTTGAGCAGTAATTATTAAAAGTCACAGTGCAGGTGTATTATTAAGATGCTAATCAAATGGCATTTGGCCAGAACACTTAGAGAAGTGTGAGGCCCTGACCCATGACTACAAAGTCATCCTGGTAAATAAATGTGCCAGCAAAGTAAGGCAAGTCATTGGGACCTCTATTACTAGCTTAGGTGACAACTTCCAAACCTTAGCAAGACAGAATGATTCTGTGGAAGGCTCCTTTATACAACTTGGGTGAAAGACATCAGGACATCCTAATTGCTCTTTCAACTCTTTTGCCCCAAATCCACTAAACCAAGATTCTTAATTTGCTACTTCATTCTTTTTAACTCACAGGAAGCATGCCCAGAGAGAAAAACAGAACGAGAGGGGCAGGCGCTGTGGCATAGTAGGCTAAGTCTCTGCTTCTATATGGGCTCTGGTTTGTGTCCTGGCTGTTCCTCTTCTGATCCAGCTCTCTGATGATGGCCTGGGAAGGCAGGGAAGGATAGCCCAAGTGCTTGGACCCCTGCACCTACATGGGGGACACAGAGGAAGGTCCTAGCTCCTAGCTTCGATCTGGCCCAGCTCTAGCCATTGCGGCCACCTGGGGAGTAAACCTGCAGATCGAAGATCTCTCTCTGTCTCTCTCTCTAACTCTGCCTCTCAAATAAATAAATAAATCTTAAAAAGAAAAGAGGGAGAGAGAGAGGAGAGAGAAAGAGAGAGAGGGGAAAGAGGGAGAGAGAGACAGTCCAGTAATGGCTATAAAATTGTCTGGTCGAGGCTAGTCCAGCCTTCTCTGGACAGGATACTAAAGAAAGGGTTGGAGGAAAACCCATGAAGATGATGCTGAAGAGAGGAGGAAGTAAAAAATAAATTGAGTTGGCCAGCTTTACAGGAGGACCCTGGTGTATGTTCTGTTCAGCTGGGACTTCTGAAAGAGACCAGAACCCTACTAGACTGTGGGTCTTTTAACTAAACATGGAGATTCCACCCACTGAAGTCAGCTAAATGTGTTTCAGTAAAACACCCCTATGGCTTTCCTCATCCTTGTAGCAGCAGAGACAGAGGTGAGAACAGTAGATGGAAAGAACTGGAAGCTTCCAGAGGCTACAATGTGACTTCAAACAATTACACACAGAGATACATTAGTACCCCCTATTTACAGGGACATTTCAAGGAACTCAATGAATTTCTGCAACCCTGGATGGAACCAAACCCTTAGTATAGTATGTTTTTTCCCCCATACATAAATACTTATGATAAAGTTTAATTTGTAAGTCAAGCACAGTAAGACATTAACAATAACCACTAAGAAAACATAAAAACACACTGTAATGAGAGTTGTGTCTTTCCTTCTTCTTCTCTCTCAAAATATCGTAAATATATTTTTACTTGTCCAATTAAAAGAAAAACTTCTCAGCTTCTCTTTGAGATATCGGAGGGGTTGGAATGACTGCTCTTGCTCTATGGAGCCATTATTAAGTGAAACAAGGGTTGCTTGTACATAAGCACTGGGATAGTACAATTTGATAACTGAGACAGCCTTTACGTGATGAACAGATAGGTGCATATACAGTATGCACACACCAGACAGAGGGATGATTCACGTCCCCAGTGGGATGGCACAAGGTTTCATCGTGCTACTCAGAATGGTGCACAATTTGAAATTTATGAATTATTTATTTCTGGAATTTTCTATTTAATATATTTAGAATGTAGCTGACAACTGTCAAAAGCAAAACTGTGAATAAAGTGAATAAAGGGGCACTACTGATTTATAAAATCATCCTAATTTTTACAAAAAAATACTCAAAAACCTTATGTGTTAATAGTATCTGACACCCTTGGTTTAATTTCATAAAATTAGTGAAGAAAATTTGATATAAATTTGATATAATTACTAAAAAAGGCTTGTTTTATTTTGATTATTTTCTCCATTCATGAAAATATATAAAATGAGACCAAAAAGAACTCAGCAAACAACCTTTTTCTTGGGCTCAAACCCAAGTCTATGATAACACAGTCATTTTCAATTCTTCAAGATATAGGAAATGCAACGTCTCAAACATGCACATATTTAACCATTGACTTAAACATTTTGAAAAGGTTTTCTTCTTTTATAAAAAAAAAAAAATCATGCTTCCAGTGTCATTTTTAGCTCCAGATTCAAAATCTGATCTCAGATTTATTACAAAATATATGGGGCTTTAATTAGGTGACTTTTATATAATAAAAAAAAAATCCATTTACTGGTTTGTCTTATAATGAAATATTCTTGTTAACAATAAATTGCTTTTACCCAAATGTCACTATTACATTTAAGATTTATTTGGTTTAACTCTACAACAGTCCTTATGATTACATCAGCTAATGTCCAAGGACTTATCTGTAAAAGATTTTATTTAACATTTGGAAATGTTTAGCAAAAAGCTTTATTCAGGGAATGATAGAGGCTATCCAACCTCAATTACTGTAGTAATCACCAGCGACAATTTTAGGAAGGAATAGCCAAGAATAAAATTATAATTCCATACCTAGAGTTACAAAGGGACTATTTAATATAGCTCCCTGACTCCAGGAGAGGAAGGAATAAATACCATACTTTCAATTCTACTTCTAAACCTAAACCACAACAATATCACATTAAGGTGACAACAAAAAACAGGAAGCCAGCTGTTGTGACCCTAGAGAAACAACTAAAAATACAAGGATATAATCTGAATACAGGGACCTACAATGGTCACTAACAATCTTGTTGCGTTACATTTAATGATGTAATAAAATAATTTCAGTATCTTGCTAAGTAGAAGAAACAGTAAGACTCACATTTAAAAAGTATTTGCATTTATACAGAAATAAAAAGAAAACACCAGAAGCACACAGACCAAATTTTACTAATTGTTATCTCTGGGCTATGGAATTAAGATTTTATTTCATCTTGTGTGCTTTTCTGTATTCCGTATTTTCTAAGAAGACCATGTATTAAATTATGGAACAAAATTATTTAGTAAAAGAAACAAATCCCACTGAGATTTAATTCTGAAAAAAGAATTAGCAGTGAAGAACAGAAATTTAGAAATCCCAAAAGACTGAGTGTTAAAGGATATGCTAAAGACTGTTTAAAAAAAAAGAAAAGCCTTCTGCAGCAAGCTCCAAAACAAACACCCAGGGTCTTCTGACTCTCGGGTTCAAAGCACAGAGGAGCAGACACTGGACAGCGGAGTTCAGGGTGAGCTACATTGGAATTCTGACCCACTTTCATTTTAAAGTTTGGTTTGGGAAAGATACAGGCTTTTTCTGAAGGTAATTTCTGAGTATCGGCAACAGTAGTCTTAACCAACCCAAGGCTTGCCAAGTGCAGGATAAAGGTGTCAACTGCATTTCATTAAACCCATCTGCTTTAAGTAAATGGAACAAGAGTTTTATCACTGACCATCACCTTCTGACTTCTCTCATCAAGCCTGTCACTGCTGCTGTCCTTCGTGGTGGACAGTGCATGGGGAGTCAGCACCAACCCTCGGGGTCACAGAACACACTGCCACTCACAAGCCACGACAGACCAGGGAAAGCAGTAACACGCTAGAATCTTCTAGAACTTACATTGCTGTACACCGAAGAGACGAATATCACTGTTAGATGCCTCACTACAATGCCCCAACACGAAACTTACTTGCTTTACTTGAGAGATTTCTGTGGATATACCAAGTAGCTGACACAGAGGAGACAAAGCTTGATGGGATTGGTGACTATAAAGGGCCTGGCCCCCTTTCAGAGGAACATGCCAAGAATTCCTATATTTGCTTAAATTTAGTTTGCCTTGTAATACTGCTTTCTTTCATATTTAGAAGGTCTCACCCAATTCTAAAATACTGTTGCAAACAAAGATTTAAAACTTTTTATTTTAAGAAGCTTCACTTAAAATGAGGCTTACAAACATACTTTTCTGGCTGAAGATAGCCTTCCTTTAATTCATTACTACTGAATTTCCTGGTGTTTGGTTCTGGTACTGGTTTTTGACCTTCATGCACACACTTCCAAGGTCACTCACAAGCGGCAAGGGTCTTTTCCACTCCATGGCTTTCCACCTCAGGGAAGACCTATTTGGGGCCTACAAGGAAGCTTGAGCTTCTCTCTCTTCCTGGCTGAGGACACGATGCTCCCCAACCCAAAACCAACCAGGCTGCATGCTCTACCCTCAGACCTGCTCTCTCAACGATGCCGACAAGGCATCAACATGCAGCTCCAACCCTCATTTCTTTTTTTGGTCTGAAAAAATGACAGAAGGAAATGGAGAAATTATGCCACCCAGCAGTGACTAGACTCCCAGGTCCTGGAATCTTAATGTCACCTATCTCTTGTGTTATCGTGACCTAATTAAATGGTGTAAGTGAGCAACAAAACGTCACCCAGAACACTACTGTGAACCCCCAAGTCACAGGGTGGCCACCCATGACAGGGTAAAAGAACTCACAATGAAAATGACATTAACCCTAGCTTACAGGAACAAGGTATTACAGGCTTCTCTTCACTACTCCAATAGCACAAGGACTTTGAATTTCTGCCAGACGTAACCAAATCTGTGCTGGAAAGCTCTGATGACAGGTGAATCCACCACAGCCCGGAGTGCCCTCCTGCCTCTCGGAGGCCAGGAAGACAGCCTGCACGGACAGGCAGCAGCTAAGCAATTCTGAGGAGATCCCACGCCTGGATGGCCCACTGTCAACTGCCCTGTTACACTTTTTAATGAGAAAGCATCCCTCGTTGTCCCAGGTCTTTCAATCAATTGAAGTGCTGAGCTCGAAGCGTGCAAGTTCTGTCACCAATGCGGACACGCTGACTCTGCATGCAACTTCCTTCACCTGCCCACCCCACTGCCCCCTTGATTTTACTTTCCCTGCTCAAAGTCTGTAAGTTACACACCTGGAGTATTGCTGGCAGGGTAACTCCACTAGGGGAAGACATAGACAAGCTCCCGGATGGTCTCAGCGTACCTTCCTCCCTCTCCTCCTCTGTGCAAAGCTCATTTTGTCTATCTCCTTCATAACAATTTCAAAAGCATTCAGTGAATGGATAACAAATTTATAGACACATTTATTTTTACACAATTTCATATGTTCATTCTGAGAAATCAAGTGTCAGGGCCACATTCACGCAAGACAACGACTAGATCTGTCTCGCGTAATATTCTCCAAACACATAGCTACCAAGTTAGGCTATCATTAACCCTGCTAAGGGCCGGTGGTACCAGTGAGCAGTTTCTTTTTTCTTTTCTTTTCTTTTTTTTTTTTTTTTTGACAGGCAGAGTGGACAGTGAGAGAGAGAGACAGAGAGAAAGGTCTTCCTTTGCCGTTGGTTCACCTTCCAATGGCCGCCGCGGCCGGCGCACTGTGGCCAGCGCACCGCGCTGATCCGATGGCAGGAGCCAGGTGCTTCTCCTGGTCTCCCATGGGATGCAGGGCCCAAGCACTTGGGCCATCCTCCACTGCACTCCCGGGCCACAGCAGAGAGCTGGCCTGGAAGAGGGGCAACCGGGACAGAATCTGGCACCCCAACTGGGACTAGAACCCGGGGTGCCGGTGCCGCAGGCAGAGGATTAGCCTGTTGAGCTGTGGCGCTGCCTCCAGTGAGCAGTTTCAAACACTGCAGTCATGGAAGCCAACAGAGAAAAGGTTTCTAAAAACAGAATAACTACTTAGAATGGGCCCTGAACAAATGTCAGTATTCCTGAATCCATAGAAACCCTGACCATGTACTTATACGTGTAAGCCTACGTTCCCAAAGACTTCCCTTCTGCACTAGTCCTTATCAAACCAGCCCCAGAGTACAGTGACCAGTGTGTGTGTGTGTGTGTGTGTGTGTGTGTGTGTGTGTAGAGGGTTTCAAAGTACTGGTGCCCAGCACATCCCAATCATAAGAAAATGACACAAAAAGCCTAGAGTCTGGAATCTGGCTTTTGGATGTCTAGTGTTGAAAGCTCCCTTGGTGCTTCTCCTGTATTGCCACATGTAAGAATTCAAGTTCTGGGTGGGAGTTTGGTGTAGAGGTAGAGGTGCTGCTTGCATGTCGTATTGGAAAGCTGGGGTTTGAGGCCCAGCCCTGTTCTTCATTCCTGCTTCCTACTAATGTGTACCCTGGGAAACTCTGGTGATGGCTCAGGAACTTGGATCCCTGCCACCTAAGTGGGAGGCCTGGACCAGGTTCCTGGCTCCTGGCTTCAGTCCCTAGTCCAGGCCCATTGTACCTATCTGGGGACTGAACAAGCAGATGAAGATATCTATCTGCCTCTCTCTGTCTCTCTGCCTTTCAAATAAATGAAACGTGTGTGTGTGTGTGTGTGTGTATATGCATGTATGAACAAAAAAGGAGGGGGCATCCAAGTCTCACTGGCTGATATTTTTCTTTTTTTCTGAAGGTAAAGTCTAGGGCTTTTCTTCTCTGAGTCTCCTGCCTGCTGCAGGGTGCTGACCACCACCCCAGGTAAGCAGAAAGCTGGTAAGAGACTCGAGCGAAGTCTGCCAGGCCCATGGCACTGAAAACTTCATGCATGCAGGGATGGGCTCTGTTTTGTTCACCGTATTCCTGGTCCTCACAGAGTGGCAGGAAGATAATGTAAAATGAGTAATTATTTTGTGGAATGAAAGAAATGAACCGTATCAGAGTAGAAGAATGAAAGGATAATTAACAGCAGCTGAGACTTGCACAAGCACTATGTGCCAGACACTGTTTTAAAGACTTTACAAATATTAACTCATTTAGTAATCATTACAAACTTACAGTAGAGACTATTCTATCCAACCTGCAGTGGAGGAAAGTGATATATCAACACATGCAACTTCCCAAGGCTGACCAGCTAGGGGAAGGAGCCAGGATTCAAACCCAGGCAGCTTGCCTCCTTAGTCCCTTTTCATATCAAATGATGCTGCAGTGTCTGGCCCAAGGGAGAGGCTTTGTCGGTGCCTCCTCTACATAAGTGACCACAGCACTGACCCCCTGAAGGTAGCACCACTGCTGCCACACTTCTGGATGACAGAGAAGAGCCGACAGCATGTTCTGCGTCACACTTGTTATTTCATCGACTACTTCAAGTTACTAACAGATCAACACAGGAACTATTCAGCTTGCCCAAGGTCACACAGCCAGGAAGTGGGTGAGTGGTTATTCTACTGAAATCGGACAGTGAAGTGCAAGTTTTCAACCACCATAAAAGAGCTTTCTCATAGTTTCAAACAAAAAACCAAAAACTCCAATACGCCGGACAAGAATTCCTTGCAAGAATTTCTTGGCCCCTGGTGTTAACTGCTCCCTCCATATCTCTCTAGCAAGTGAGACTCGTTTCATACATCAACGGGGCATCACACTTACATTCACATGAATCTAACCACACAGATACCAGGACAAACAAGCAAGAGAGAAAGAACCAAAACTTACTTATGCTGAAAAGGCTAAGAAGGGAGGAGGTGGAGTGAGCAATAGAACAGTCCTTTCTGCAAGTTTACTCCCCAGATGCCCACAACAGCTGGGGCAATCCAGGTTTCCTACAGGACCCAATGTCTTGAGTCAGCACCTGCTGCCTCCCATTAGCAGGAAGATTAAGCCAGAAGTTGGAATCGGGAGTAGAGACAGGACTTGAATTCAGGCACTCTGTTACAGCATGTGGTTGTCTCAAGTGAAGTCTTAACTGTTATTTCAAATGCCCACCTCAAGCCAACATTACATGTAAAAGCTAGCAGGTTGCCCCCACAGCTACTCCACTCAAAGCTATGGACAGAGATGGGAGGAGATGCACCCCTCACAGGGTCAGCATCTCATTACACTCCTGGGGCTCTCAGGCTTAAAGGTTCTATAATCATGGGTAGCCCAAAGGATCTTCAAAGCTAACTCACTGTAGTTATAAATATTTCTGCCTTATGAACTGTCTTTAGGGCCTCATTCTCGTATGGCAGGTGATGCCACTGCACAATGGTACAAAAGCTAGAAGTGGACAGGAAATGGAAGCATGAACGAAAACTGGCTCACAGGCACTGGCACTGTGTTGTAGCAGGCTAAGCCGCCACCTTCAACACTGGCATCCTGCATGGGCTGTTCCACTCATCACACACAGCTCCCTCCTAATACACCTGGGAAGTAGGCAGAAGATGGCCCAAGTGCTTGGGTCCCTGCCACCCATGTGGGAAACCAGGATGGAGTCCCAGGCTCCTTGTTTCAGCTTGGCCCAGACCTGACTTGTGTGGCCATTTGCGGGGTGAATCAGGGGATAGAAGATCTTTCTCTTTCTGTTTCCGGCTCCCCTCACCCTCTGCCCCCATTGTTCCACCTTCAAATTTTAAAACAAGAAAAAAAAAAACCTGTAGTTTTTAAAAAAAAAGGAAAGTGGTTTACATCTTGTTACTTCCTCGGTCCACTGTGTGAGAGATGTCAACACCCAATCACATGGTATAGCCTCGGAGATGGAAGAAACAGCAGGGAAGTCCTACCTTAATACTAAACACAGGAAATAAAAGGAAAGCATGCACACCTCAATTCTCAAATGGTGGCTGACATACGATGGTCTAAGAGTTAAAGATAGCCACATGCTGATTCTCTAATTATAGAGAGACCTATAAAAGAAGCTTGTACCAGCAACCATCCTGGTAGAGACATCCGATTGTAATCTTTTTAGAAAACATTTTTTTTATCCCTTGTACACACGAAAGAAAAAATTCAGCCAAGATTATCTATCGCATATTATAAATCAGTTTTCTTGACCAAACACAAAAGTGGATTCAACATCTCCATCTTGAAACACTTCATTATCATGCCATTTGTCAAATACAGAGATCTGACCACTTCCCTCTCCCAAAATAGCACAAGGAACCCAGAAAACAAATGAAGGTTGTACTCTGTAACAGGAATAGACGGGAGACTGAATCACACCAAAACACTTACCAATCAAGAGGGAGGCAGAAAAGCTCTGAGAGGGATTAAATGCATGAAGAACAATAATAGGAAAGAAATCTCTTGTGAAAGGAAGCAGTGGATGGCAACTTAATGGAGACAAAAATGAATTAGATCTCCTTCAGTGACTGAGTTCAAGAGGAGGTAATTTCATAAAGTTTATAGAAAGTCACTCGAAAATTACACAACTTGTTTTTGTCATCTACCTTTAGAGAAGAGGCAAAGAACTGTTCTAGGAGAAGAAGTTAATCTTCACAAAAATGCATTCAGAAACCCAGCTGATGAACTTTATATATCAACTAGAAGACTATCCTTAATTCTCATTTGGGTAGAAAGACTCTTTTGAACTGAAAAAGTCCTCAAAGTTTCAGGGAGAGATTCTGACAGAGAAATAGAAGAGAATAAAAATCCTGAAACACAAACAGGTATATGGGAAAAGAAAATAGCAAAGAGTGTTACCAGAATTGAGTCCAGGGCTGGGACACAGCATGACAGAGAGTACAGACTCTCAGTTGGTGAGGGTGAGACTCCCAGGGTGTGTTAAGCAGGACTTGCAGGGTTGTCGGCAACAGAAAATACATTCTCACTTAGGGGACATAGAAGGAATGAGTTGACTCACACCTGGGAAGCAGGAGAAATCAACTCACAGAAGAAGCAGCTTCAGAGCTGCACAAGTCATTGCCAAACTTAAGCAAGCACAAGAATCACCCGGAAGGCTAGGACAGAGGGATGGCGAGGGATGGACATGTAGCTTAATGGTTAAGAAGCTGCTTAGGAAGCCCTCTTCCCATACTTGTGTGCCTGAGTTCAATACCTAGATCCATCTCCTGACTCCACCTCCCAGCTAAGGCAGACCTTGGGAAGCAGTGATGATGGCTCAAGTGACTGGGTTTCTGCTACCCACATGGGACTTGGAGACTGAGTTCCCAGCCCCTGACTTTAGCCCAACCCAGTTCTGGCCAGTGTAGGCTTTTAGAGAGTGAACCAACAGATGGAAGCTTGTTCATTCTCTCTCTCTACTTATCCCCCTCCTCATCCTGCTGCCTCTAAACAAAACAAAATAAAAAAAAAAAACCAATCAGCCAATCATAAGACAGAATAGACTGCTGATCTACCCCAGAGTGTTGCTGCCTGAGAACCTGCATTTGCAATGAGACTCCCAGTGATGCTTATGGGGTTGTTAAAACCACACATCTGGAAACCCCAGGCTGTAGGAACTAAGGCCTGTAACTCACGGAGACTCCAACACACAAATTCACATCTGGACCTTAAGCAGGCTTCCAGCCGGTGGTGGGCAGCAGCCTCCTGAGTAGTGCATGACCCCAGGCCAGGTGGTCTTTGTCCAGAGTATTAAGAGGAAAGCCCTGGGCAGGCCTCTGACCAGCCTGAAAGGTGCTGTCCACAGTCCAGTCCTGAAAGCAGCCTGCTAAGTCAGGGACACAGTGAAGTGATGGGCTAGGCCTCGGCATCAGCTCACTCTGTGGGCAAAAGGGGGAGAGGAGGGGACCAAGGGAGGACACAGAAGAAAGAGGGCACCTGACACGATGGCATCACCCAGACCACAGGGAAAGGGAGGCGTACCCCCAAAGGAACAAGGGCAAGAATTACAAGGAAGTGCAGTGAGCCAAGAGCAGCACAGATCGACGTGTGCAGACCAGAATGAACCTCACTCTGGCATCATGATACAACGGCACACAGATGCCACTGTGTTTTCCAAACACATCATCTATTTACTCTTGAAAAGCAGCACTTTTCACATAATCTGTGGCAAAGGAGCAATTTTTAACAAATTTCCTGTCAGGGACTGATACTCTTGTAAAATACAGTAATAGGGATTATTAGAAAACTGATCTTTCACTTGCATCTCATGGCACTGGTAACTCAAAATAAATGCTTCTCAATGCTTATTCTCAGTTTCTGTACTTCCTGTGAACCAAAAGCAGTTCATGGACCTGTGTTGGTTCACAAAGGCTCCCCAGGCCAAGGCCACACAGTGAGTGAGCATCGCTGCTCTAGACCTGGGTGGGCCATGAGGTCACAATCCCAGTGCTCACCTTTTCAAGAAGGAGAATGAGCAAAACTGTTTCATTAAAGCTTTATTCACAACAATACGCACTAGGCAGGATTTGGCCACGGACTATAGTTTACTATTCCTGCCCTAGACAATGTCTTCTCAAATTCTAATGTGCCTAGGAATCACTTGGGGATCCTGGCTGAATTCTGCATTTCTAACAGATTTCAAGTTGAAGTCAACATTGGGGGGCTGGTGCTGTGGCATAACAGGTAAAGCTGCTGCCTGCAGTGCCAGCATCCCATATGGGAGCTGGTTCAAGTCCTGGCTGCTTCTCTTCCGATCCAGCTCTCTGCTGTGGCCTGGGAAAGCAGTAGAAGATGGCCCAAGTCCTTCAGCCCCTGCACCCACGTGGGAGACCCAGAGGAAGCTCCTGGCTCCTGGCTTCGGATCCACATAGCTCCAGCCATTGCAGCCAATTGGGAAGTGAAGCAGCAGATGGAAGACCTCTCTTTCTCTCTCTCTCTTTCTCTCTCTGCCTCTCCTTCTCTCTCTGTGTAACTCTTTCAAATAAATAAATAAGTCTCTTAAAGGAAAAAAGTCAATATTGGTTGTTTCATGGCCTTCATTTGAGTAGGAAGGCTCCAGAGATGCTGCTCTGTGAACTCAGAGTTGAGGATATGACTTTTAAGTATAGGAGGTGCTTCATACTGAGTCCTGACTGAGCTGTAACAACTGCAAAAGTCAGGTACGGGCCTTCCTCTGCTCTAAATGGGTCATTAGCTGGTCCACTGGAACAAGTAATATCAAATACTGAATCTTTCTCCCACCTTCTTCATGAGGCCAGAACATGACGCACGGTGGGCCATCAGACACTTTTGTGGACTACGGGCTGGATGCAGGAACACCAAGATTTATTCATGAGGGCACACTAACAAAAACCCTAGGACGGGAGCCTGGCTTTTCTTTCTGGACTGTTATCTAATTAAGGCATGTTGCCTTGCTTGATAAAGTAGCACAACTTCCAACAGGTGGTGTTTCAGGGTTGTTTCTGGACAGAGAAACAGACTAACAGAATGTGTTCTTTTAGAAAAAGCTCTCGGCCGGCGCCGCGGCTCACTAGGCTAATCCTCCGCCTTGCGGCGCCGGCACACCGGGTTCTAGTCCCGGTCGGGGCACCGATCCTGTCCCGGTTGCCCCTCTTCCAGGCCAGCTCTCTGCTGTGGCCAGGGAGTGCAGTGGAGGATGGCCCAAGTCCTTGGGCTCTGCACCCCATGGGAGACCAGGAGAAGCACCTGGCTCCTGCCATCAGAACAGCGCGGTGTGCCGGCCGCAGCACGTCTACCGTGGCGGCCATTGGAGGGTGAACCAACGGCAAAAAGGAAGACCTTTCTCTCTGTCTCTCTCTACTGTCCACTCTGCCTGTCAAAAAAATAAAATAAAATAAAAAAATAAATTTAAAAAAAAAATCTGTTTAAAAAAAAAAAAAAAAGAAAAAGCTCTCTTCTCCTGTTTCTTCACTTTTGTACAGGCTGAGCATCCCTTAGCCAACATGCTTGGAATCAGAAGTGTCTGATTTTGTGTTTCACAACACCTGTATAGAATTCACCGGCTGAGCATTACCAATCCAAAGATCCAAAATCAAACATGCTCAGAAAATGGAAATTTCTTTCACTTTGCTAATTTGAATGTCAAACAGCTCTTGTCTGGGATCTGGGCAGCACTTGGATGAACTATCTGGTGGTTCAGTTAACAAAGCTACTGCTGCACTGGCCAAATGCACAGGTTACAAGACTCGGAAAAATATCAGAAGTCAATATCTAAATACGGAATGGACTTTCCACTTACACTTGCTGCCCAAATACTGACTTTCTCGGATCTCACTGACACATGGAAGACTCGCCTCTGCCACTGGCTCAGAGATGTGTGCGATCAATGAGCAAGTGAAATCCAGAAGGCCGAGGGTTGAAACCACAGATGAGTTCTGTGTCTGGTTTATGATGATCCAAAGGCCTCTGAGTCTTAAAGTAGACACTTAAATGTTTGCTCAAAAAATATTCTGCCCACTTCTAATTGAGAAAAAGGGATATGTCCAGAATGCTTACAGATAACGATTAATGAAAGAACACACAGATAAGCTGGAGGAAAAATAATTAACTCGGATTTGTGCCAGCTGGCCCCTGGGACGGCTAACTAATAAGTGTGCTCCAAGTGCTCCATTTCCTGACACCTCAAAGGTGGTAATGGGGCATCCTCAGGAGAGGATCCTGGGTATGCAGATAAAACATCCATGTGTGTCCAGAAAGGTCGTCTAATTGCATGAGAGCTGCCACCCAAATTAGGGCAAAGTTGCAACGTCACCTCTTTAAGCGGATAAAACTCTTTTTTTAAAGGTCTGTGAATAAAGCAAGCCACAGTGCTCACGACACTCAGGTAGACAGGCAATGAAGTTAAGCAGAGGAAAAAGAGGGCAGCTCCAAACGCGGGTAAACACTGGGATAGAGGCCCTTGCTGCCACCCATCACGTCACCGCCCACAAACCTTGACTCCGCATCACCCAAGAGCGGATCAGGAAAGTCAGCTTGGAAGAACCCATCCTAGATCACACATCCCTGGCAGTCTCAGGCTTCTTTTTCTTCTCCTTTTTTTTTTAATAGAAAGCTTTTATTTAATAAATATAAATTTCATAGGTACAACTTGTGGATTATAGCAGTTCTTCCTCCGATACCTGCCATCCCACCCCCAAACCGTCTACTTCCTACTCCTCTTCCATCCCATTCTTCATTTAGATTCATTTTTAATTATCTTTTTATGCAGAAGATCAACTCTATACTAAGTAAAGATTTCAACAGTTTGCACCCACACAGAAACACAAAGTGTAAAGTACTGTTTGAGTACTAGTTATACCGTTAATTCTCATAGTATAACACATGAAGGACAGAGACCCTACATGGGGAGCAAGTGCACAGTGACTCCTGTTGTTGATTTAACAACTGACATTCTTATTTATGACATCAGTGAGCACCCGAGGCTCTTGTCATGAGCTGCCAAGGCTATGGAAGCCTCTTGAGTCCACAAACTCCGATATTATTTAGATAAGGCCATAATCAAAGTGGAAGTTCTCTCCTCCTTTTAGAGAAAGGTACCTCTTTCTTTGATGAAGCCCCTGTTCTTGACAAGTGTCGACACCCACTGAATTAGGACTGGCTTGTGTTATGTAATCATTTACTCACTGGCTTTGCTAACCCTCTGTCCCTGCCCTTGCAATGGCAGCAGCTGGAGGTGAAGGCGCCACCTCACTCTGGGCTTCGTCCTCAGTACCTAGCAGAAGGCCTGGCCCACGCAATAACCTAACCAGATTCTCATTTGGCTGTTGTTCTGCTGTTTCTGAATGGCGTTCAGTACAGCCGAGATAATCTGCAGTCTGGAAAACCACCCTGATCTCCTAAAGGGGTCTTTGACGAGCTGCCTCTCAACATGCAGAGAACCCCTCACGCCCCACAAGGTCACTCCTGCAGGGGGATGATTGCGGACCTCATGGCTGACATGCTGACTTGCAGCTATGGCTGTTCCTACCTCAGGTACCTGCCTGGCACTGTCGTCTGCCTAAAACCAGGCTTCTGCTTGCAGGAAGCTTGCTATGCATGGCGATGGCATTTGGCCCTTGCACTATATACAGCCTGGGGACACGGCCACTGGCTCCTTGTTGGGAGAATACTCTAAATGTTATTTGGGAGCTGCCACCCTACGTGTCTGCTACCTTTTCACACGAGGCCCCTGTGCCCTGACCCAATCCTCCATGTATACCCAACTATTATCTGTATGCATTGTCCCCAGCTGCTGGATGGAGACCCCCAGCCCACCCTGTGCAAAGGCAACTTCCCTCCACTGTTTGTTTGACCCTAGAAGATAAGTCTAGTTCTGTCTAGACCATGGTCCCTACCAGACTGCACCACCCCATTACAAAGAGTCTAACCAGACACACAACACTGGCATCTGGCCTGGGAACTGAATTGTTTCACAAAAATGGCATGGTTTTCCTTCTGGCTGAGAACATTCAGTTGGATGAATTCTATGGAAATAAAGAAACATGCATGGAAAATATGAACTTTGTTGTGAGAAAAATATTTGGGAGAACCTACCATGTTCTACACATGATTATGGGAGTTAGAGATAATGGAGTATGTAATAACAGTTGAATAAAACAAAGATATGGGTGAGAGAGAGAAAACTCAAGGAATGTCTATAGCTTTGTTTGTAAAGAATACAGAGCAAATGAGAAGTATAGGGGGAAAGTACCAAGACGTCAGGGCAGCGTGCAGAGGAAGACCACTACTTCTGCGCATTGTTAAAGAAGGTGAAGTGGAAAGCGGATGAACAAAGGAGACGATGACGGCTAGAACTGTGCATTGTAAACATCATAAGGAAGGGAAGAAGGAGAGGAGCACAAATTATCACCAAGGCGACCTCTGATGAGGATGATAACGATCAAAAACACTTCGCTTTCAAAGTTCACCTGGGGGTCTTGCTTCTTTACAAAGACTTGAGCAAGCGAAATGTGGACACACAGCAAAATCAATGAGTTCCTACGGACTCCTTCAGTAAAATAATTCACTTTACAGCCCAGCAAGAAAGAGCATGGGAAAAGCAAACCACCTGGAACAAGGCTCACTCATCACGTTTCCTCACCTCGTCTCAACTGAATATTTCAAGAGGTCAGGAAGATCCTGAACAGAACAAACAGGAAAGGTCTGGAGGCCACCTCAGGAACTTGCAGACAGCTCAGCAATGCACAGTGACTGCAGCAAATACTAACGAGCAAGTCACCATTAACCATGAGATAATTAAAGACAACTCAGATTAGTAGTCACACAGAAGTAATGTATAAAACACTCAAGAAGTTATCAACCTTGGTCCTCGATAATGTTGAATTTTTTTTAAAGCGTTACAAAAAAGCCTATTATCTAACACAGAACTTTTCACACTTGTTGCTTCGGCATTTGATTGTTAACTATGCTGTACCCTGCTGTATGCAAACCTAGTATACAAAGTTCACATGGTCGTTGAAAGAAATTTTAGGTATCAAGCTTCTTAGTATTTTTCACTGATTTGTGGTAACGAACACGAGATTACACAAAAAATTATGAATATGAGCAAATTGAAGTTTTGAGATTTGATTATTATTTATGGCCCTTGTCTATACTCTTGAGGAACAGTGGTTTTACTACTTACTACTATTAGTTGAATTTTTTTTTAAAGATTTATTTATTTATTTGAACGTGAGAGTTACACAGAGAGAGAAGGAGAGGAAGAGAGAGAGAGAGAGGTTTTCCATCCGCTGGTTCACTCCCAAGATGGCCACAAAGGCCAGAGCTGCACCGATCTGAAGCCAGGAGCCAGGAGCTTCTTGCAGGTCTCCCACATGGGTGCAGGGGCCCAAGGACTTGGGCCATCTTCTAATGCTTTCAAAGGCCATAGCAGAGAGCTGGATCAGAAGTGGAGCAGCAAGATCTCGAACCAGTGCCCATATGGGATGCCAGCGCCTCAGACCAGGGCGTTAAACTGCTGCACCACAGCGCCGGCCCCAGTTGACTTATTTTTTTTAAGATTTATTTATTTGAGAGGCAGAGTTACAGAGAGAGAGAGAGGGAGAGACAGAGAAAGGTCTTCCACTCCCCAAATGGCCAGAGCTGGGCTGATCCAAAGCCAAGATCCAGGAGTGTCTTCCAGGTCTCCTCCATGGGTGCAAGGGTTCACACACTGGAGCCATCCTTCACTGCTTTCCCAGGCACATTAGCAGGGAGCTGGATGGGAACTGGAGTAGCCAGGATGTGAACAGGTGCCCATATAGGAAGCCAGCACCACAAGCAGAGGCTTAGCCTATTATGCCACAGCGCCGGCCCCCTAGTTGAATTCGTCATTTAGTGGAGGGTAAAGAAATTAAAAGTATGTCATTGTAAAAATTAAAAGTAAGAAAAGGAGAGTGGGAAGTATGAGTATGGTATTAAACCTGAAATCTATTCCCTTTTTATGAACAAAAAAAATTTTAAAACCAACAAAATGCTATAAAACTATGAAACTGATGATTATTTAATTCTGCTAGTGACAATGATGGTCAGGAAAACCAAGGAGCAACACAGGAAGATGTTTATATATATATATATATATATATATTTTTTTTTTTTGACAGGCAGAGTGGACAGTGAGAGAGAGAGACAGAGAAAAAGGTCTTCTTTTGCCGTTGGTTCATCCTCCAATGGCCGCTGCGGCCGGCACACCGCACTGATCCGAAGCCAGGAGCCAGGTGCTGCTTCTGGTCTCCCATGCAGATGCAGGGCCCAAGGACTTGGCCATCCTCCACTGCACTTCCAGGCCACAGCAGAGAGCTGGCCTGGAAGAGGGGCAACCGGGACAGAATCCGGTGCCCCGACTGGGACTAGAACCCGGGGTGCCGGCATCGCAGGCGGAGGATTAGCCTGTCGAGCCACGGCGCCAACCAGGAAGATGTTTATATTGTAAGAGTGGATAATGCAGAAAGAGAATGCACAAAATTACACTAGTGGCTGTGTAATAAAAATAAAGATAGGGACCTTTTATTCTGAAGCTTTTCACAGGAAATGTGTATTTAAAAGGTAAAACAATGATTTGTTTCTCTTTCTATATATATATTTTTAAAAGTTTCTAAAAGCATGAAGTTACTGAAATTTGTAAGGAAATCCTTCTTAATACAACTGTGAAAAACTAATTAAAATTTCTTCAAATGTTATTCACTTTATTGGGAAGAAGGCAATATGCCTGAAAACGCAATCCTTGTACCTCCTGAAGGTTTCCATAATCAAATCCTTCCTTTTGGGAAACAGAAAGGTACAGATTATATGAGGAAAATATTTTCCTACTTTATATTCAGGCCAGGGATTCCTGAGCTTCCTTGAGAAAAACCGAGTGTGTCTACTATACGATCTCTGAAGAGCTGCTCATAATCATCCTACACACTACACGATTCTCATCAGCCCCGGTGCTGGCGGTGCAGTCACCAGGAACCACGGAACCTGTGAATGCAGAGCCACTGCACTTCAGGTTAGGTTCCTGGGACCATCTGATCACAGCAGATCAATTCACAACCTTATTTCACACGCGTTGCCGCTTAAAGACAAGTTACTCAATACATATTGTTGATTCACTAGCATTCAATTCCCAGCCAACAGCACTATAACTGATGCCTGAACAAAGCTTACTGAAAAACCTGTTTTTAATAAGGCACATCTCGGACTTCCTACCCCTAGGAATGCTGTATAGAACATTATGCTTGGGACCCTATAAATCAGAAAAATACAGCTCTAATTAGACTAGGGAAAGGACACGTATTTACACTAAGAGAGCTGAAGTAAGAAAGCAGCAGACTGCCTCATGTGCTCTCCACTGGGAACATGTGCATCAAACGCTGAAATGCTCACCACTGGCCGGCGCCGCGGCTCACTAGGCTAATCCTCCGCCTAGCGGCGCCGGCACACTGAGTTCTAGTCCCGGTCGGGGCGCTGCATTCTGTCCCGGTTGCCCCTCTTCCAGGCCAGCTCTCTGCTGTGGCCAGGGAGTGCAGTGGAGGATGGCCCAAGTCCTTGGGCCCTGCACCCCATGGGAGACCAGGAGAAGCACCTGGCTCCTGCCATCGGATCAGCGCGGTGCACCGGCCGCAGCGCGCCTACCGCAGCGGCCATTGGAGGGTGAACCAATGGCAAAAGGAAGACCTTTCTCTCTGTCTCTCTCTCTCACTGTCCACTCTGCCTGTCAAAAAAAAAAAAATTAAAAAATTAAAAAAAAAAAATGCTCACCACTTTGCAGGCTTCCTTGAGTAACCCTGAACTGTGTTGTCTAAGTACAAATCACTTTCGAAGTTACAAATAAATTTCAGCACATAGGCGAATTTCCAAATACAGAAATAGCAAATAATCAGGATAAGCTGTACCAAGAACACTAGGAGGAAAAAAAATGCATATTAGGCTCTAACACATTTCCTTAGTACTTCTAAAAACAGCCCTTAAAGATAACTAAGTATTTTATTACTACCTCGAGCAACATACCACTTCGAATCACAATATTGCTGTCAAGTTTGGACTACTGTCCCCTTTGTGAGTGGTGTAGTGGAGACCACCACAGTGTATCAATTCATGAAACGATCTATTAAAAAAATCAATAAATTTTCATGAGAAATTAGTAAATGATATGAATAGGCAGTTCTCAAAAGAAATTCAAATGGCCAAGAAATGTATGAAAACATGGACACCATCGTTAGCCATCAAGGAAATACAAATCAAAGCCATAACATTCATGTTAGCCTTTGTCAAAAAGGCAAAAAAATAATAAATATTGTTGGTGGGAATGCAAATCATTACAGAAAAAAAGTATAAAGGTTCTTCCAAAAAACTAAAAAGAGATTTACCATATAACCATATAATCCAGCTATCCCACTTCCGGGTACATATACATCCAAAAGAAATCAAATCAGCCTATGAAAGAAATACCTGTTTTGCAATGTTTACTGCTTGCACTATTTATAATAGCTAAGACATGGAAGCAAGCTAGATGTTCTGCAACGGATGAATGCATACAGAAAATATTGTATACATACATAACGGAATATTATTCAGCCATGGAAGAATTATACTTTGCAAAAAAATAGATGGAACTGGAGGATATCATGCTAACTTAGTCAAACAAAGGAAGACAAATACCTCCTGTTTCTCAAAGCTAAAAAAGTCGATTTGAGTGATAGTGACTACTGGACTTTTGAAGCTGGATAGGGAAATAGAGGGTACCAAAATACAGTTAGACAGCAGTCAGTTCTGTGTTCAGCAGCACAGAGGGGTGGGTGCCTAGAGTTCACAATAATCTATTATATATTTTATAAATAAACAGAGGAATGGAGCACAAAGTCTCCAAATATAAAGTAATGACAACTGATGCAAACATAAAATAATGACAACTGATCAGTACACATTGTATACAATTATTGAATAATCGCATTGTACCCCATAAATATGTACAAATCTTAGGCATTAATCAAATCTCAATTGGTTGGGTACCTGTCACACAAAGTAGGAGGACCCAGACTGAGCTTCTGGCTCCCAAATTTAGGCTGACCTAGCCTTGGCTGTTAGGGCCATTTGAGGAGTAAACCAGTGGATGGAAACTCAATCTGTCTGGTGCTTCTGTCTACGAAATAAGTAAATATTTTTTAAAAATCTGAATTGTGTGAAGCACAGCAGAGTAACAGCCTCATGGTTGATTTTTTTCTAACTGTACATCAGTGAGGCACAAGAAATAGGATCACAGTGCTCTACTAGAGCTGCTTTGAAATATGGCAGCTGTCAGCCACACCCACCCCACGAAACCAGGCACAGGCCCCAGAGCTGAGCTCTTAGAGACATACTAGAAGGTAAAATGAAAGGAGATTGAGGTGGGCCAGGGAACAAACATTCTTGGAAATTGTAATCACCTGGGCATCCAAAAAAAGCAGTGAAGAATCAACATTTACAAATTCATGACAACAAGAAAAGCCACAGCAAGGGAGGGAGGGAGGAGAGGGCCATGGTGGACAGTTTTCCATTCTCAAGCTTGCAGGAAGTGGCAACCCTACACGGTGACTGTTCTGAGTGGACGCAGAGACTGGATGCAAATCAATAAGCACTTTGCTCGAACTTGGACCAGACTGCCTGTAAACTGCCACCACAGAGAGCACCTGCTTGGATGCTTCATCTTTTAAGCCTTGGTGAAAGTGGAAACCCACTCTCCAGCAGGCCTGAAACAATGGGACTGGAGGGGAGTCGCTTTAGAAACGGTGCTCCATCCTATAAAGTGCTGGGCACGATGTTTGAAAATAAATTCCTACAAGAGTTCTACTGCCCCAGAGAGCAAACCCTCTCTGGGAGATAAGGCGTTTCAGGCAAACGCAGGTGGTGTGAATTGAAACGGCCTGCGCTTTTTAAAAAATAATTAAAATGGAGATTGGGCCTGAAGAATCCCTGAGCAGTCAAAGCCAGTTAGGCCCTGGAAGTGAATTTAACCTTGCTGATTTGTAGACACAAACAAAACTTAACTTGAACCTTTTCTTGTAACTGCCAGTTTTTAACTTAGTTAATTAGGTAGAAATGGCTACTTAACTTATAATTATATAACTAGGACTACCAGTAGGACAGACCAATAAGGGTAGTATATAACTTTAATCACACAAGTGTTTTGTTGTTGTTTTATTTCCACATTCACCCTATAAAAAACAGCTTCCACTTGTGCTCTCTCAGTACAGCCCTGGAGCCACTTACGGTTTTGAGCTGCCTAGTTCATGAGTCACTGTTCATTCAAATAAACTCTTCCAGCTTTATGGTGCAGGGGCCAGTACTGTGGTACAGTGGTTTAAGGGACTGCTTGTGAAACTGTCTTCCCATACTGGAATCCAGTCTCGGTCTCTCTCTCTTTCTCACTCAGTCACTCACTCACTCTAGTTTTCAGATAGATAGATACTTTTGATAAAGCATAGATATAATAAAAAAAAGATATTCTGCTTTGTATATACTCTAAATGTACAATAATGTAAAACTATGAGAAATATTTACAATAGTGATCCTGTAACACATGTATTAAAACTTAAGGCATATGCAATAAACCTGATAGTGAAAATATGCTATTTGATTTTATTTCTCTGGTCTCTAATTCTAAAGAGCTTGAAGAATATACCACAGGCCTAGTGGGCAGTCTTCTGTTTTCAAACTGATAGAAAGTAATATTTTGTGGTTCTTTCAAATATGAATTTAATCCTCCCTTTAAAATAGTAGTTTCTTAGTTATCTGGACAGAGCAGGACTGCAAGTTACTGAGTCACATAGACGCTCCATTATTTCAAAACAAATGCACAGTAGACACTGACTAGCAGTGAACCTGTTCTTATACCTCCCATCTCTGCAGATGTGCACTTATGTACATCTACATTTAGAATAATGTAATAAATGCTCAAAAAAAAACCCCATAAACTAAAGTTTTCATGTTCTTTAGAAATGTTTGTAAAGGCGATACTTTAATACAATACTTGGGTATATTATGACAGATAAACTGGCTGATAAAGACATGAAAATGTTCAAGCTCATGAGTTCCAAGGGAAAACAACCAAACCACAATCAGCCACCAGCACTGACTTACCAGTTCCAAAAGTCAAGTTAAGTCAAAAGACGATAAATACAAAAAAGCTCAAAAACAAATGGATGACATGAGAAAATTAGGGAGTAGCTGTCTGGGAAGAACAGTGAAGAAGCTGGGAACACGCAGGGAGAGGCTTCTGGACACTGGTCATGGTCTATATCTTGATCTGGCTGCAGGTGATCCGGCTATTGTCATTCTGAGATACTTCATCAAGCTGCACACTTGGAGTCTGCACACTGCTCTGTAACTTACTACCTTTTCACAGGACACTGTCATGTGAAATCATTGCCTCTCCAAATTGGAAGCGCGGGGTGTGAACTTACGCCATCAAATCACACTCTGAGTTAAGTAGTTACTAACACTTTACAAATGAAGGAACCAAAGCACACAGAACTGAATGACATACCCAATGTACCACAACCAATAAGGAGTAAAGACGAGGACTAGAGCCCAGGCAGTCTGGCACCAGAGCCCCAGTGACAACCCATCCCATTCTGAAAGGAGTCCTTGGAGGCCCGGGAAGCTGTTTCTTCCTGGACATTCATGGGACTTTGAATACATGATTCTAAGCCAGGAAACACAAACACATCAACCAAGGTGCCTTCACTCATTCCCATCATGTAGTATGGATTTTCAAAATCAAGCCTCCAGAGAAAACAGATTTGCTTAATTTGAGGAGAACAGGGTTATGGATATTGTTCCAATTCCCACCAACTGTCCTTGGCTTTTATTCACTTACTCAAGATGTTTAACACAGCCCAGATGTTTTGTTGTATTCATTGCCTACACCTTCAGAATTCTAAGTTCAGAATTAGAAACAGAAGCTAAAGCACAACTTCAGAAAACAACCCAAGAGTAACAATCTACAGAGTGTTTTTCCCTTAAATTTTTCAAATTCTTCACAGACTGTCAATAAAGCCTGCCCTATGTCCTATTTTGTACCATTTGTACTCCCTATGATTTGAAGAACACTGGTGTTTAGACTTCTGTAAATCAAAATGATGCAGAGGAGATCACATCTGTTCTACTACTGGTAGAACAAACTTCATTACTTTTCTCTCATTTCAAGCCCAGCTGGAAAATAAGAGATTATAAAATACTTAATGTTACACTTCATGTGAATCCAGTTTACTAAGTGAACTATTCTGTGAGACTCTTCTTTTAGATACTTTGGTAGAGGAATTCAATTTCATATATAGTTCAAATAAGAAACACATTAGTTACGAAGACACTTGCGTTAGTTCCAAATCAAAGTTTACATCTGGGCTAATAGGCTAAACAAATACAAGTTTCAGCTCTAGGGTTGACATTATGAATGGAAATGTGCATCAGTGCCGACCGTGTTTGTTAAGTGATGCTGTGTTTATTACTTGGTCAACAGAATTATCTCACACACATGACAAACAAGCAGTTGCTAGTATCAGTTAATGTGATTTAGGTTTCACAATAACAGCCCTTTTTGTAATTTTGAGTTTCAGTTTATTCAAGTGACTAATTTTATCTAGCAAGCATATCGATCCAGCAGAAATAATTAGCTTTGGGGCTCCTGGGATCCTGTACTTTTGGGCAGGTGGACAGGTTTTTACTTGAAACAATTACTGCCAGGACTACAACTAGCTTCCTTGCAAAATCAAATCAATTCATCCACACTAGTTTTTAGACTGTTCTCAGAATTCTGTGAAACAAGGCCAGGATTGAAAATACCCATTACATTTCCATGCTTTTAAACCAGTTTTCGAATTTCAAGATTTGGAAAATGTACTGAAATGAGCTATGCATTCATTTTCCTGATATAGCATGAGAAAAATAACTCCCACATACCTTTATCTACCCAACATGACAGCCAATCTCAAAAAAGTTTAAATACTCCAAGCATTTGAGAATGTTCCATAAGGTAATGTCAGAATTTTTTAAGAGGATTTTTTCCTTTAATGTTCTGCAACTGACTTCTCACCCCTACCCCTGATATATATACAAAATTAAAATATAAGAAAAACCACTAGGAAAAGATATTTCAAAGGAAACTCTTTGATTGCCATGATAGATTTAATCCCTCAATGGCTCTCCATTATTAGTAACAGAATTTCAGTAGATACCAAAAGTTAAATATTTTACAGTCTGCTGGGTGCTTTGTGGCTTAATGAGCTTGTGACCTGTCCATGGTATTTACAGACTTCAACTGGTTTGGGAATCTCTGGGCAGAGAATGATTCTTTTCTTAGAAAGGAGTAGAAGGAAGGAAGAATCGAACTGGATAATGATTAGAGAGCCATTTCTACCTAATGAAAACAAAGTGCTTATATGAACAAACAAAATTTCCTTTATTTTTGATAATCCATAGCAGAGGAGTGAACCAGCAGATGGAGGATCTGCGGTCGGTGCTGTGGTGCAGCGGGTTAAAGCCCTGGCCTGAAGTGCTGGCATCCCATATGGGCGCCGGTTCTAGTTCCAGCTGCTCCACTTCCGATCCAGCTCTCTGCTATGGCCTGGGAAAGCAGTACAAGATGACCCAAGTCCTTGGGCCCCTGCACCAGCATGGGAGACCTGGAAGAAGCTCCTGGCTCCTGACTTTGGATTGGCTCAGCTCCAGCCATTGCAGTCATCTGGGGAGTGAACCAGCGGTTGGAAGACCTCTCTGTCTCTACCTCTCTCTGTAACTTTGTCTTTCAAACAAATAAAAATATATTTAAAAAATAAAAAAGATGCAGAATCTGTTTCTGCCTCTTGAACAAAATGCAAATCACTAAATAATTAAAAAATAAATAAATAAAAAGTATGCAAAAGGCGGTGGAGATTATTATTTCTCAGTGGTACATGATCCTCTACTCGTATAATTTTTCAGTATGATGGTAATACTTGACCATCTTTATGAAAACAATCTGCAGCTGGGTCCTCCGTAAGTTATATAAGCACAAGGTTAATAATCGGCGTGAATTACTCAATGTTTCATGTCAACCAATGTTCCATTAACTGGCACAGTCCATGTCCATCTTTGTTATTTACTGCTACCTTCCCAGGGCTTGTTTTCTTTTTTTTTTTTTTTTTTCCTAAGATTTATTTATTTATTTGAAAGTCAGAATTACACAGAGAAGAGGAAGAGAGAGAGAGAGAGAGAGAGAGAGAGAGGTCTTCCATCTGCTGGTTCACTCCCAAATTGGCTGCAATGGCCGGAGCTGTGCCGATCCGAAGCCAGGAGCCAGGAACTTCTTCCTGGTCTCCCACGTGGGTGCAGGAGCCCAAGGACTTGGGCCATCCTCTACTGTTTTCCTAGACCAGAGAGCTGGATCACAAGTGGGGCAACCAGGACTTGAATCGGCAGCCACATGGGATGCTGGCACTGCAGGCAGCGGCTTTTACCTGCTGCGCCACAGTGACAGCCCCTCCCAGGGCTTTCTAAGCACAGTATCCAATGTAAGATCCTGGAGACTGGCTTACAAGCCTTTGGCCAAAAACAAGAGCTAGACCATCACGGACTGCAATAGAAGATAAGGCAGAATCTGCATCTGGGACTGCAAAGTCTCCATGCCAGCTGATTAACTTGATGGTTACAATTTAGAACGTTACAGTTTCCCCACAAAGAAAAGGGTTACCTTAGGATCAGAGGTAAGCAACTTGAAGGCCTGATATACTTGGGCTTCCTTAACGCCACCACCAAGGTCCAGAAAGTTGGCTGGCTTCCCACCATTAAGGAAAATGATGTCACAAGTGGCCATGGCGAGCCCCGCACCATTGACTGTAGAATGCAAATGGCACAGAAGGTAAATTTAGTGCCATGAAAGGGTCCATGGATTTTTTCCTTTCCCCATTCCTAGAGCAATAACTGCCTTCTTTGGAATTCTGCTCAACAAGGTAAACACACAGACTTTTCAGATAATCAAGAACCAGCTAAGTTGCTAGGAGTTTCAGAGACTGAAAAAAAGGGTGGAGTCTTTTCAATTTCTTGTTTGCTGAGGACATCCTCCTTTGAATGTGGCGTCCCTCTGAGACTAAACAACACAGCGCCCCAACTGCACCGGGTTCCAGACTTCTTACACTTAGTGCGACCATGAACGTTTACATAATGTTACTGGGAGAATAGAGAAACCACGAAAAAAATTACTGCACCAATCCCCCTGCTCCTCCTTCACGTGAATCTAAGGCCGATCCAGTCACTGAAACCAAAAACAAAACAGGCCAAGATTTTCGGAACTTTTCTTAAGAAACCAAGTAAAGAGTTTTAACATCAAAATTCTTGTTTTCTAGAGCCAAGAATTATTGATCTTTTGCACTTCTTTTGCTTGTTATGCCTAATTATATGAAATCGCTTTCCTCTGCTTAGAAAGGTGAAAAAACAAAAATCTCTGCAGAAACTCTCAAGGTCAAACACCTTCCACTGTTTTTGACCCCTGAATTCCCCTCGTCAAGCCCATGAACATTAACTAATTTAATTAAGCCTGGGACAACTGAAAGAAAAATGGCTGATACAGGATTTTAAAGCAATTTGAAAAACGTTCTTCTTGGCTTCTGAGGCTGCCACGTGGTCAAATCATGCGCATCCTACAGAGGCTGCGAAGAATCGGTATATAATTTGGTCTAAAAACACTATTACACTTTGGCCCTTTCTAAAAGCCCACAAGAATTGAGAGCCCATTAGCTTATCAGGATCAGAAGGTGTGAGTGCCAGGCTACATGACAGTTATTGCACCAATACACACCAAGAGCTTTTGGTATCACTTGTAATTGGAAGTAATTTTCTATTATATCAAACAGCAAACTATTGGATGAGGTCTCTTCAGCTCTAAATATAACAGCACTGTTGGTTTAATGAGCTACAAATCTTATTTATTCCATTAAGATTATGACTTCACTTTCCAACGCAATGCACAGGTTCAGCCAGAAACAGTCTTGTGGAATTAAGTCAGAAGTGTATAACTCTCAGCCCCATCAGCTGTGGACAATAACAGAAATTGTATTGCTTCTACAGGCCCACTCTGATCGCAGCTGAATAAGCCATTTTCACAAAGTTAGATGAGTATGGCAAAATCGATTGTTTTATTAATAAACTGGGAGAATGGATTAAACCTCACATCATTTAGGTATCACAGAAACTGGGACTTTAGTAAAATGATTAAAGTATATGTCCCCTGCTACATCCTCCGAGAAAGCAATTCCAGACCAGTGCTTAGCATATTAACGCTGACTTAAGTTGCAAGGCTTCTAATTCTTGCCAGTTTAACTGAGATGGTTTCAACCAACAGTTCTCAGCCACAGTGATTTCCTCCCCAGACACATGGAAATAACTGGAGACATTTTGGGGGTGGGAACAGGGTCACAGCTGGTTTTTCATAGCTGGAGGCCAGAGAACCTGTTAAACATCTTGGGCAAAAAACCACCTCACCCCAGATTTCCAAAAGTGCCAGAGTTGGGAACCTCCACTTGAAACCAGTGATGAGCGGTTAAAATGAACTCTGAGAATAAATTCTGGATTGCTTCCTAAGACGTTTATAGCAGAAAAAAAAAAATTGCATGCTTTCTTGATTAGTAAATAACACTTCAGAAATGAAAATCCACAAAGTGTTCTTTTGATAGAACTGCTTCTTACCAAAGCAGGCAATGTTCCCGTCCAGTCCGATGTATTTTAGATCATATCTGGCAGCTTCATTTTCAATGGGCTCATTTTCTGATTTGTCATCCATAGCAAAGATGTCCTTCTGTCGGAATTCCGCGTTGTCGTCAAAGTTTATCTTGGCATCGAAACAGACAACTAAATAAAGCAGAAAGGAACATACCGGAATATCTTTAGGGAATCCATAAATTCAGTTCTCTAGGCTGGAGAGCACAGGAGAAACACAAAACTGATGTTGTCACATTTTTCTCGTGCTACAGGTAGGAGAGGCTGTTGTGGTTTTCTTGACCTTTAAGCTTTGAAGCTATGAAGACAGACAGGATATGGTGCCTGTTCTAAAGCAATGTTCTTACATTCTAGCAAACAGCATAGTAATATCTAACTTTTAGTCTATCCCCAATAAAACAACAAAGCTTGCAACTGCACATTCAAAGCCAGAGACCAGCATACTTAGTTCTGACTTGCCGTTTTTATTATATTTTCTATTTTTAATATTTAACTGCTGATTATTGGCTTTCCCTTCTGTGCATAGGAACCAGACAATAATACTAATCCTTTTGTCTTCCCTTGGCTTCCATCCAATAAGGCAAAATGAAATTGTTATTGAGTTAGTGTCTTCTCTAACATTTCCAAACATTTAGCAGAAAGAATGCTGGCCAGAAGTAAGAGTTTTTAAGTCTGACCCTTAACTATGTAATTGATTTTTTTTTAGAAGAATTGTATGGGGCTGGAATTGGTGGTGCAGGTCAAGCCTTGGCCAGCAATGTTGGCATCCCCTATGGATGCCAGTTCCAGACCCAGCTATTCCACTTCTGATCCAGCTCCCTGCTAATGTCCCTGGGAAAGCTGCAAAAGATGGTCCAAGTGGTTGGGCCTCTGCACCCACGTGAGAGACCCGGAAGTAGCTCCGTGTTCCTTGCTGTATGGGGACTGAACCAGTGAGTGGAAGCTCTCCCTAACTTTGACTTTAAAAAAAAAAAATGAATTGTACATAGTTGATGTATACAACATGTTTATACAGACACACATGCACAAGTTAAATGATTACTACAGTGAATTGTCTCATTATATACTTTTTTTTTCTAATAACTCAAAGTCTAGACTTTTAGCAATCTCCAGTACATAATGCTCAACTCTGGAATCTTAGTAACTTTTGTCCTTCCCTAGGCCTTAGTTTTCTTATTTGAAAAAACCATGAGTAACAACTCCTACCACACTGATATACTTGCTTTGAGGTCTGCTAAAACAAGGGCTACACCCTTAATTTGTGCAGAATCACCTTAGGACACTTCTGATTCCAGTAATAAAACACTGTGCGATCAAGATGGGTCAGACACAATGTGAGGATGCCAGGCATCCTGTGGTGTCAGCAGTAGAAATCCATCTTTATCCACCAAGTGTCCTGGACACTGCAAAATCCATTCTGTAACAGAGACAGCCCACAAAGCACTTCTCTCTGTTTACAAGATATCATCTACATGTACAATCGGAGAGAGATCATGGTGGGGAGGCTGGCCTGTCAGATACCTGTGTTCCAAACCCTTTTATATCTCTCCTTTAGAATAGAAATTCATTGTGTATGACACCCGTTCATCACATCATCCTTTAACTTAATTTCGGACACTGACAGGAAGGAAACATGGATCAAGAATTTATAGATACTGCCCACTCTCCTCCTGTATTGCTGACCAGCAACTAACTCTTGAAAGAGGCACAGCCAGCGGCTGGCGCTATGGCCCAATGAGTAAAGCCACTGCCTATTACGCCACACCTCACAAAGCTTTGGTTCCTGTTCTGGATGCCCCGATCCACTTTCTTAGTAATGTGCCCGGCAAAACAACAGAGAATGGGCCAAGTGCTTAGGCCCCTGTCACAGCTCCAGCTGTCACAGCCACTTAGGAATTGGATCAGTGGATGAAGATCTCTCTTTCTCTCTCCTCTCTCTCTCTCTCTCTCTCTCTCTCCGCATCCCCCTTCTTTGTAACTATGCCTTTCAAATAAATATAAAAATCTTTAAGAAAGAAAATTTTAAAAAGTGGCACGGCCAGCTGTGTATATCTAGCTAAAAATCAAGCACACAGTCTGCAAAATTCACTTGCTCCCTATGAAAAGAAAACATTTGGATGTTACAGCACCCTAGGGTTGCAGATGCTAGGTGCAGGTTTTTCCCAAGAGTCTACCTACAATAACTTCAAAGCACTCTGAAGCAAATCTGTGTAGAACTGGTATATTCTCATCTACGAACACTTGACATAAATGCAAATCGAGACCACACATTATCTAAAGTAGCACTGACTGACAAGAAGGAATCTTGCAGGGAAGTTAATGTCTGCCTGAGTCCTTAGTCCTGCCACAAAACGTCCAACCACTTTGCCCACACACTGTGAGTACATGCAGTAAATGAGTAATTACTTTCCAAAGTACTGAAATCTTAATGATGGAATCCTACAAGTACTTAAGGAACTGGCCAATGTTCTCTGTTTCATGCTATGGCACTTTCCCAGTAGTTAATGACCAGCATAATAATCAATGAAAAAGCAACTTTATTCTTGGCTTTCCATTGGGTTTATAAATACATTCTAATTAATTTATTAGTAATTTTAGTTCCTACATTACTCAATGGCAAGACAACTTGCAGATACCTTCAAGATGAATGGGCAAAGGCTATCAAATTGACTTCCTAAGTGAAGAGTTTCAAATAAAAAAATCTTTGGTCAAGATCAATAAACCAGTAAATCAAAATAGCTCCAACCTGATCTTTGCCCCATAAGAGTATGGTTACAAGCTGTTTGAGAGAGATCGGAATTAATGCATTTATATGCAAAGTTCAGAAGGCAGTCCCAAGTAAATGCTTATAAAACCAGATTTTCAAAAGAGGTTTTCCTGTGATATGACAGGCATGCCACACACAGAAATAAGTACACAGTTTAGGGACCACAGAGGCTGAAGACGGTCACCATGGGATAAAAAGGGGTGTGTCCTGGGGCTGGCATCATGGTACAGTGAGGTAAGCTGCTACCTGTGATGCCAACATCCCACATGAGCAGCTGGCTGGAGCTCTGGCTGCAGCCACTTGGGGAGTGAGCCAGCAGATGGAAGATCTCTGTCTCTCCTTCTCTCCCTAATACTATGCCTTTCAAATAAACAAATCTTAAAAAAAAAAAAAAAAAAAAGGTGTATGTGTTTGTGTATCTGTGTATCTACAATGGCTCCTCGCCAACTGCTCGCTCTGTATACAGAAAACTAAATGACACAATTAGGTCCAAGTACGCAATACACAAGAGCTTTAGAAAGTTAAATATACTAGACAACTATGAAGTAAGTAAGGAGACAGTTGATGAAGAGAATCCAAAATCAAAGCGCCATCCCCAAGGCCTCCATTCTTTGTCAGAGGTGACAGGGGTGGAAAGAAACAAAGCACTTCATGGGGTACAGGGACTAACTCAGATGTATAGTGGTTACACCTGTACAACACTTCGAAGTTAAATTTATTTATTTATTTATCTGATGGGTAGAGTGACAGAGAGAGGGAGAAACAAACAGAGAAGAAAAGACTGATCTTCTATGTGCTGGCTTACTCCTCAAATCTCTGAACGGCAAGGGCTAGGCCAGCCCAAAGCCAGGAGCCAGGAACTCCATCTGGTTCTGCCACTTGGCTGGCAGGAGAACAGATAGATGGGTCATCATCTGCTGCCTCCCAGGTGCATTAACAGGAAGCTGGATGTGAAGTAGAGGCAGGACTGGATATCAGGTACTCTGACATGGGATTTAGTATCCCACATGGTGGCTTAACCTGTTATGCCACAATGCCAACTCCCTGACGAATATTTAAAAGTACTCTGAGATACTGTGATTTATAATAAGATATCTAAAGATTTTGGTCTTCATCTGCAATTCTTGGCAAAGACCCTAAAACCCATGTTAATTCCTAAGCCACAGAGATATTAGGAAAATCTTTTCTTCTAAAACTTGGATCTCTACTCTGATTCCTGACACAGAGCTCCTAACTCTAGGAATTCCCTGGGAGAAAGTCTTCTGCTGTAATGAGGCGACTCTCGGTGGGCTCCTGGACAGGGCTGTCACCAGACAAGTCAGCATCAGAAGCTTGCAGCCTGCAGCCCCACCCTGGTCCTCCAGAGAGGAGATGGGGGCTGAGAATGAGTTACCAGTGGGTTATGCTCACATGTGGAGTCTTCCACAAAAACCCCTGCACCTGGCGGTTTGAGGAACCTCTAGGTTGCTGAGCACAATGAGAAAGGGAGAGGGCAGCTTGCCTAGAGAGACTATGAATGTCCCGGCTGCTTTCCACAAGAAGTATGCTGTCCTACACGCCTCCCCACCGGCTATTCATTTGTAGCCTTTAAAACATCCTTTGGAATGCATTGGAAGCAGTAACCCAAGTGTTTCCTCAGTTCTGCCTGCCATTGCTGTAAATGATGGACTTGGGGAGGAGGCCTAGGAGTCCCCATTTTATAGCCTGATGGCAAAAGCACCAGAAAACCAGGCCCACAGCTGTCATTGGCAGAGGCTGAGCTCCACCAGGTGAGACATGACTCCAACTACAGGTAGACGGTATCAGGAAAGGACTTAAACACAAGACACCGAGCTAGTGTTACAGAACTGGCCGGTGTGGGAAAAACTCATTCACCTGCTCACTGAAAGGTTCCGTGTTGAGAGGGGCAGTGGAAAACAGTCTGCTGTCTCTTAGGACACACACCACAACACAGGAAGCACTTTCCAGCCTTACTGCTGACATCTTCAATGCTGCACAGCCGTATGCTTTGCTTTGAACTCCATCCCTCAGGCAGACTCTGGCATCAGGAACAACTGGGTAGAGATTACAATGCGGGCACTTCCTAGCCAGCTAGGCTTGGGCACATCATCTCTCATTTATTTATTTATTTATTTTGACAGGCAGAGTGGACAGTGAGAGATAGAGACAGAGAGAAAGGTCTTCCTTTCACCCTCCAATGCCCGCCGCGGCCGCGCACCGCACTGATCCAAACCAGGAGCCAGGTGCTTCTCCTGGTCTCCCATGGGGTGCAGGGCCCAAACACTTGGGCCATCCTCTACTGCACTCCCGGGCCACAGAGCTGGCTTGGAAGAGGGGCAACTGGGACAGAATCCGGTGCCCCCGACCGGGACTAGAACCCGGTGTGCCAGCGCCGCTAGGCGGAGGATTAGCCTGTTGAGCCACGGCGCCGGCCACATCATCTCTCTTGAGCCCAGCGGCCTTGTCTACAAAATGAAGATCAGAGTACAGTCTGCTACATGGTGTTGCTGGAAAAAGGGACAATGTGCAAAGCACTCAGCCTAGGACAGCAGGCACTCGTGAGTATTATTATCATCACCACCATCCTCCTCACGCACCGTGCTCTTGTGATGGAGTTTCCCGTTACTGCAGCTCAGGTTATACAACTCTCCTTTCTTACAGTCACAAAAAATTACCTGTACTTTGTCCCTTGTCCTTAAAATCCTAGACTTGTATCCGGAGTAAATCTAAACAACTGTCTTCCTGGAGGTTACAAAAGTACCAGTAACCTGTGATTTTCAGTAAAAAGCCGTCTTCATAGTCCTTAAGAATTTTCCCAAAGGGAGGATTTTAATGGCTGGCATTTTTAGGCATCATGAATGATAGAGAAGGAGATTTCTGGCTGAGGGAAAAGGGTAAAAAAGAGGTATCTGGTGACGCTCAAGTCACATCACACCTTTGCACAGGCAGAGCATCTAAAGACTGGTAGGTTGATGCTCAATGCCAAGTGTGAGACCTACAGTCCCAAGACCTGCCCACCACCTGGTTGTGTAAACACAGCTTTGCTCAGGTAAAGTCACGTCGCTTCACGTACTTATTGCCTGTGACTATTTCCCAAGCCAACAGTAGAGGTGAGTACTTAAAGCAGACTGTGATGCCTGCATATCCCATAATATTTACTAACTGGCCATTTAGAGGAAAAGTCTGCCAATCCCTATTAAGTTACCATTCTTACCATATTTGTGTCCTTACAGGTATCATCACACTTTTTCAAACCAAGAAAGAAACATAGGAAAGGTGCATTCTACTAGCATGAAAATTAAAAAAAAAAAAACAAAAAACCTGCAACTAAACAACAGTAGATTAATCCTAGAATACTGTTTGGCTCTTATATGCTTTATTTAACCCTATAAGATCCTTCTGAATGCACTGCTAGAGCCAATGTGTTAAAAAGAGGTTGATGGTGATGTCAACAGCAGGGCAATAAAATACACTTGGCTGCTCAAACCTTACCATTCCCATTTAAAAAAACAACAAGCTACAGAAAAATGTATTTTTGGAGGTACTGTGCTTGGCTCAGACATTCAGATTTTCAATGTCACATTAATGAAACCTCAATTCCATAGAAAATTCATCTTGAACAAAGGCCATTCCAAGTAGGACGTTGGCGGAAAAAACACATACCTATTAATATTTATAAAACAATTTTCACCATCAAAAGCACATTGTTACATGCTTGATAGATTATACAAATGAATTTTCCTTCTGAACAAATATCAAAGGGAGCTGTGGTACTTATACTCACAGGGTGTTTTTGCTGTTTTGTTTAGTGGTGGGAGATTCTGGGGGCTGCTAATTCAATAGCCTCGATGGAGGACACGACTGTCAGTTGCAGGCCTCTGACCCCAAGTTTTAAACGAAGAATGTGCCACAAAATTAAACAAAAGGAAAATGCATTTCAGAAGGGGAGACTTACACATAAAGGAAACATAAAAACAGCAGGAAATAAGACTGTCATAATTAGTTTGAAAAATAATCTGTCTTCAAGCAACGAAGTGCATTTGATTGGTGATAAATAACCATAATGCACTATTGAAACATGCCTTGCCAAGATGGCCTTTAAAATGCTGATGCTTGAAAATTAGTCCCGCTTTCCATTAAATATTGATGTTCCAGGAGTTGTACACATTTTAGAACTTTTCCTTAGTTGCTGTGAAAAAACAGACAGGAGGCAGATGGGGGGATAGAGGTAGAGAACTGAAAACGTTCTTGAAGATAAAGTCTCGTGTATAAAGAGAGAAACAGAGCAACACCCACGAGCACTGGGCACTTGCCAGTGTGGCAATTTAGGGAAATCAATCTGAAGAAAGAAAGGCACTTTAAGTGTCATTTAACTTGGGATCAGCCAGACTTAATTCTCAAAGAATCTTGGCCAGACAGTCTCTGTTTCAAACTGAGTCACTTGGCCTTTTGCTCTGCGAATGGACTCGGGCTCCAACTGCTAAAGGTGCCCAACAGGAGGAATTTTTAGTCTTTGGGCTCTGGACACATGGGCTGAGAGCATTCTGTGTTGTCATAGGCTGTGCTGCACACAGTAAGACAGTCAGCATTCCTGGTCTCTACCGACAATCAACAATACCCCTAGAGACTGCCCAATGTCTCAGGGGAGGGAGGAATGCCTGTTCTTCTCATCTAGAACCTCTTGCTTCAAACATAAAAAGGGGTCTGTGTACATGCAGAGCTGACTAAAGGTAGAGGATACAAAGTGTGATATAGAAATTCTACAGTGTCTCCCAAAACCAACAGATGTGTGGTAGCGAGATAGATCAACAAATAACTAATGATAAAACACTGCTTCTTACTTGGCCAAAGGTTTAATGAATTAATTTAGAACTGCAGACAAGCAAGAAAACAACAGTTAAATTCTCTGATTATTTAAGCAATAGTTGATTTTTGTTTCAAGAGGGACTGAGTCATTCTGGTAGACCCATTTTGACTCAGTTTCCCTTGCTGGAAGGAGGACGAGCACTGCCACCTTTGCTGCCAGCTACACAAAGCCTGGCTGAGGAAGGCGCTAATTCACAGTAGAGAATCCTGATTCTCTCCAGGTCTAAAGCAAATCCACATTTCCTTTATTTATTCTCGATTTTCAAAATCTGAGAGCTAGAAAGAGCTCCACTCCACACAGACTTGCAGGAAAAAAGTGATCTTTCATCCACTGGTTCACCCCCAAATGCCCTCAATGGCCGCAGTTGGGCTGGGCCAAAGGCTTACATAGGCTTCTCTCACTAGCAACCCTCAGGAGCCTGGGTAAGAGTCACTAAACTACATCGCAGTCAGAAGGGGCAAATTAGATCCCTTGAATCAGGTTATTCATCACATGGAAAACTAGTTCCAAGACTGCAGTTCTTTCTTCATGTCAAGAGTACTCCAGGGCGACAGGACAGTAGTAGTGTAGCAGGTAAAGCTGCTGCCTGCAGTGCCGGCATCCCATATGAGTGCCGGTTCGAGTCCCGGCTGCTGCACTGCCGATCCAGCTCACTGCTATGGCCTGGGAAAGCAGGAGAAGATGGCCCAAGTCCTTAGACCCCTACACTCACGTCGGAGACCCAGAGGAAGCTTCTGGTTCCTAGCTTTGGATTGGCCCAGCTCCAGCCATTATGGCCATATGGGGAGTGAACCAGCGGATAGAGACCTCTCTCTCTCTCTCTCTCTCTCTCTGTGCCTCTCTGTAACTCTGCCTTTCAAATAAAAAGAATTCCTTAAATATTTATTTAAAAAAAAGTAATACTCCAGGCATGCTTAGCAGCTTATTCACAAAGCCATTGCTCTTCTTGAACTGGCATCGCCAGTGGTACAAATTTGGACGGTGCTTCCCTGACTCCTGGCTTTGGATTGGCGTAGCTCTGGCCGTAGCGGCCATTTGGGGGGTGAACCAATGGAAGGAAGACCTTTCTCTCTGTCTCTCTCTCTCTCACTAACTCTGTCAAATAAAAAAAAAATTTGGACGGTGCTTCAAAAAGTTTATGGAAAATAAGATTAAAAGATACCATATGGGCACAGGTTATCCTGGCTGTTCCACTTCTGGTCCAGCTCCCTGATAATGGCCTGGGAGAGCAGTGGAAAATGACCCAAGTACTTGCCCCCCTGCATCCACGTGGGAAACCTGGATGAAGCTCCTGACCTCAGCCTGGCTCCTCCCTGGCACTGCAGCCATCTGGGAAGCGAACCAGTGGATGGAACATCTCTGTTGTCTCTCTCTCTCTCTCTCTGTCTCTGTCTCTCTCTCTCTCTCTAACTCTGCCTTTTAAATAAACAATAAAGCTTACAAAATAAATTTCTGAAGATCTCTCACATGTATGGATTTCAGTTTTTCTGCACCAAAATAAACATCTTCTAATTTTAATATGCATGAATATTTTTAAATATACCTGTATTAACAATAACTTGGATTTTTTAATAAAAAAAAGTTCCTCATTTAACAACAGAACACTGAAGAAAGTCTCCTACAAAGAAAAGGTGTAATAAGCCGGTTTAAAGTAAAAAATATTTGTTGTGATACTGAGTTCCCTAAACATAAAAAACACAAAAATTATTATTGAAGTTTCAATGTGAAAGTTCGCACATGAGATCTTCTGTCATTAATGATGTAAATGGATATAGCTTAAATACTCAGATTATAAACATTAAGATAATCAATACTTCCAAGACATAAATGACTGCTTTTACAACTCCTAAATCCTAAATAAAGCATTGCTATAGGGGATTGTGACAATGATGAAGACCAATTTGTACATTTGGTCATTAATCACCATTTCCTAATTGGGTTTAATTTGACTACTGCTCATTAGAGTTATAAACCAACATACTCATTTAATTGTGAATATAATTCAATAGCTGAATTTTTATGGTACAATGAACAAATTAATAGCTAAAGATAATTCTGTTCTTAAAAATATCACATAGGACTTATGTTTTAATGAACTGCTTTATAATTATTCCAAAAAAAAGCAAGAATTTTCCTTCCTCTTAATAATGAAAATGCAACCTCAGACTTCATGAGGTTTTACAAACACCCTCTAAGCAGAGCTCCTGCACCCCTGTTCCCTGCTGCCAGACCCCAGCTTGTGACTGATTACTTCCCAAAAGGCTGAATAAAAATAGTACTTCAGTCTGACTTCTCCCACTCCACAGCTGAATCTCCATCTTTCTGAATATGAAACAATCAGGCTACTTGTGCACAGTAGTTTGAAAACCAACATCTGACCTTTAAGAACTTGCATACTGAGCCTCCTCTCTTTCATTCCTTGATTTAATTATCAGCCACTCAATGCAGCGTGCATTTTGACTAGTATTCTCAAACTGAAGACTACTTCTAGGTCACTGTGATGACAGCAAATTAACACTTGAAAAGGAGAAAAAGGAAAAAAGAAGGCAGGGCACTGGAAGTGAGTGTGGTATATCAGAACCAACATGCCCAGGAGACTCAAGAGAGACCAGGGTTCAAACCTCAACCCTTGAAACTAGCTGCCCAGGGAGGGAGTCACACTAATTTTTAATCCTCTGTAAAACGGGGATAACAACTCCTAACTTTGCAGGGTTATGGCAAAGACCAAAAAGAATGCACATAAAAGTTCATCACAGAGCCCGACATGGAAGTTTAAGAAACAGTTTCTTCCCCTTCAAAGCTTTTCTTTATGAAATCCTGATGAGTCACAGAAATTATTTAAAGTAGCTATGAATAAAGGTCATTTACATGCAAATGACATGGCACAGATTTATCTGATGCTCTTCTGTATAAATCAGGAAATATATTCTGTTTTTAACAAGTTTAGTTTTAAACACTTTTTTATGTATTTGAAAGGCAGAATGACAGAGATAGGTGAGGAGGGGAAAAGAGAAATCTTCCATGTGTTGGTTCACTCCCCAGCTGGGGCTGGGCTAGGCCAGGCCAATCCTGGGAGCCCAGAACTGCATCTGAGCCTTCCATGTAGGTGGCAGGGGCCCAAGTACTTGGCCCATCTTCTGCTGTTTTCTCAGGCACATTAGAAGGGAGCTGAAAATCAGAAGCAGAGCAGCTGGGGCTCAAACTGAGCCTGGATACCAGATGCTGATGCTGCAGGCGGTGTCTTAAGCCCCTGCAGCACAATACCAGCCTGAAATAAGTTCTTTTCAATGGTTTCTTAAACAAGAACTCTTTGCTCGTCCTAATCTGAGATCCACTAGAGAATGACCTATTCTGTGTCTAATGCTTAATGTTTACATATATATCGGCTCACCTCATTTTCACATCCATCTTATCAGACATGGATTAAAAAACAAAGACTTGAGGCTTAGAAAGACTAAGCAACTAGCTCAGATCTGTCCCCAGAGCAGGACGGGTCCAGAATTTATAGCCAAGCCCGTATGACATGGTATTTTAGTTTTTCCAAGTCAGACTGCAGAATCTCTGCTAAGGAGCAACACTTTGTGTCCACCCTGGACCGCATCTTGATGTAAATGCACATAGGAATTTACTCCTTTATCACTGCAGTGGGAAACCCTATCAGCTGACCGCTCACAACAGGGGGGATACTGAGAGGAAAGGTACTGGAAAAGACAAAGTTCAAGGAACTTTCATTCTGGTACCACTATCTTACCCACCTGCTATCCCACTCCCAGCAGCCACTCTCCTCCCTCACACACACATTCATAGCGTTTACTACCAAATTAATGAGATCATATTGAACACTCGCTATATGCAAGACATAGTAGTCCAATGGTAGTAGATAATGAGATATGAAACAGTTATTTGTAAGTAACTGATAGGAAAACCTTTCTCACAAAAAAGCTACCTCCTCCTACTGGAAGCAGAAATCGCTCCACTGTGCGGTAATAAGGACCTCACTAGGAAAGTGTAAATCCAGCACAGGACACAGGGCCAAAAAAGCTGCAAGAAAGTAGGCACATGGATTACCCACAAAATCAATCGTTCCCGTCCCCATGCAAATCCTTACATTAACGGCAGCGACAAGAGGCCCAAAAAAACAAAGGGTTTGTGCATGTGTGAGTGTACATGTGGCTGGTGTGCTGCAGTGAGCACAATGGACCTTTTTAAGAAAAATAAGAAGCAGCTTCCTCTGAGGCCTGATATTTGGTTGCAAACAAACCCAAATGCTGAAATGTTCAACCGTGTCATGGGAGCATTTGAAACTATGGCTCTAACTAACTTACTGAAAGAAATTAATGCAACGCTGCTGCTGCAGTCTTCTGTGCAATTCATTTTATAGTTTGCATAAATAATTATGATATACTCATTTGTTTTCTCAATTTTCTTTTCTTACCTTGTCCTTCTGGAGTTTCACCGAAGGGATTCACTTCCACCTGAGTAGCATCAATTTTCAGGAAGAGATTATACAGCTTCTTAATTTGATCTGCAGCCTAAATGTGATCGAGTGAAATAGAATTACACTAAAGCAGTAACAGAAAATTTATTTTCCTGAATTAATGAAACCTTAAAAACAGCAAGTTACATCTATAATTTCAGTTAGGTTTTCTGAAGGGAAAAACAGAAAAGCATAATTATTTTAATTTCTACTGTTATTCATTAGAAGGAATCACTCAAATTTTCTCCAGACACCAGTAGAGACCATTATCAAGAAAACAAAGTATTTTCGGCAGAGCCTTAAAACGTTGCTAATCTTTTTGTAAATTATCATGTCCCTATTAGCCGAGTTATCCTGTAATGTAAGCTACAATCATTAATACAAACAAGCTCAATTTAAGTAAAAGGTAAACATGATTTTGAGAGTTTATAATGACTAGGTTTTCCTTATTATGCTGGAGTAAAACAGTTATTATATTCATCAATCCAAGCCTATAATCTGTGAAACAATTACCAAGTGTCTAAATGGAAATTATTGCAAGACAGGAAGATGAAGGTCTTAAGCAGTAGAGTTAAAGCACAGTTCAAACTGAAAGCAGACCGTCATAAAAGCACACACAATGCGCAAGAGTACCCGAGGTTTGCCCAGCGTTACTCCCTTGACTTCACTGTTCTCAGCTGGCTTCTAATTCACGTGCTCCTTTGATCTGTTCACCTGATGCTGATTCTCCACCCGTGTCCCTGCAGGCTGGGGTCTGGGAGGCCAGCAGGAGCCCTGGTGCGCCCTGAAAGCTCACATCTGCCTCAGCAGAGACCGTGGTGGTGGCTGAGCACTGGGCTCCAGCACCACTCTTGTTTCCCAGCCGTGCAATAGTTTTCAGCCCTTTCCCACCTCTATGCCGTGTGTCTGGGGAACTGATCTTTCAAACTCGCTGGCCAGCTGGCTTCCAGAGCAATTCAGCCAATGGGAAGCAGTGGTGGGAGACAAGAGGTGGGAGGAAGGGGAAAGCCAGGGTGCTTCTACTCCTCTCCTGCTGCCTGGGCAGCACTTCCTCCTGTGGTGTCAGCTACAATAAGAGATGCCCGCCAGAGCTGTAGCTTCTGTTTGCAGGGGCCAGTACCACCATGGCCTCCTCTCCTGTACCTAGAGCCCAGGTGCAGAAGCAATTTGCTAGTGCTGTTTAGCTGCAGGTTGCTTCCTTGTGTACTCTTAAATTTCTCAGTACTGTAGCTACTATGTAACAAATTCCCCCCAATAAATCTCCACTGGCATAAACACAGGAAGTGGTTCCAGGTTTAACTTGAAGGCCTCCTCTAGATGTATTTTATGCTGTCTTAATGCATATGATATCTATTTATAAATTCACTTAAATCCTAATTTGAAACCCAATGTATGGATATAAACAAATGTCCATAATGAATATGACTAGACAGGGTAGGAGTGTGGCCAAGCAGTCAAGTCGAGGCAGAGGATGTACACATCCCACAGGGGAGTTCTGGGGCTCAAGTTCCAGCTCAGCTCCCAGTTCCAGCTTCCTGCTAATACAACAGGTGTTGGATCAAGAAGTTGAGTCCTTGACAGTCACCTGGCAGGCCTAGATTGAGTTCCTCTCTCGCTTTCTCTCTCTCTGCCAATGAAATAAGTAAAACACAGTATGACTAGGCATCTAGTCATGTTTATGGCTACATAATACATGTACAGGTACAAAATTCCCAAAGTATTCAAGGGTTTCCTCCAATGGTAACCCTCAGCCCACAGCTCCACAAGCCCCCCTGCAGCAAGTACCTTGGCAATTTGGGCTTCACCTAAGACATATTTTATACACACACAATTCTGCATATCCTTTATCTTTTCTCAACAAAAAACAAAAAAACAAAAAACAAAACTTGGTTCTGTATCTTAATTCTTTACTTAACAGACTTTGTAGATGCTTCATTACATTCATTAGCCATATATGTAAATCACTTTTTTTTGTTTGTTTGTTTGTTTTTGACAGGCAGAGTGGGCAGTGAGAGAGAGAGAGAGAGAAAGGTCTTCCTTTTCTGTTGGTTTACCCTCCAGTGGCCGCTGCGGCTGGCGCACTGAGCTGATCCGAAGCCAGGAGCCAGGTGCTTCCTCCTGGTCTCCCATGCGGGTGCAGGGCCCAAGGACTTGGGCCATCCTCCACTGCACTCCCGGGCCACAGCAGAGAGCTAGCCTGGAAGAGGGCCAACCGGGACAGAATCCGGCACCCCGACCGGGACTAGAAACCGGTGTGCCAGCGCCGCAAGGCAGAGGATTAGCCTATTGAGCCGCGGCGCCGGCCAGTAAATCACTCTTACTCTTTTAATTTGCTGCATTCTACATTACTATATGTGTTATGATATCTTGTTGTATCACAACTTATTTCTCATATAACTAATTATAATTTTGAATTCTGTTTATGTTTTTTTTTTTCCTTAAATACTGTGAAAGACAGAAAGACAGAGAGGGAGCCCAAGTTCTCATCCACTGGTTCACTCCCCAAATGCTCCCAACAGCCCTGAACTGGGAGCCATAGTGGGGAGGCACATTTCCCACGTGGGTGGCAGGAACCAATCAGCTGAGCCATCACTGCTGCCTCCCGGGAAGCTGTAGCCAGGCGTCGGAGGTGGGAATCAATCTCAGGTACCCAAAAATGGGACACAGGCATCTTAAATGCTCAACATCTGCTCCTGAATCATTTCTAGTAGTTTGATATTACTTATAATACTGGGGCTAAATATTTGTAGGGTAAGATCCCCAGAGCTGAGCAGAAAGGGGAACAGACATTGTAAATACTGAGAGATTCTGTTTCAATTGCTCTGGGTGGAAGCCTTCCCTGATTTTCATCCTTTTATAGGCCAGGAGAACAGAGACTGCTCTGCCTCTCTCAATGGACGGATGGCCACTCGGCTTGTGTGTTATGTAAAAAAGAGTTATCTTTTACTTCACAGAGATATGTATTTTGCATCTCTTTCCTTATGAGTAAATATGAACATCACTTTGTGAGCTTAAGACATATCTGTTCATCTTGTCCATTTTCTTTTTGAGACTCTGGCCATTTCAATTCATAGCGAGCGCTTTTAAGTGAAGGAAATTAGTGCTTTATCTCATGAAAATTCCAATTATTTTCCCCCTTTTAGCATGTACCATTCAACCATGTTTTTGTGACTTTTGCCACATGGAAACTTGGAAACAAAAGTTTCCCTCTTTTCCTTTCTGTTTCCGGTTTCCTGTTAGACCTTACAAGGACCAGTCCCATTCTGAGATTATTTCACTGAAGTTCTCCTGCTGTTTCCTTTCATATTCTTTATGAGTCCCTGTATTGAATGCTTACTCTTTTATTTGTTTTGTTTTTGCATCCTAACAGAACTTGAGTTAAAAGTGGAAATCCAACAAATAACTCATTATTCTTTTTTTTTTTTTTTTTTTTTTTTGAGCCTGCAGTGTTGAGCTGCAACAGGGATCCCTGGAGGTCCACTCTACTCACAAACCTCCGCAGAATCAGTACTCACTCAACACCAGCTGAGTTAATGATCACCCTAATAATTCAGGGGCGCCACATGCTAGGAAGAACTCCGGGCACACACAGTTCTAAGATCTTGTCCCAGCCACTTCAGCATTGTGGTGCAGCAGACTGAGCCTCGGCTTGTGATGCTGGCATCCAATTTTGGAGCACAGTTCTGAATACCAAACCAGCTTCCCACTAATGTCCCTGGGAAAGAAGCAGACGACGACCCAAGTACTTAGGCTCCCTTACCCATGTAGGAGACACAGATGGAGCTCTTGGCTCCTGATTTCAGCCTGGTCCAGCACTGGCCACTGCAGTCATTTGGGGAGTGAATCAGCAGATCAGAGATCCCTCTGTCTCCTCTTCCTCTACGTCATACTGCCTTCCAAATACATACATAAATCTTAAAAATTTTTAAAGTAAAAAATATGATAAAATGCACAAAACCTAAAATTTATCATCTCTATCTTTTTTAACAGATTTGTCTTTCTTATTAACATTTTTTTTTCTTTAAAGTTTTATTGATTTATTTTAGAGGCAGAGTTACAGACAGAAAGAAGAGACAGCAAGTCTTCCATCCTCTGGTTCACTTCCTGAATGGCCACAACAACTAGAGATAAGCCAATATGCAGCCAGGATCCAAGAGCTTCTTCCGGGTCTCTCACATGGGTGCGGGGGCCCAAGCACATAGGCCATCTTCTGCTGCTTTCACAGGCCAAAAGCAGAGAGCTGGATTGGAAGTGGAGCAGCCAAGACATGCACTGGCATCCACATGGGATGCCAGGGCCCACAGGTGGAAGCTTAACCTACTATGCCACAGCGCTGTCCCATATTATCTCAATCATTTTTAAAAGTACACACGAGGAGACTTTAAAAAGTCCACGGACCGGCGCCGTGGCTCAACAGGCTAATCCTCCGCCTTGCGGCGCCGGCACACCGGGTTCTAGTCCTGGTCGGGGCACCGATCCTGTCCCGGTTGCCCCTCTTCCAGGCCAGCTCTCTGCTGTGGCCAGGGAGTGCAGTGGAGGATGGCCCAGGTGCTTGGGCCCTGCACCCCATGGGAGACCAGGAGAAGCACCTGGCTCCTGCCATCGGAACAGCGCGGTGCGCCGGCCGCAGCGCGCTACCGTGGTGGCCATTGGAGGGTGAACCAACGGCAAAAGGAAGACCTTTCTCCCTGTCTCTCTCTCACTGTCCACTCTGCCTGTCAAAAAAAAAAAAAAAATTAAAAAAAAAAAGAAAAAAAAAAAAGTCCACGGAAAAAAGGAATTAAAATCTGTTAGTTTTGGTGTAAAAAAATTTTTATATCCATGCATGGTTTTTCCACAGTAGGCATTTTACACAAACATTTTGAAGAGCCTCAGACAATTCCAGTGTCACGTATATTCACACTGTCATGCAATCAATCTATAGAACTTTGTCATGGTTCCGAGCTCAAAACTTATGCTGCTCAACAAAGGGCCACATTCCCCTGTCCCTGGTCCCTGGCAACCACCATCCTATTTTCTGCCTATGAATTTGACTGTTCTGGGTATTTCTACAAGGCATATAATCACAGAGTATATGCCTTGCTGTGATGGGCTGTTTCTCTTAGGGCTCATCCATACTGTGAGACGTATCAGAAAGTACCTCTTCAAGACTAAATAAACTTCACCTATATGTGCATTACATGTTCTGTTCATCCATTCATCCATGGATGTATACTTGGGTGGCTTTCAAATTCCTTACTGCTCTATCAGCTTAGTATGAAGCCTAAATTTTCTACATGTTAAACTGACTGTAATCATACATTTGGGGGACATTTGCTATTTTATGTTTTACTGTTGTCTATAAGCACTGTGTGAGCAGCACTGAAGTATGATTAGATCTGTATTTTAAGATCTATAAGGAGGGGGCCGGCGCTGTGGAGTAGCAGGTTAACGCCCTGGCCTGAAGCACCAGCATCCCATATGGGCACCGGTTTGAAACCCGGCTGTTCCACTTCCAATCCAGCTCTCGGCTGTAGCCTGGGAAAGCAGGAGAATTAGGCCCAAGTCTTTGGGCCCCTGCACCCACATGGGAGACCTGGAAGAAACTCCTGGCTCCTGGCTTCGGATCAGCGCAGCTTCGACCGTTGCAGCCAATTGGGAAGTGAACCATCGGATGGAAGACCTCTCTTTCTCTCTCGCTCTGCCTCTCCTCTCTCTGTGTAACTCTGACTTTCAAATAAATAAATAAACCTTTAAAAAAAAAAAAAAAGATCTAGAAGGGGAACACGTGTAAGCTTAATGTCCGAGAAGTGCTAGGCAGGCAGAACTGGCTCATCTGACCTGGTGGTGTAACAACACGGGATTGCAGGACTGTACTTAGTTGGTGTCAGCATTCCTGCTTCTTAAATGTGTTCAAAAACACATTAAACACAGATCTACCAAGGTACTTCAAACATTTCATGGAAAACAGAATGAAAAGATAAGTTTATTTTGATGCCGAATAAAAACCCTTCACAAGTCATGCATTTTTTCACAATATGCAATTTTTGTAAACTTTTTGAAAATCCTTCAGATACGTGGATTTTGAAATTTTTTTGTACCAAAACAAACTTCTGATTCCTACAAGCTTTTTGAAGTACCCTTATATAGCAAATTTTTCTTTGCTTCTGATACCAATTATTGCTAGTTCAAAGTTGTTCATTAAGCAACTAAAAAATTAAGACTCCTCAAGTCAAATATACACATATGACACCTTGAGAATTGTATCTTTAAAAGTGTTTCAACAGGTGAAAATGTCTAAGTACTTAAGCACTTTTGCTGCATCCCAAAAAGTATCTACAATTTACACATATGGTTCTCAAAGCCAGCCAGAGACACAAACCACTCCTAATGGTGACAATGATCTTATACTCACTTGGCTCATTAGGTCTCTTTATCAGACTAAACCCTAGAGGCACATGTTAACAATTCATGGTACTTATGTTTTCAGAAATTAACACTATGGCTGATGATTATGTCATATTTGAGAAACTTGTGAACTTCCAGTCATAAAAAGCTTTTCTGGGGGCCGGTGCTGTGGCACATTGGGTTAACACCCTGGCCTGAAGCGCCGGTATCTCATATGGGCACTGGTTTGAGACCCGGCTACTCTACTTCCGATCCAGCTCTCTGCTATGGCCTGGGAAAGCAGTGGAGGATGGCCCAAGTTTTTGGGCTCCTGAACCCACAAGAGAGACCCAGAAGAAGCTCCTGGCTCCTGGTTTCGGATCGGAGCAGTTCTGGCAGCTGCAGCCATCTGGGGAGTGAACCAGAGGATGGAAGACCTCTCTCTCTCTTTCCCTCTGCCTCTCCTCTCTCTATGTAACTCTGACTTTCAAATAAATAAATAAATCTTTAAAAAAAAAAAAGCTTTTCTGTCATTCCTCACCATCACCACCACCACAATACACCCTTGTTGAACAACAGATTTTAGACAGGAACATATACTTGGTAGCTTTTACGTTGTTTTTTTTTTTTTTTTTTTTTTTTTTTGTGGTGTCAAATATTAGTAAATCACAGTTTAGAGGAAGTGGGCATGAATCACAGGAAACACACTAACGATTTAATAAAATAATCATTTTATATTTTGTTCACCCATGAGTGAGGGCCCACCAATATGGCCAAGGCACATCCTATATGAAAATGAAGTCACTTTCACGGACATGGTGAATCAAAGGGGACTCGACACATAACTTCTGTATGAAAGACAACCGGCTGGTGTCCACTGAGCTGCCTCCCCTTCCCTGGTCACTGTGCGCTGGCCCACTGGAACATTTCAATAGTCTCCATGTGAGCAGGAGTCACACAGATGCCCCATTCAACAACCCTAGGGTCCAGCCGCCCCTGAGCTCCCATGCCATGTACCCTTTCCACTATACAAATCCAATGGAGTGTCCCCAAATGAGCAAATTCTAACATACCTGCCCACAACTGAGATCAACTTTTCTCTGTCCTTTGCAATGCCTCCGTGGGCCTACCCTTCAGTACTGTAGGCCAACAGGCTGACCTACACTGGTCTGTGAGGTTCTGGAGAGCAAGGGCTATTCCTCATGACCTCTTGCCCCATGGTCTAGCAGTGCAAGCAGCACACACCCAGCGCCTGCTCCAAGCTGCTGAGCAAACAACAACATAAAGCCTTTGCCAGGTAGGCAATGAAAACCAAAGAAAAATGAATTAACCACTGACTTTCCTTTCCTTGATAAATGAAAAATATGACAACGTGGCATCTGAATGACTCCTGAGTACTTGCATGGCCACATTCGTCCCATAGGGAAGCCATGTACACGTTGAGGGGCAGGTGTCTGGTGCATCAAGTAAGACACCACCTGCGACAGCTGCATGTCATAGGAGAGGGCCTGGCTTCCACTCCCGATTCCGTCTTCCTGCTTCCAATTCCAGCTGCCTGCTAATGCACTCTGAGAAGCAGTATGTGACGGCCCAAGTAGTCGGGTCCCTGCCACTTACATGGGACCCTTGGACTAAATTCCTGACTTCCAGCTTCAACCCGGCCCAGCTCTGACTGTTCGAGGCATTTGGGCAGTGCATCAGCAGTCAGGAATTCTCTCTCTCCCTCTCAAAGAAACTGAAAACAAAAATCAAAACAAAAACCCTAGAGTGCTTTTGGCACTGGGAAAACATGATTAAGACCTATAAATAATCCTAAGTTTTCTCGTACAATATATGGGGGAAGTCCTTTGATGTACATAATGCTATTACTTCACTAGAGCCCCCTCCTGAGCTTTCAACCCATGTGATCAGCAGATTTTTCCACTCCAGATTTATTCTTCTGCCATGTAAAGCTACCTCCTGCTGACTCCCTAGGAAATTCTTCAAAGTTGACATTCTAGCTGTGTTGTTTCACTGATTCATGCATATGACAAATGTTTCTTGGGCAACTGATATATATATATATATATATATATATATATATATATATATATATATGCCAAGAACTTTGCAGGCTTTCGGCAACACTGCAATGAGTGGTACGGTCCCTGGCCCTGCTGTGGTGCAGATTAGGGTCCAGGAAAGGTGACTGCAAGTAACAGAAACATAGGTGTTCAAAGAGCTATGGAGGAGGTGAGCAGGGTTACTAGGAGCTGGACACAGGACAGTGTAGCTGGAAAGCACAGACCAGATGGCAGAGTGGCTCTCTCTGAACAAAACTACTACACAAGAAGACCAGGACCAAATATCCAGCGAATTGGCTGCTGTGGCTAGCAGCTATACTCTCGGGAGGTGACACAGACCACTGACTGCAGCATGGATCCAGGACTACTCCAGTGTCTTCCTTTAACAGATCACTCCCTTGGCGTGGCTTTGTCAGTCTCAGAAGTGACAATGACTGGCCCTTTCTCACCTGTCCTGAGGTTTGTGCCTGGGTTATCCTGTCCCCTTCCACCATCCTGAATCTTCTGCTTTCCAAGAGAATCTTTACTCCCATTTCGAAATGAAGCGCTGTTCTCCCTTACTTAAACACACACGTTTTTAAAAATCTTATTTCACTTCACCATTCTTTGACTGTCTACTACTGTCACTAAATTTCTAGAGATAAGAGTCAATCAGAAGAAAATGTAAAAGAAGGAAAAAGAAAGGTCAGAATCTACTGTCTTATGAAAATAATGCAGCATAATCAAAGGGTATACTCTGAAACCATCACGGAGCCCCAGACCAGGGCACACGCATGTACACACATCCATACAGCCATGGGTGTGCATGTGCAAGCTGGAGTTACTAACATGTCAGAGTAATCAAAGGAAGAAGTAGCCAGCAAGCTCTTCTGATGGAGCTATGGGACAAGGAAATGTGGCTTTGTGGACTTATCACCAGGAGCCAGGAGCTGGACCCAAAGTCAGGACAGGGTGAGGATGCCCAAGCCAGACTCTGTCCTTCAACTGCTCTAAGGACAATTTTTCTGCCTTTGTAGCTAAGGGATTTAATTATTCATCTGGCATATTTTAAGCTGTTCTCTGTGAAATTTCACTTTCATGCCACCAGTATTCCTCTGAAACGCCCATTAGCTATAAAAAACAGCAATTAGTTAAGTAGTGTACGTTATTCAGAACAATCCTAACTGGACTTTATAGAATACAGTAATAGGCATGCTCACAGCCCACTAAATCAATGCCCACATATGTCTCTTAGTTAGGAAGCATCATCATTCCCATTTCACAGATGGTGAAACAGAAGTTCAGACAGCGTCAGACAGGTACCAGGTCAATGTTACCGACAAAACAGTTTATCGTACATCTATCACAAAGTGTGTGTGTTAGTGTGCAACACACACTGATGTGTGTGTGTGTGTGTAGGTATATGTATATAAACACATGTGTCATAAAATCTTCTTTTAGAACACTAAGGAAATACTTTTAGTGACCATAAACAACTGGAAACAAAAATTATAAAGCAATAAACAATCCTGTTTCCTGGTAATCAAAAACATTCCAGGCAATTAAGCAAGATCCCTGATGTTTTCTGAAACAAGTCAGACACACACTCGTCTTCCCGTTCCTCCTGTACCTGGTTTTTCAAAGGCCCAAGGAAGCCTAGGTTTTCTGCCATCCGCTGAGCCTGGCTGTCCTTTATCCCTTCAAAAATGTCAATTTGCTCCTAGGAAAAAGGAATCAAATGAGTGAAGAGCAGATAATCCACTGAGAAGACTTACAACCTCAAAAGAAAATGCTCAGTATTTATTTGCGAGTGGGTAATTGAAGTGTGGCACCTTTCCAGAGATCTCTGAGCAGGGCCACCACGGCTGCCCTGGGGTGTGTTTTAATTAGCAGACCATCTACGAAACAGCCCTTCCAAAAACTATATAATTCTTGAAGGTGGCACGCTGACAAGACAATCTGATGCCAGGTTTCACTTTTAATTACTGTACAGATGGCCCTGACGAATATTTAGTCAGTTAATTTTTATGACATCTCTTGGCAGGCTTCCAAAATAAGGTTTTTCTGTCTAATATTGCTGTTAAGTTTAGAGCTTGTCACACACAGGATAAATATTATCTTATGATTTAAAGTCTACTGATGGTGATAATAATTGATAATACCTAGCTCTACACAGTAGCATTCTCTCAAAAAAGATGCATGTGGTCAGACACATTATTTCATGCATTCTCTCATTCTCCTAACAAACAGAAGGGCTTGTTTTAAATAACATTAACTTTGAAAATGGCAAGGTATTATTGGTCAACCAGACTGTAAAGTGTCAACTTAGCTTCCAAGGTACTTAATGTAACTACATAAGATTGTAAACATATTTTAAAATCAAATCACCAGCATATGAGTAAATTATTTAAATAAAGAGATCAAAGAAATAAAATTCCCTTTCAAACAGAAGCAAAATGATTTTTTAAAATCAATATGGAGAGTTGAGTGCTTGACAAAGGTGTTAAAATGTCACTATGGATGCCTTGTCTCCCACAGGGTACCTCGGGTCAAGTGCTGCTCTGATCCAGGTTCCAGTTTCCTGCTAATGTGGACCCGGGGCGGGGGGGGGGGGGCAGGTGGGTGGCAGGGACCCAGACTGAATTCTGGGCTCCTCGTTCCAGTCTGGCCCAGCCCTGGCTTTTATGGGCAACTGGGGAGTGAAGCAGCAGACAGGAGATGTGTTTCTCTTTCAGTCTCTTTGAATTTCAAAAAAATAAAATCAATACATTTTAAAAAGTAAGAAATAATGTTTCTGTTACAAATCTTTAGTCATCTTGACACTAAGACACCACATGAAAAACCAGAATTATAAGACCTTAAGCTTTTTTTTTTCTTATAGCTGAGTTAGTTTAAGAAGCACTTTACACATATCACCTCATTTAATCCTCACAGTTCTACATGATACCAATGACCCTATGTAAAAATGAGGCTTAGAGACTCTGAGAAACTTGCTGAGTAGTAGGACATGACCTTCCAGCTCTTTGGACTGAAGTCAATCTTAATATCAATACAGGGGACAATAAGATTCCAAGAACCAAAACAAACGGACAGAATCTGGACCTGGGGACAATTCCATTTTATGTTGGTACTAGAGAACCTCAAGGTACCTTCAGGGTCACACCTGGTCTCCTAGGAGAGAATTTCTGGATCATATCTAAATGTTAATTGAGGCAGCAGCAACCAAAAGGGCATGGAAATATCACATCCCTCTCCTACTGGCTAATGCTCAGGGCAGGTTGAAAGAAATGAGGGGGAAAGATAAGGCCGAGCAAGAAAAAAGCCCGTGAAAACTTGCTTCAACCCAAGCCTCACCCAGATACCCAGGGAGAAAAAGGACTCAACCTCACACTTCACATTCCAGGAACAGACCTATTCCTGCCAGTCTACGACTCTGCAGTATGCATTTAACAGCTTCTACTCTAACAATCAATCAAACAAGGGAGCCAGGGATTCAAACTTACCTTAAAAATAAGTTCTGGATTCGAAGCTGCCACCTCTTCAATGTCAACACCCCCCTGTGGGCTGCCCACCAGCACAGGGCCATTGCACGACCTGTCCATCAGAATCGCCAGGTAGGTTTCTCTGGAAATGTCCAAGGCTTCGGCAACCATCACCTATCACGGCAATGGGGAAGGCAACTTAATTTGGCGTCAAGCTGATTTCCATTTGGAAATCTACACAAACTTGCTACACAAATCAAATGCGTTCCTGTTCAGGCTCCTCTCTAACCCAGCGAATTAGCTTCCTGAGATTTCAGAGTTCTGTTCTCCTGGTACACAATGCCTATTTTCATCTCTTTAATTGATCTTGTTCACTTGTTAAATCATACGCATTGTTTGCCTAAAGGAACCTTCTCACTTTAATCTTTTTCTTTCTGCCTTGAGAAACACTGTCACTTAAGAAAAACTCCAGGGAAACAAGTGTTATTTTAATTTTAGATATTAACAGTACATAAATACTATTACACTGATGGAAAATGAAGTTTGACTGCCAAAGAGGCAATCTTTTACAGTACGTGTGATGCTTTTTTTTTTTGACAGGCAGAGTTAGTGAGAGAGAGACAGAGAGAGAGGTCTTCCTTCTATTGGTTCACCCCCTCAAATGGCTACTATGGCTGGCGCACTGCACCCATCCGAAGCCAGGAGCCAGGCGCTTCCTCCTGGTTTCCCATGTGGGTGCAGGGCCCAAGCACTTGGGCCATCCTCCACTACCTTCCCAGGCCACAGCACAGAGCTGGGCTGCAAGAAGAGCAACCGGGACAGAATCCGGCGCCCCAACCGGGACTAGAACCTGGGGTGCCAGTGCCACAGGCGGAGGATTAGCCAAGTGAGCCACGGCGCTGGCCCTTGTGATGCTTCTTATGTTAATATACTGCTGTCTCTTAATCGTGTTTCATTTGATATTTTCTTTTAATTTAAAAACCTAACATTTGCCTATTCAAAAATGCAAGTGACACCCCAAGTATATAAATGAAAAGAACAGCGTTTCGTTTTCATCTCCAACACATCCACATCCTTGGGGCCCTGGGACTCATGGCAGTTAGGAGCTCACCTTGCTAGCCTGTGTGTGAGAATCAGAACAGGCACCTGGGCACCTCCTCCTTGGGCAGGACGTGATCACATGCCTGGACCACGACTGGGCAAAGGTGAGTGGGATGGAAGCAATGCACTCCACACTCACTACCTCAGCCAGGTGTCCTCGTCTTGCGCACAGCTCCAACTGTAGGGAGCAACTGCACCAGGACTGCCTGGCTAGTCCATCTTACATGGATCTGTAGGCACCACGGTAACAGGTAACAGACTCGCTCTGCACAGGACAAGCACATCAGACATTCTTGAACGTCTTTGTCCCCTCTTTTCCTTACAGTCCCTCCAGTCTTAATATTAGAACTGGGACATTTTCCTAAGATCCCTGCTTTTCACTCTGACTACACAGTACAAATAGGTTACAGACATAAATGGACTTCAGTTTTCCTAAAATGCTATTTTCAAGGGCCAGCGCTGTGGCATAGCCTAGAAGTTAAGCTGCCTCGTGCAATGCCAGCATCCCATCAAACTATTTATGAGCTGAGAGAGCAACATAAGATGACTCAAGTGTTTGGGCCCCTGCCACCCACATGGGAGACCCCGAGGAAGCTCTTGGCTCCTGGCTTCAGCCTGGCCCAGCTCTGGCTGTCACAGCCATTTGCAGAGTGAACCAAGGGTTGGAAAATCTCCTTCTGTAACTCTGCCTTTCAAATCAATCAATCAATCTGAAAAATGCTACTTTAGTGATTGTTTTTCTCCACACACCTTAATTTTTTTAGTATCCTTATGGATAAGGAAAATAGCAGTAGTGGTTAGGTTTGTAATATATTTAAAAGTAATATTTAAAAGTTTGGTAAGTACTGATGTCCTTAAGTGAGGGGCTGCATAACCTAAGCTCCACCATCCCCACAACAAATCATAACAGATGAGAGGAAGCTAAAATCACTTACAGTGCTATTCCTAAAAGTGGTTTAGCAATAAGTTCCATGTTAAAAGTTACAGATTAGGGGCCGGCACTGTGGCGCAGCAGGTAAAGCCGCCGCCTGCAGTGCCAGCATCCCATATGGGCACCGGTTCAAGTCCTGGCTGTTCCACTTCTGATCCAGCTCTCTGCCATGGCCTGGGAAAGCAGCAGCAGAAGGCCCAAGTCTGTGGGCCCCTGCACCTGCGTGGGAAGACCCTGAGAAAGCTCCTGGCTTCAGATCAGTGCAGCCCCGGCCATTGCAGCCAACTGGGGAGTGAACCAGCAAATGGAAGACCTCTCTCTCTGCCTCTCCTTCTCTCTGTGTCTAACTTTGACTTTCAAATAAATAAATAAATCTTTAAAAAGAACTTACAGATTAAATAGTCTTAGACGTTATTTACTCAGATGTCACCCAAACACTGTTTTAAGTCACATAAAATGGAATAAATATATAAGGACCTAAAATGTTACAATGTAATGAGAATAGCATTCTTTCTTTTTAAACCTTTATTGACTTTATCACCTGTTAAAAATAAAACACAAGGTTATTCAGATCGACTCTTCTGTCACAAATGGAAGCTTGTGGGCACATAAGAACTATTTTGTAACACGCACTGTAACAATTATTACAGAACATTACTGCTTTCAGCTGGTTCTTCTTTCCCACAATGCAGGCCAGTGGCGATCAACAGTCCCCGAGTATCTAAGTTTCCTGCCAGGTTTCAGATGCTAAAAGCACAGTCACTCTCTCAGAATTTCTGACTGGAGGGTCGGCCAGTATCTGAAGCAAACATACTCAGCCCTTTTCTTTCATTATCAAATACAACAATACGCAGTCTATAGGAAGAACTTGAACTCTGCCTTTGTAAGCATTAATGAATGTTATTACATTTTAAGACATGAAAACAATCATTTCTTCTAAAAATGAGGAGACAGTATTATTTCTAAGAAATGTAATGGGCATAAAATACAGATGCATCTTATTTGTGCTTTCAGATTTCGTGGCCTAACTACTGTCCCCTTTCTAACACTGCCCATGGTCTAACATGGTCCAGTGAATGGCAGGTAGTGACTTTCAGGGGTCATTCTGAGAAGCCACACAACACTGCAACTTTAGAGGGCAAGTGTCACTCAAGAGTCCTGTTCTCAGTGCTCTGCTTTCTACCACATTTCTGTTTGTAAAGAGCAGCTGAGGTCTCAAGCAGCTCCTCCATGGCAGAAATAATCTCTCTTTGTGAAAACAGCACCCCCGTTGGGGCCAGCACTGTGGTGCAGCAGGTTAAGCCTCCGCCTGGGATGCTGGCAGCCTTTACGGGCACCGGTATAAGATTTGGCTGTTCTACTTCCAACACAGTTCCTGCTAATGTGCCTGGGAAAGCAGCGGAGGACAGCCCAAAAACTTGGGCTCCTGCACACTGTGGGAGACCAAGAAGAAGCTCCAAGCTCCTAGCTCCGGCCTGGCCCACTGCTATTTGGGGAGTGAACCAGAAGATCGCGTTCGCTCGCTCTCTCTCTCTCTCTCTCTCTCACTCTGTCTTGTGGGTGTGGGTGTGGGTGTGTCACTCCTCCTGTCTCTGTAACTCTGCCTTTCAAATGTTAAAAATAAATCTTTAAAAAGAAAAAAAAAATGTCCCTGAGAAAATACCAACTATTAGGCGATCATTCATGATATTCCATACAAAGGCCAATTTGGAACATTATGAGCCATCCATATGACCCACAATATCATACTGTTTTTAGGAATAGCTGGAGAGAACTCTATATGGGCTCCACCAACTCTGATCCCATGAGATGCATTTCAAAAGAGCCTCCCAGCAATGCATCTTTTTTGTGGGTTCCCAGGAACAGAAAGCTTCTTAACTTTCTTTCTCTAATCGTTGAATCTATGTTTTAAAAAATATCGTGCTATTCAAAATGTGGTCGGCAAATGACTACCAGTGACAAACCATACAGGGAGTGTGACAGCGAAGACTAAAAGTAGACTCTCCATTTCTGCATTTATTGTAGAGCAGTCACCATTCCTGGTTCTGAATCACGGAGGAGCCCACTTCATAATCCCTATTATTATCCCAAGGAACACACATTAGAAAACAAACAGTCGATGAGCAAAAATAATCTGTGTGTTTAAACAGTTTCTTAAAGGAATTGAAAAACTAACGTTTCTATCATCCAGGACACTTTTCCCTTTTGAGAACATGAAAAAGACACTTCTCTCTTTTCCTTGGCTAAGCACAAACAAACCTGGACATTAAATACACAGAAAACTTAAGGTAACTCTGAAAGTCACACAGAAGAAGGTGGAGGAGCTAGGGAATTTGAGATCCAAGGAAGGGGATGACAATGAGGCTTCCTGCATTTGCTTTTAGACTCCTAAGTCTCCGACTTGGTGCTGGAAAAATCAGCAATGTGGAAACAGCCATGGGCACAGATAAAGAAATTTGCAGACCCATGCAACTTCATTACAGAAGTCAACTAAGCATTTAAAAGCATCAACACCAAGTAACAATGAACTTGCTGGACATTAAAATTATGAATATAAACACCACCAACAATTGGTAAAATAAAAAATAGAAATATTCAGAATAAACCTAAAAATGTAAAATGTATACGTAGAAATTCATATAGTACCTGTGAAATGAATCAAAGCAGGTCTAAGAAAAAGGTGAGACAAATTATATTTATGTAGTACCAGATCTACCATAGCAAAGATGTCAACTCTCTCCCAATGAGTTTGCAGGTCTAACAAAATTCCTATGCAAAAATCTCAGCAATATTTTTCTCAAGGTAATATTATTACTCCACACTGTATTTGGAGAGGCAGAGGAAATGGAATAGGTATAATTGTTTTGAAAATGAAGAATAAGGCAAAGAGAATCAGTCTACCCATTGCAGAACTTCTTATACAGCTACAGTGGTGTGGTGGAGGGAAAGACACACAGAGCAATGAGACAGAGGAGAGCCCCAAAATACCCCTACAGATATACTCAGCTGATTTTTGACAAAAGTAACTGAATGGATAAAAAAGGTAAGTTTTTTTTTTTTTTTTTGCGCAAAATGGCTAAAAAGAGGCATTCACAGGCTAAAAAAAGGAAACTCAGGTTTGTCTCACACCTTATTCAATAGTTAACAGAAAATGGACTACAGGTTTAAGTATAAAGTATAGAACATTTAAGGGGAAAAAAAATGAGAAAAAAACTTGCTATCTAGGGCTAGAAAAAGTGTCTTCAGCTCCAAGCCCAAAAGCACAAACCCATAAAGGAAATATCAATATACTAACCTTCATCAAAAGTACTTTTTACAAAAGACCATGTTAAAAAGATGAATACTCAGGTTGTGTCATGGGAGAGAATACTTACAAAGCACATATTCAACAAGTGATTAGCATTTAGATAACTCAAAACTCAGCAGTGAAGCAATAAACAATCCAAATGGAAAATGGGCAAAAGACCTTGTTTATAGTGTTTGTGCTGTCATAACAGAATACCTGAGACCAGGTAATTTACAAAGAATGAAAGTTTGCCTCCTCTGAGTTTTGGGGGCTGCGGCCTCTGAGATCAAGGAGCTTGCATTGCCTTCAGGTGAAGGCCTCCTTGCTGCTTCCTCACGGGGCAGAGGTCAGAGGCACACAAAGTCCTGAGCTAGTTCCCTCCAGCCCTTTACTGGGAGAAACTGATCCACTCCATACAGGCTCCATCTCTTAACTTCACTGCAATGGGAACTAAGTTACAGTATGAGATTTGGAGGGGATGTGCAAACTGTTAACACACGAAAATTCACTGAAGAGAAGAGAATACACAGATGGCAAACAAGCGCGTGAAAGGATATTCAACAAAACAACTAGGAGAACTAGGAAGCGGGAAATCAAACTTGCAAACAAATATTGGTGCACACGTGGAAGAATGCCTTAAATTTATATATTAAAAATTTATAGCAGCCAATTGTTGACTACGATATGAAGAACCATACTCACTCATATTTGGCTAGTGGCAATGTAAAAAGAAATAGCCACTCTGGAAAATGTTTACTGGATTCTGAAAAAAATAAATCATATACCTACCACATAAAACAAAAATTATCCCTAAAAAGAACACTTAAGTTTACACCCAAACCTATCAGTGAGTGTTTAGAGCATATTTATTTCTAATGCCCCCAAACTAAAAACAATTCAGATGCCTTTTAGCTGATGACAGTGTTCATCCATGGCATAGGAGGCTACAGAACAAGAAAATGGAAATGACTGAAAATGCCTCTCTAGAGAAGTATGCTGAATGGAAAAAAAAAAAAAAAACCAACTGAATAGGTTACACTACTGTGTGATATAATTTATATAGCATTCTGGAAATGTTGGTGCCCCTCTCTCGTCAAAATTCATATGTTGAAACCTAATCTCCAATGTGACGATTTGGGGGAATAATTAGAAAATGAGTGTGGAGGCCCCATAAGTGAAATTAGTACACTTACTAAAGGGCACCCCCAAGAGCTCCATCAACCTTTCTACCGTGTGAGGACACAGCAAAGAATCTCTTCTCTATAACCAAGAAATGGGCCCTCACCAGATAATGAATCTGCGGGCACCCTGATCTTGAACTTCCGAGACTCTAAAATTACAAGAAATCAATGTCTGATCGTTGTAAGTCACTCGACTACGGTGTTCTATCCTAGCAGCCTGAGCAGACTAAGACAGGAGCATCAGATGCATACTGTGTTAGGTGTGCATTGACTCCGTAACAATCCTACCTCACAATGATATGATCATTAGACGCACTGGAAAGTGAGACACAGCTACTAAGTGTTGGAACATCAACAAACTAAATAGTAACAGGGAAACAATGTTCTCAGCTGAGATTTTCATTGTCTTATCCTAGAACCCAGCACTAGGCTTGGCACATAAAATAGGTCTGAAATAAACTTCCTGAACACACAATCAAGTCTGCACAGGTTTTTACACTGATGAGCCTCCCAAAAAGTTAGCTTTTGCCATTCCACAATACGTGGTAAATACTAAAAGGTAACAAAAGGTAACCTTAATTCCTCACTCCAGTTCAGCTCCTAATCTTCTGCCACCATGATGGATCAAAGACTGACAGAGAACTAACACAGACTATCCTGGGAAGCAGAAAGTCTACATCAAGCTGTTACTGTTGCTGAGAACTTCAGAGACTTCGCACACTGTGAAAATGAAACATGTGTCACCACCATGGGTGTGGCCTTTGTTAGAACGTTCAATATATTCACTGTCACACTATGTAAAATGCCTGGGGAAAACACCCATTAATAGGAGACTGGTTAAATATTAGTTATGGCATATTTTCGTTCACTGGATACCTTGGTGTCACCAAATCAGAAGAGACAAAACTATACAGACAGACATGGCAAGGTGTCCAAAATTCCTGGATAAGGATATCTCAGAAAGCTTATGGAGAGGTGCATACTGGGTGTATGGTTAAACTGCCATTTTGGCTACTCATGCCTCCTATCGGAGTTCCAGGTAAAGTCATGGTTCTGCTCCCGGTGTACTTTCCTGCTATTGCAGACCCCGGAGGGCGGCAGGTGCCTGGCCAAGTGGTTGGGTCTCTACCACTGATGTGAGAGACCTGAGCCAGGTTCCAGCCTCCTGGCTTCACCTGGGGATTGGCCCTGTCACTTGTGGGTGTTTGGGGAGTGAACTAGCAGATAACTGCTCTTTCCCTAGTCTGTCTGTCTCTATCTGCCTTTCAAATAAGTTAAAAAAATTTATAAAGTTCATAGAAATACAGAATAAAAATAAGTTTATATGGGTGCAAAAAAAATCAAATCCCATTATAACTTTTTCTTAATGCATATTTTCCATGAACATCTTGGACAGCCATCATATACAGTGTATTAATGATACACAAATGTGGCAACATACAATTTATACAGAAAAAAGACAAAACCATTATTTTGGGGTGGTGAGAAAACAAGGAATTTTTACTTTGCAATTTGTATATTTCGGTACAATTGGAATTTTTTATGTTAATCCCTTCTATAATCAGAAAACAAAAAAGACTTTAAAATAAATCACTCCAGTGTTTTTCCGGCAATGAGTCAATTTACAAGAAAGTACTTATCTCTGGTATTTCAGGAACTTATCTCCAAACTAATTTTGTACCAAATCCTATTCTATGCACACTCTAATCTAAAATCCCTTGTGCCCACATAACACAAGGAATTCCTACAAATAAAAATACTAATCATGACCTCTGTGGACAAATTTTGAATACATTATACAAGTAAAGCCCCATGAGCTGATTTAAAATGGAAATGAAAGTATTTTTGATCCAAAAAAACAACAAATCAAAAAGAAACACTCTTGAAGTGTGTTTATTTATTTTTAAAATTTATTTATTTGAGAGGCAGCAGATACAGAGAGAAAAGCAGGAGAGCACTCTTGTCTGCCGACAATGGCTGAAGCTGGGCTGGCCAAAGCCAGGCCCCAGGAACTCAACTCAGATCTCCCGTGGGGGTGGCAGGGACTCAGTTCCTTGAGCCATCTTAGTCTCTAAGCTAACACCTGTCCCACACTGCAGAGTTTTCAAAAGCTCTCTCATCCGCCTGAGAGGCAGCAGGGAAGAGGAATAACCACAGTCAGCTTTTGTCTGCTCTTTTCACGTTCAGAAAAGACTCACGGAGCCAATGACCCATCAGCATCCCAACTCTCCAGCTCGGTGTCCTCTTCTGGGACACTGAGAACTAAGGATAGACCCTCTCATGGCAACGTTTGCAAGCAGGGTGCAAGGCAGAGATCATCACTCTGCAAAGCTATGTCAGTGGAGCCCTAAATCACTTCTTGGACAAGGCCTTCTAACCATGGGTGCTTCCCAGAACCCATGCCCGTGATCTGTGCAGTCACACAGGGCCTTTTGCCCAGAGAGGTCACGCTGCTGTTCCAACATTCTGCTCCAGCCATTCTGCTATCTGTACAAGTAGCCCTGCCTTGTGATTTTGCACTGGGTTGGGCAAATCAAGTAGCTGGTGCTGGGCCTTCAACACAGGAAGGGGTTGTGGCCAAGAGTGACCAGACCAGCAGGAGGGACAAGTGAGGCTTGGCCTCAGCTCTGCCATTCACAATCTTGAGGCTGAGGTAGGCCACATTCCTCTGGGCTCACTTTCCATGTGTGTACATCTATTAAACACACTTAGGAGTCCCAGCAGACGTCACTAATGCAATCTAGTCCCAACCATGACAGTGGTGCCAATGGGAGCCAGCTCCAAGTAGGGCTCGGGAGCACTCAGGAAACAACTGCAGCAGGGTTCTGCTAGGAGGAACAGTGGGTGGGGTGTGTGGGAGCAAGGGGTGCCCCTCACTGAGTTTAAGGCCATGGGGCTGAGTCCCTTTCAGCTTTAACTAGAATGCATCTGTTCTGAAAGGAAAAGCTAATGCTTCCATCATTCATCCACCCATCTCACCAAATGCTAGTGAAAATAAGTAGTATGACTCATGTAGAATCCTTTTAATTTCTCATCAAAGTCATACATACCACTTACTACACAAAGTACACAAGACTTAAAATCTAAAATTAAAACAAAACTAAAGAAGGTTTACAAAATAAAGTGAGGGGCAGGTATTGTGGTGCAATGGGTTAAGCGGCCACATGGGACACCAGCATCATACATGGAGGTGCCAGTTCAGGTCCCAGCTACTCCACTTCTACTCATCAGCTCCCTGCTAATGTGCCTGGGAACCAGTGGATAATGGTTCAAGTACTTCAGTTCCTGCAGCCCATGTGGGAGACGGGGATGGAGTTCCTGGCTCTTGGTTCTGGCCTGGCCCAGCTCTGGCTACTGCAGCCATCTGGGGAGTAAATCAGAAAATAGAAGATCTCTCTCTCTCAAGTAAAAGAGGAAAAAGGAAATTTAAGTAAGTAAAAATAAATAAATAAAATGGCATCCTGCCAAAAAGCAGTGATTCATTACAATCTGTCAAAACTGAAATAGGGGTTTCTTTTTTTTGTTTGTTTTTTAACACATGCACAGAAAGTGACCAAAAGCTTCCATATTACCTTGTTAACTTTCACACCTTCTTTCGGAGTTTGTTTTGTTGCTAGATTATAGCCAATCATCTGTTTAGCCAGCTGTCCCACAACTTTAGGGCTAAGAGGGAAAGAAAAAGAGAAAAGGAGAAGGAAATCAAAGTCTGTCGACGGCCATTTTAAAGCAGGATCCACATGTGCTCCCGTCCACCCTGCATGGGATCCACGTCCACCCTCACAAAATCCAAAGGTCCTTCCACGCATCCTCCCATGTGCCCAGCACTACCCAGGGGGCTCAGCAAGAGCAACACGTGAATGAGGAAGAGAATGGAGGGGCGAGGGAGGGACGCGTCAATGAAGTGTAACATGCTTGCAGACCTCTGCAATCCCCTCCCTCCAAATAAATCACACGCACAGTACAAAGAGACGCTACTGAAACACCTAACGGATTTATGGGAGAGGTGAATACAAATCTGACAGGAGACAGCTTGCGATGCATAGAAAAGGAGGGGAACAGGGAAGGGAGGAAGGAAGTAAACACTGATGAAGAGAAAACAGGAGCAACGTGGAGAGTCCAGTGCTGGGAAATGCAGGAGACAGTGGAAAAGACAGGCTCAGATACCAGCAGGGCTGGGCTGCTGGACAAGAGGCATGATTCACGGCAGTGGCAGTGGGGCGACAAGGTAGGTTCTTGCATGGGGAAGTGACATTAGGGGGTAGCATGTTACTTGCAGGTCTTATTGTTTCCAGCAGTCACAATGAATCAGTGATTGCCTAGGAGAGAAGGACTGTCACGTTTTCCCCAATTAGGGAAAAAAAAACCTTTAATAAGGGCAGAGGGAAAGCAGGGCATAGCCACACCCCCACATCTGCAATTTCAGGTTCCTCTCCATGCCATCACCTGCTCCCACCCCGCCTTGCCCCTGCTTCTCGGGGCACCCTTCAGACCTTCAGCAATGTTTCCATAACTGCATGGCTCAAAGACAAGAACTGAACACCTCCACACTTACTCTTTGGTTAAATGCACGCCGCCTTTCAAACCACTATTGAAGACACCTTTTCCTCTTCCTCCAGCTAGGATCTGGGCTTTTAAAACAATTTCTTTTGCATCTGAAAAAAAAAATTCAGAGCAGGTGGTTGACTTCAAATTCTTTCATATATATATATATATATATATATATATATATATATGCAATAAAGAAAGCAATAAAGATATATAACATTTCAAGTGATTGGTAAAAGCTCTTGCAGACCAAATTCAAAAATAAAGGCAATAAAGAACTTCAAAAAAGTCCCTATGTGTGAACACAAAGCTGTTTTTTTTCTTTCTTTTTTTTTTTTTTTAAATAATTCAAGATACTACTGAAATCCTTCCTGCCTATGTCATCAGCTAATACTCAGCTGTCCTAACAGAAAGTGGACCATGAACTCTGGCTCTTCTGAGTGGGGGAGGCAGGAAGAGGGAGGGTAGGAGTGGGCAAGTAGGGTGGGGAGAATCAGTATGTTCTTAAATTTGTATTTATGAAATGCGTGAAGCGTATATACCTTAAATAATAGGTTTCTGGGGAAAAAATGATGCAGGATAAATTCAGGACATTGGTGCTGATTTTACTTTGCAGTGACACTCCCATGTGGCAGAAGCACCAATCTGCCAATCAGAGGAGTGAACTGTCAGCCACTGGACATGGCAAAGGGAAAAGCAGACTGCGTGAGGCCAAGGTTTAAAAGGCAAGCCACAAAGGCCATGTTTAATAACTGCATTCTTGGAAACTCACCGTTTTCTGAGCAGTTGTTCTATATATTGATAGGGCTAGTCGAGGGAGGACGAAATGGATTAAAACTAAAAGCAAGCAATATTTTCCAACTACCGGCAAGGTAACAAAGCTTCCTATGGGGAAGTGGATGTAGAGTCACCATTTCTCAGCACACTCCAGGGAAGAACAAACGCCCCATCCTTGACCTCCCGGACTGCAGCTGTAAATGCTGAGTTACAAACTCAAGCATCCTCAGGGGCCTGCCAGGGAAGCTCCATGTGTGAGGCAGCCCAGTGATAAAAGGCACCTTTATTAAACAGGAGCACTTCCTCCCCAGCCACTGAAAACAAAGCAGACTCCAAATCCAATATGTTTAATAAACCACGCAGCACATGCCCGCAGGCCACAGCTGGCACTTCCCGTTTGAGAGTCTTCTTTATGTAAAATCAGAGATCCAAACCAGCTAGTCCTCCACAAGGCAGTGATGGCTTCCGGTTCAGCATGTCAGGTTTAGAATACAAAGGGGTTCTATTCTGCAAAAGGACAGGGTGAGATGGTCATCCTAGTTGATGTTATTTATAATTAAGGCTCATCCACTGTCCTCATTGGTCTTATTTCCTCCTACATTTGCTTATCCTTGGAAAACCAGGGCTCAACTTCCTCTTTGAAGCAAAACCAGTTCCTTCTTAGAATTACAGTCCTTTATTCTTTCCAACAACACTTTCTGTCTTGAGTATGAATGCTCATATCCTCAAACCCTCAAATCAACTGGGTCCTATGAAGCAAAGCTGAAGATAAGCCATGGCCACTACTCAGTATCAGAAACTTGCCAGGAATACTGAAAGATGTGCTACACACAGAAACAGAGAAAGATAATATCATGAAAGAATATGAAGGCTGAAAACCTACTAATCAAAGTCCCAAGGAGATCCAAAAAAACAACAGGAATATTTATGGAAAAATGGTAGGACAAAGTCATTACTCAAAATAATAATGCTGAATATAAATAAACCAGATTCTCCAATTAAAAGATACAGACTGGCTGACTGGATTAAAAACAAGACCCATCGATATGCTCCCTACAAGAAATATACCTCACCAAAAAAGATACACAGACTGAGAGTAAAAGGATGGAAAAAGACATTCCACACAAACAAATTAAAAATGAGCAGGAGTAGCTATCCTAACATCCAACAAAATACATGTTAACACAAAAACTGTCCAAAGAGAAAAACCTGCAATCATATTATGTATGTTTTCTAATCACAATGGAATGAAGCAGGAAATTAACAGTTTAAGAAATGCCAGAAAACAAGGAAATACTTGGAGACTGAACAACATGCTTCTGAATGAACAGTGGGTCAAAGAAATCAAATGGGAAATAAAGAAAATTCCTAGAAGGGAATGAAGATGATAGCACATCAAAACTTATGGGACACAGCAAAACCAGTGTTAAATGGACAATTTACAGCAGTTAGCGCTTACATCAAGAGATTGGAATGGCATCAAACAAATAATCTAACAATGCATCTGAAGGACCTAGAAAAAATAAGAACAAATCAAATGCAAAATTAGTAGAAGGAAAGATACAATAAAAATTAAAGAATACACAAATTTGAAACTGAAAAAAAAAGATGAATGAAATGAAGAGCTGGCTTTCAAAAAAACAAAAAACCAAAAACCTGATACACCACTGGCCCAACTACCCAAAAGAAAAAGGGAGAGAACCAATGGAGCCAGTGCTGTGGCATAGCAGGTAAAGCCACCACCTACAGTGTTGTCTTCCCATATGGGCATTGGTTCGAGTCCCAGCTGCTCCGTTCTCTTTTTTAAATATTTATTTGAAAGGCAGAGTTACAGAGAGGCACAGAGAGAGAGACAAGTGTTTCATCTACTGGTTCACTCCCTAAATGGCCACAATGTCCAGAGCTGGGCAAATCCAAAGCTAGGAGCCAGGAGCTTCATCTGGGTTTCTCACATGGGTGCAGGGGCCCAAGGAATTACGTTATCTTCTACTGCTTTCCCAGGCCATAGCAGAGAGCTTGATTGGAAGTGGAGCAGCTAGGACTTGAACTGGCACCCATATGGATTCTGCTGCTAGCTGGTGCACAGAGGATAGCCCAAGTCCTTGGGAGACCAAGAAGAAGCTTCTGCTCCTGGTTTTGGATGGCCCAGCTCTGGCTGTTGCGGCCATTTAAGGAGTGAACCAGAAGGAAGATTTCTGTCTCTCTGCCTTTCAAATAAATAAGTAATCTTTTACAAAGAAAGAAAAAAAAAGAAAGAAAAGGAGATGCTACAACAGATAGCACAGAAATAAAAAGAACCACCAGGAATTAATGCAAACAGCTATATGCCAACAAACTGGAGAATGCATAAGAAATTGACACAGACAAAAATAGAGTCACAAAGACAAAACCTAAATAGATCAACAACCAAGACAGACACTGAATCAATATTAAAGAGCGCCCCTCCCCCCTTACAAAGAATAGTCCAGGACCAGCTGGCTTCACTGTTGAGTTCTTTGACACTTTAAGAGAAGAATCTGTTCCAATTCTTAAACTATTCCAAACGACTGAAAGGGAAAGAATCCTCCCAAATTCCTTCTATGAGCTCAGCATCCCCTTAATTCAAAAATAAGAAAAAGATACAACAAAGAGAACTATAGACCAATATCCCTGATAAACACTGATGCAAAAATCCTCAACAAAATATTAGCTAATCGAATATAACAATAACACATCAAAAATTATCCATCTTGACCAAGTGGGATTTATATCTGGGATGCAGGGATGATTCAACCTATGAATCAATAAATGTAATACATCACATTGTCAAATTGAAGAATAAAAATCATATGATCATCTCAACATATTCAGAGAAAGCATTTGATAAAATCATCTTAAGAAAGGAACATATCTAAATGTGATCAAGGCAATATATGACAAACCCAGCACCACCAGATCAGGGAAATGCAAATCAAAACCACAATGAGGTTTCACCTCACCCTAGTTAGAATGGCTCTCATATGAAATTCAAGAAACAGTAAATGTTGGTGAAGAAGTGGCAAAAAAGGTACCCTAGTCCACTGTTGGTGGGAATGTAAACTAGTATAGCCATTGTGGAAGGCAGTATGGAGATAACCCTGAAAGCTGAAAATAGACCTACCACGTGGCCCAGCAATCCCACTCCTGAGAATTTACCCAAAGGAAATGAAATCAGCATATGAAAGAATTATCTGTACCCCCATGTTTATTGTTGCTCAATTCACAATAGCTAAGATATGGAATCAACCCAGATGTCTGTCAAGTGAGGACTGGATAAAGAAATTATGGGATATGCACTCTATGAAATACTATACAGTGGTTAAAAAACAAAATTCAGTGTTTTGCAATAAAATGGATGAATCTGAAAAACATCATACTTAGTAAAATAAGCCAGTACAGAATACTACTCATCTGTAAAAAAAAAAAAAAAAAAAAAAAGTGCGGGGTCTGGGGGGAATCCTGTCTTCTACAACAAAATGGATGCAATGGGGGACCATTTTACTTAAGTAAGGCAGTTCCAAAAATTAAAATACCTTATGTTTCCCCTGATCTGTGTGGTAACTAAAAGAGTATCAAAAATATTCTGTGTAGGAATGAAAAATCACATTTTAAGATTGATGATTTGTTTACAGCCTTTGTCTCTACTGTTCAGGAACAGTGTTTTTTTCTTCTTACTATTTGTTGAACTTTTGCCTTAGTGTAGGGTTAATCATGAGTATGAAGTAAACTCAAGGATCATTATAAAAATTCAGAGAGGGAGTAAGAGAGGAAGGAGAAGGAAGGGTGGGAGCAAGGAAGGAGGGTAGGCTGGGAAGTATCACTATGTTCCTAAATCTGTGTATATGAATTATCAGAAATTTGTGTACTTCAAATAGAAAAAAATATAAAAAGGAAAGAAAGAAGGAAACTGGGTTGAGCTCTACTTCCGCCTTTGATTCCAGCTTCTTGCTGAGGCACACCCTGGGAGCAGCAATGATGGCTCAAGCAGCTGGGGTCCTGCCATCCACATCAGAGACCCGGACTGAGCTCCTGGCTTCCAGCTCTAGCACCAGCCAAGCCTTGGCAAAGGCAGACATTTGAGGAGTGTCAGTGGTTGGGAGCTCCCTCCCACTCTCTCTCAATGAAAACAAAAAAAAGTTAAGGTAAAGCTAGGATAGCAAACATCATCATCATTTCCATCAATTAACAAAACAAAACATATAGGAGAAAGTACTTCCAAGTATCTTTTGAAGATTTCAAGTAAAAAAAAAAAAAAACTATGTCTTGCCTCTACAAATTATTTTTTAAAGAATTATTTATTTGAAAGGCAAAATTACACACACAGAGAGAGACAGAGAGATGGAAGAGAAATGTTCCAGCTGCTGTATCACTCCTCAAACAGGTGCAATGGCTGGGGCTGGGCCAGGCCAAATCCAGGAACCAGGAGCTTCATCTTGGTCTCCCATGTGGGTGTAGGGGCCCAAACACTTGGGCCATCTTCTGCTGCTTTTCCAGGCACATTTTCAGGGAAGTAGATCACAACTGTAGCATCTGGAAAATGAACTGATGCCCAACTGGGATGCCGGCATCACAGGTGGAAGCTTAGCCTGCTATGCCACAATGCCAGCCATGCCTATACAAATTTTAAAGTAGTGTGATCACTTGAAATTATTTAAAAGGATAACCAGCCTTCCACTGCCAGTATTGTTTGTCATATTCTTGTCATCCAGAAGAGATACACTGTCCTTTCTGGGCCTTCCAGCAGCAAAACTGGGAAGCCAGATGGACCAGCTGACTGGGTACTGTTACAGGAACCACGTGGGCTTGAGGGGGGCAGCCCAGTCACCAGCCCTCAAGACAAAGAAACAATGGTGTCTTCAATGACAGGCGTCAGTTACACATCACAACTGGACCTGGTGTCAGAGGAACCCCACATCACCCAGCTGGTAGCCAAAGCAAGCACTGTGGGAATTGTGAAGGTATCTAAAACAAGAAGAAAAAAAAAAAAAAGAAACAGACTATCTAATCTATGCAAGTCTTCGAAAACTTATATCCCAGCCCAAATTGAGTTCAGTACAATCAACTCAAGTGCTAAATCAATACGGTAAATTCAGCAGCCATGTACAAATCAAGCTTTTTTGTATCTTAAAGAAAACTCTCATGAAGGAATGAATACAATTCAGTGGTTATTTAGTCAAAATACTGAAAACTAAGGGGCCCAATCTGACTCAACACTCACCACTCTCTTCATTCATTGTTTACCCAGCTGATTCACACTTACTACCCGCACTGCTTCAGTTTTAAAGATAGGATTTCTCCCAACACTCTCATAAATTTGTTCTTTTTTATAGTACCTCCCACTCCTATTCCCAAACACTATTACAAAAGAACATCCCATACATGAAATCCAATATTTTCCTGAGTAAATAAAGATGATTTAAATTGTAGATTAACAAGCTGAACAGAAAGAGGGGGAAATGCCTACTCCAAGGGTTTCGGTATAGAAACAGATTGTACTCATACAAAGAGAACCATATTCCTGCACTCTGTGATGGTTCAATCCAAGTCCATATCACTCCAACGTCCTCCTTTTAACTGTACACAAGAGCTAAAATACGCAGTATCTTTACTGTGTTTTGTTCACTTCCCAGTGAGTTTCTGACAAAGAACAGAACTCACGGCTGGGGTTCACCTGAATTTGATATGCATCCGTGCATTACAAATATATAGATATAGAGACAGATATAAATATCAGGTGAAAAGGTATCAAAGGACATATCTGATAAAATTACAAGTCTCTAAGGACTCTTACAAACCACATCACTTAAGAGAATAGTATCACAGCCATTTATAAAGCCTAAACAAACTCCACTCATGGTCTTATTTCATTCTACCAGCTTTGGTAAAATAAGGCTTTTACAAAGTTTTTCTCTCATTCTTTACCACAAGCATTACTCCAATTATAATGCGGTTTTATAACAATTTGTATAGTCCTTCAACTGTCTCATGCTGGATAATAAATATTCTTTGAAGAAACATTGTTCTGTTACCGGAGGGAAGGCCATGGAAGCAGTGGGGTTCTTGTCTTCAAGCAAGAATTCAGGCATGAGACAGAGTAGAGTGATAAGGCTTTACTGAGGACAGGGCATCCATCAGAACAGAAGGGACAGAGAGAGAATGCCCAGTGGCTCGGACAGGGGAAAGCGAGGTTACATGGTTGAGTGGAGAGAATACACCTGGGCAGGCCAGGAGGGCAGCACAGCAGAGAGGCAGAGGGCTGCCTAGGTTTTTAAGGGAGTCTGCTTACCCACCTCTCGCTCTCCTCAAGGACAAAGGATGGAGAGACCCGGCTGAAGGGTTTGTTGTTCCTCCCCAGATTTGCTGGCTTGCTGGGCAGAGTAGGGGGGCTTCCCTTAGGGTGGGGTCTGAGTAGGTTTTACTGCTCATGTTATCAGGTAACCCATTTGGTCCTGAGGAGAGAGAATTCTCCTGGGAGCTTTCCTTGGGGGGAGGGCTGGGACCACCTGGGAGGTTATCAGGGTCTGGGCAGGACTTTGAAGTCCAAGATGCTGGGCTTCTGAGCTTCTGCAGTAGGCAGTAGGTGCTCGTCTTCAGGCCTTTCTCATACACACATAGGCTCAATTTCTGACTTCCTACCTAAGAGTTCCATTTAAATATATATATATATATATATATATATATATATATGGCAGACATGGTACACTGGCTTAGCAACCACTTGGGACACCAGCACCATACAGTGAAGGGGCAGTCTGAGCCTCAGCTGCTCTGCTTCCAATCCAACTTCCTGATAATGCACTTGGGAGGCAGCTGAGGACGTATTGGTGCATCCTATGCAACCAGCCACATGTGAAAATCAGATGGAATTCCAGGTTCCTGGCTTCAGACCAGCCCTGGCTGTTCAGTTAATTAAGGAAGTGAACCAGCAGAGGGAATATTGTGTGTATGTGTGTGTGTGTGTGTGTTTTCCTCTGTTGCTGTGCTTTTTAAGCAATGAAAACAAGTAAAAATAAACCTTTAAAAATAAGAAGTTAAATCCCTAAGGATTCAAACTAAGTAAGACCAATAAGAAATGCGTTTAATGAATCAAGTTTTATAAAGGTGGTTAGCATTCTGAGATAGCATTCTGAAACCATACTTATATAAAATAATGTTCACAAGACACATTTCAGAACCATAATGGGGACCATAGTAAATGCCTAAAAATATAATCAAGAATATTGATAAGCTGGTTTCAAATATCTTTTTCAAAACAGCTTACTGATATATTGAATAGTTGTATTACCGAGCTACTATATTCAGCACTGCTTTCTTCCTAAACACAATACCTTCCTAAATGCAAAATGCACCAGTATGCATGCTGACACTGCATCTAGATAACTCTACAATAGTCGTTTATCTTGAGTCAATAACACTGGACTAGTTGAGGAAACAATGATTTCTATGGTTCATGGACTGGAGCGAAATTAGAATATCCAGTCTTCAGCACAATTGCATTGTGCAATTTCTATCATGGAGATCACCTTTCATGACTTTGATAGAATTCCTAATTGAGAAAGTAAAAATGTATTTCAGTATTTCAGATTGACCTATTACCAGAAGGAAGGGAGAGGGAAGGCAAGACAAGAACGGAGAGATTTTACAGAAAAATGAGCCTTTGTTAAAAACATACAATTATAGCCAGATAAGATAGAAGTCTAAGTGCCAATTTCCCAAAGGAGGAAATGAGGCAACTTCTGTGCTTTCATTTGGACTCCAGAACTCAAACTCAAAAATAGAGAGTTACCAATTTTCAATGGTCTCTGTAACAACTCCTTGGGGATTGACTCACACTGTAACCAGGTCACCAGGACCAAGACCATGATGACTCTTTCCATAGGCACAGTGGCATTTCTGAGAAAAAAACAATCCTGTGAACGCCCACGGTGTCCCATGGGCTCATCAGCTTTACGATCAAGAATTTAAAAACATGCACAAGGCATCAGAATAAACCAGTCCATGAGTTGCATCACTTAACTGAATCAGACCAGAGATACTTTGCTTTCCACCAGAACACTATCCATTAGAGGTTGTAAGCTGCAACACTGTCTAAAATAGCAATTTTCAAATATAAGTAAAAGATGAAAATAGGACCATCCCTAGAAAGGGAATTTTTGATACAAATAGGAAGGTGTCAAGAGAGATATTCTTTAATGTTAGAAAGTCCTTACTTTATTTTTAATTTTATTTAAGTTATACAAGTTTCATGTATTTTATGCATACAGATTTAGGGACATAGTGACATTTCCCCTCACCCTCCCTCCAGTCCATGCTCCAACCCTTCCTCTTCCTCCTCCCTCTCACATTCCCATAATTAATTTTTAAAAGGATCTATTTTCCATTTACTTAATGATCATATAGTTAACCCTACACTAAGTAAAAGAGTTCAACGAATAATATGAATAGGAAAAAACAAAACAAAAACAAAAAAAACACTGTTCCTCAACAGAAGAGACAAGAGCCATATACAATCAGAATCTCAAAATGTCTATTTCACTCCAATACATTACATTTCAGGTACTCTATTAGCTACCTCGGATCAGGGAAAACCTATGATATCTGTCTAGAAAGTCCTTTATTGATAAGGATACTATGTAAATTTCAAATCTAAAGCTTCCTAATAAATATGGTATTTAACCAGTTCTACCTTATCAAAAAAACTGTTTCATTCTGATGCTATATGGGCATGATAATGCCACTGTGGACAGTTTATTGATTATAAAGATGATAATAGCATCTTAGTACAAAACATACTTATAGTTTCAAGGGAATAATTTTAGTCCCTATAAAAACTCCTAAGTCAAAGTTTATTATTGTTTCCTCATACTATCACACTCTCAAAAACACTGTATATTTACTGCTACATATAGGCCTCATTAAAACTTACAACAACAAATTAGCTTACTCTTCTGATCTTGTCGCTGATGTTATTTATTGCTTTCATAACCATTAATACATACCGCATTGGTGATAAAAGTTTTAAACCCAAATAAAAATTACCTCTGGACAAGGTCAATTGGGTTGTAACATCTTATTTTTGCATAAAATATATAATCTTTCCCTTTTCATGAAGTTACTACTAGTAAATGAATCTTGCTTTGTACCCTCTAGATTAAGATATTAATTCTACAAGAAAAGCTTAAGGACAGAATCTCCTAACAACAATGTGCAAAAAGATCCACTGGCCTTACTCAAACATCTATACTCATCAAAGAGGTTCTATCGTTACAATATCACAACCACAGGACATTAAGATTGGAAGAAATAACAATTTTTCAGAAGAAAACCATTTTTTTCAGAAGAAGAAATTTCAAAGAAAAATCTTTTCTATGTTTTATACAGATTCCAGAATGAATTAATTCTACAGTGGCATACACACTGATAGTAAGACTACCTGCACTTTTACGGCAATAGCATCTGGAAACAGCCATGTGAGATGAAAAGCACTTATAAATAGCAAAAGCATTTCCACTGTTTTGGGAGTACATTTGAAACTAAAGAAGAATAAGGAACTAGTCATAGAAATAAAACATTTTTCTCCCTGATTTTCAAGCCAAAGATGAGAGTCTGGGTTCAATTATGGAAGCCGAAGGATGAAAAATTAGGGACCAGGATTTACTACAGGAATGAAAATTTACACGACTGCAGGAGGAGCTGGGAAAGAAAGGTCTGAGAGTCAGGCTGGATGATCACAACAGCCCTCAGCCAGCCAAGCAAGAGACCTCGCCCCTCAAGAAAGATTAGGGGGCTGGCAAAGCAGCCTGCAGACAGGGACCGGGACATGTGCCAAGCAGATCACACAAGCTGGAGTCCAGAAAGCCAACAGCTGGGAAAACAGCTGGACATGGAGCAGAGCAGGACGAGATAGAGCTGAGCCTCTCTCCCAGCATCTCTGCACCTATCTATCGCCACCGAACCACAGCAAGCTTCGGACAGCCAGGGCTACAGCCCACGTTCTGTGCAAATTCCTCTTTCAGAGAACTCTACCCCTCAAATGACACAAGGAAAGGGAATTTTGGCAAGTGTGGCTCCAGCTTAAGCCAGGGAACACCGGATCAGATCACCACACATGACGGGAAGGATATCTGATGGGCCAGCCCACGGTTGGTGAAGGCTGGGGGTGAACAGCTCTGAAATTCTGCCGAGAGGCTTGGAAACCAACCCTGTGCCAAAAGATGTCCCTCCTATCCTCACAGTCAACTGGAAGCTATCCAACACGAGAAACACAGAAGGAGATGCTCTTGTCGACCTGAACCAGCAGTGGAGAAGAGAGAAAGATGACTGTGAATGGCCATGCATACAGCTCATTTCTTCGTGAGAACTCATACAGTTTTTATTATGAGCCAATTGAACGGCCATGGCATTTAAAATGTATGGGACATACACAACCTGGCTGGATTCTTATTTAAAGACGTCTCGTTCATTTTTACAGCAACTGTACTAATCCTCTTAGCTCTCCCATCTTCTTAAATGAAAATCTGGTCTTTGCCTTATTTTCTCTCATTTAACTCAAGCCCTCCCTCGGCCCATGCCCTGGCGAGACACGTACTCACAGCCATCACCCAACACCTGTGGAAGCCATCGTCCTGGTGCACATGCTTCGTGACCACACAACCGCCCATTTGCCCCACACTCCTCCCTCTGCTCAAGTGAGGCAGATCATCTTGGGAGCAGGTCTCCTCAGAGGATTCTGGAGCAGAGTGCTAAGCCCCTGGTGACACAGTTGTCTCCTTCGACCTTGGTCTGTGTGTCCCAAGGCAGACACTCTCCAGGGTAGACTCTGGGTCAGGGCAGCTCAACCTGAGGCCTCGGTGCCCTCACTGCTCCAGGCGCTACAGCCTGTATATTTCATTCTTACGCACAGAGAGCATCCCCCCAGAACCCTTCACCCCTCGGATCAGTGCTGCTCCTTAGTTAGAGACCCATTTCCCAGATACAAACTCAAACTCCCTCTGAAAGACTCCTGAGCCCAGTGCCATCTGAAGCAATAGGGATGGGAACCTGTTTCATGTTGTTGAAAAGATTCTCTCGACAGTTAAAAGGGACCTGGAATGTTCTAAGACACTTAGGAGGTCTCTGCTCAGTGCTCACGGGAAATCTTTTGCTACAACAATCCAATTCGTCTGAAAGTTGATTAAAAATGAGGGTTTTTCATTGCAATGTGACTGTAACAGGGAAAGACTGGACACAATGTGTGTGTCCAGCAATATTTGGACATTATGAGAAAAATAAATATTGCACAGCTACACAATGAACCAAAAATACTACAAAGTCATGGATAATAATTAAATTCCTCCTAATGTACGAATATGGGAAAATGCCCATGAACACAGTAAGCTTTAAATCTTGGGGCCAGCACTGTGGCACAACAGGTAAAGCCGCTATCTGCAGTGCCAGCATCCCATAGAGGTGCTGGCTTATCTACTTCTGATCCAGCTCTCTGCTATGGCTGGGAAAGCAGCAGAAGATGACCCAAGTGATTAGGCCCCTGCATCCGCACGGGAGACCTGGAAGAAGCTCCTGGTTCCAGGCTTCTGATTGGCACAACTATGGTTGTTGCAGCCATCTGGGGATTAAACCAGTGGATAGAAGACCACCCCCCCTCCGTCTCTCCCTCTCTCCCTCCCTCTCCCTCTCTATGTAATTCTGCCTTTCAAATAAATAAATAAATCTTTTTTAAAAGTCTTAATGATTAAGATTTTTATAAAGGGGCCAGCGTTATGGCATAATGGGTAAAGTTACCACCTGAGACACTGACATTCCATATCCATCCTGGTTTGAGTCCTGGCCACTCCACTTCCAATCCAGCTCCCTCCTAATGCTCTGGGAAAGGAGCGGAGGATGGCCCAGGTGCTTGGCCCCTGCACCCACATGGGAGATCTGGAAGGATCTCCTGGCTCCTTGCTTTGGCTTGGCTCAGCACAGGCCATCGCAGTAATCTGGGGAGTGAACCCGCAGATGTAAGATTTCTCTCTGTCTCTTCCTCTCTCTCCCGCTAACTCTTTCAATCTTTTTTTAAAAGACTGTTCAGAAGACACTTGAATTTGTGAATGGCTGCATAATCATAATGAAATCTAGATGGCCAATAACCAAACCATTAACTGCGGTTATCTTGAGTGGTAATAAGGAGTGGTACTGTGCCTGGTTATCATCTGGATAACATTGTAGGTGTCCCCAGGGGTCCATACATTAGAAGCTTAATACCCAAAGTCAGGATAGAACTCGATCCAATTCTGGCATCTGCAGGAGGGCCTTTAGAAAATGGTTAAACTGGATTAGGTTGTTAGGATCAAGTTCCTATGGTTGAATCATGCTGGTCTTATAGGAAGAGATCACATAGATACAGAGGACTGGCATGCTGCCTGGCTCACCACACAGTCGCCCCTCTGTACATGTTCCACCGTCCACCACTGTACTCATCAGATGCCAGAGGAATGGGACACCCGACCTTGGACTGTGAACTTCCCAACCCATGAGCTGAACTAACCTGTCGTCTGTCATAAGTAGCATGTCTCAGATCACTACCTTCTTTTTTTTTTTTTATGCAATACCATGTGCTGCCTAAGAAGTTAGTTTAAAAATAAGAACTTAAAATGTGAGATAAACGTAGGCAGTTATCCATAGTAGTTTGTCCTGAATATTTAACTTGTTTTTCTACCAGCTTTTAACCACTTTGGTATAGTCAGAGATGCCTGTGAGAAGCAGCCTCTAGGAGAACCTTCAGGACTTCCTAAAGCGTCAGGCAAGACACCTGAGAGCAGTGGCAAAATGGTTTGTGCTTTTAAATCTATCGAGCACCTCCTCCGTGGTAACTGCCATTCACGAACCTAAAATCCATTGCAATGGGCAGATTCAAAAAGATAATTACCCCAAACTATTAATGCTCTAATAAATATTAAAAATAACACAGGAAGGGGGAATGGAGTCAAGTCCAGCTGTGCAAGAGAGCAGACAGAAGAGTTTCAGCACCACCAAGAAGAGCTACGAGCTCTCCACGCAGCCAGGACGTGGACAGAAAAATAACTAGGAGAGGCTATACTGCTATTCTATTTTCATTTGTTTGGCTTTCTTAGTTATCTGTTTAAATTAGAAATCATTAAAGCATTGATTGAAGCATGCTAGGATTCAGCACTGCAAACCACTCAAATCTGCTAGCTCAGATCCTCAGAAGACACAGCCATTAAGATGCCACTCGGGATGCCTACATCCCCTGTCAGAGCGTCTGGCACTGTGTCCCACCCGTGCTTCTCATTCCTGCTTCTTTAATGTGCACCTGGGAGAGAACAGTGATGGCTCAGAACATGGGCCCCTGCCACCCATGTAAGAGAACCAGCTCAAGTTTCTTGCTCCTGGATTTGGTCTGGCTCAGCCCTAAGATATTACAGGCAATTGTGGAGTTAACAAGCAGGTTTAAGATCTCACTCTGTCTCTGCCTTTCAAATAACTTTAAGAAGAAGAAAATCAATAAAAATTAAAATTTATTTCCCAAATTCAAGAACCACATACAAATAGAAAAAATCACATTGACTGTGTGTCTTTGCTAAATTTAGGTATTTTATGTTAAATGCTTTTTAGATCTCTGATAAAAATTCCCAATCAAGTACAGTAAACTTCAAACAGGGCTCCTAAGAAAATTCTGCAAGGGATCAGTGAGAGGCAAACAAGCCAGTTGCTTAGGAGCAGGGACAATAAAGTACAGGCCCACCCCCTACCATCCTGCAAATGAGCATGCATTCCAGATTTTAAATCTGCTATAATTCCGAATGCCACAGACAGAGAATCCCAAACAACAGCTTGGTGATGTAGCCATAAAAAGGAACCCAGGAGGTTTTTATTCTCCATGCTGAAGTTTGTAAAGTGGTGATGACATGCTGGAGCTAAATAGAAGCTAGGAATGACCTTACACCAAGTGAGATGAAAGATTTCAGAACCACTTTCCCAAGATACACACATCCACTGAGATGCGGCATAATTTGTTATGTCGCTTTCAAATTGTGCTGAGTTTTAAATTGCAATGTCTTTCTCTTTTATTGCCTGTCCTGATCCATTCATTGTATCTGAAATCTAAGTCTATTGCTTGAATGTTAAACACAGAGGGACTTTGGATCACATCCTGGAGGATGAAATCTGCAGTATCAGTGAACTGGGAGGAGCTCAGATTCTGTTGGCAAGGTTTGGGGAGGCCCCAGAAACAGCTACTACTTCCTTTTCTCGTGGCCATTTTCCAGGTTCTTTCCTTCTCTTTCACTCCTTATTCCTTTTTTCCTTCCCTTTGTCAGATGTCCAAGCCATTTAATTTGTATACTGAAGTATAACTGAGATCACCAGTTTCAACAGCTAGGGTCAACCTCATTGACATGAAATTCTACCTTCCATCACATTCTTCCCAGAACCAGCCCCAAATGCAAATTTATCCAGCCAAATTCCTGTGAAATGGAGCACTCATAGCTAAACTCAGAACTCACAAAACCCAAGTTGACTTTCTTGATTGTTTTCAAAACAACTTTCCTGAATACCTGTGATCATTCAAGTGAAGGCTGTCTCTTTCTGAGACTCTATCTAATTTTTCAATGCATGGCTTGAGCTAGAATTCAGACTAGGGAGAGCCAGTCCAACTGTTATAGGTAGAAAATTAGAAAATTAACCAGGGAGTATCAATTTCTCTTCTTTGAGGAAAAAAAAATGATGAATTTTTTGTAGTTAAGTTTTGAATGAAAACAACTCAAAGACAAAGGGTGCAGAACAGAGAGAGGAGACAGGATACAAACTCACAGATGGACCGAATTTATTCAAAGAAAATAAACTTGGGCCAGCACTGTGGTGTAGTGGGTAAAGCTTCCACCTGCAGTGCCAGCATCCATGTGGATGCTCCACTTCCAATCCAGCTCTCTGCCATGGCTTGGGAAAGCAGTGGAAGATGGCCCAAGTCCTTGGGCCCCTGCACCTGCGAGGAGACCTGGAAGAAGCTCCTGGCTCCTGGCTTCGGATCAGTGCAGCTCCAGCTGTTGTGGCCATCTGGGGAGTGAACCAGAAGATAGAAGACCGCTCTCTCTCTCTCTCTCTCTCTCTCTCTCTCTCTCAGCCTCTGCCTCTCTGTAACTCTGACTTTCAAGTAAAACAAATAAAATCTCTAAAAAAAATAAAAGAAGAAAAGAAACTTGCAGAGGTCAACACAGTGCCATCAAGCACGCAGATGGAACACGTGACAGAGGTGGCAGACCCCAGCAGCCCCCTTTTTTTCTTACAACACTCGAGACAGCACAGGAGAATACTAAAGAGTTACCATCCCTATCAGGCAAAGCTAAGAGAAAATCCAGGCAGCTTTTTAGTAGCTCTCTGATGGCACTAGTGTGGCAGAGAAATCAAGTCCTATTTCGTACATGATGAAACCAACAGCCCTCTGTGAGGAACTGCAGTTCCAACCATTACAAGAAATTCTCATCAGGATTTCAGGATTCACAGTTCATCCACACAGCAGAAAGCGAGGACGTGGGTGGATGTCAGCTCTTCACGGGCAGCTCACGGTGCTCGCCTAGTGTGGCTAGTAACAGTTCCCTATCCCCTCTTCTCTGCTGCGGTCTGAATGTCTGTGGCCTCTGCAAGTTCCTATGTCAAAAAACTAACCCTGAAGATGACTGCATCCGGAGGTGGGGCCATGGTAGGGTGCTTAGGTCCTGGGGATGGAGCCCACGGGAAGGAAATCCAGGCCCTCACTTCTTTCACCAGGTGAAGGCATAGCTAGAAGTCCCTGTGTGAGCCAGAAAGAAGACCTCAGGGGACACTGAATCTGCCTGCCTGGTCTTCCCAGCCTCCAGAACTGTTTCTAAGCCACTAAGGCTATGGTCTTTTTAAAAAAATTTTTAAATGTTTTCCTCCTTAGTTCCCAAGAGAATAAACTGCACATCCACAGAACTTCCCGAGAGACCCTCCTTCCTGAAAGCCAGCAGCAGCCCTGTCCAGGACCCTAACCCTTTCTCTCCGCCTCCCAGCACAAGGTGGAACAGTGTGTCAGGATATGTAAGCATGATCTGACCACGGGAATGGGGCACGTCTTGCTATCCTTGATGAATTTTCCAGGACACACGTCCAAAAAAGCTAAAAACAGGATAACCATCCAAAAGGAAGTGTCCTAACCTTACGCAGAGGGAGCTATTTTTACGAATCCACTGAACTCAGTGACGTGGGAATGTCATCAAGTCAAACAAAGCAGATGCTGCTCTCTGCTCCTGGAGGCTCTCCTAGCTCACAGAAGACACCACGCCTCAGGGGAGCCCTGGGGCCAGGCAGGGCTTCTGTCAAAGGCAACTGAGCTTTCACTAGTCACACCCCTCACACCTGCTCCCCTGTGGAAGTGCCTACTGCAGGCCACACACAGGAGGGTGTGGAATGAGGTCTCCACACACGAGCAGCAGACACACAGTGGGCCCACAGCACTCAGCACTCCTGCATTCATGTATCATTATCAGTTCCTCTGCACTCTGAAATCAGAATCATAGAGACTATTAGGAAATGAGCAGGAATAAAGAGGTGTACTAAGAGCATTCATTTTCTTTCTCTCTCTCTCTCTCTTTTTTTTTTTTTTTGGTGAGGGTGAGGAGGGGATGACATGATCTTTTTTTTTTTTTTTTTCAGGAAACCTTTTATTTAAGAAATGCAAACTTCATGCATTTCATAAATACAACTTGAGGAATATAGTGATTCCTGTCTATTTAGCAAATAACTCCAGTGAAATAAAGTGGCTTTCCCAGTTACACAATAGACTCTGAAGTCTTGAACCAGAAAAACCCTCCTAGAGGCCGTGCCTTAATCATCACTTCTGGGAAATCCCCCCAACTTTTTATTATTATTATCATTTTTTTTTTGACAGGCAGACTGGACAGTGAGAGAGAGAGACAGAGAGAAAGGTCTTCCTTTGCCGTTGGTTCACCCTCCAATGGCCGCCGCGGTCAGCGTGCTGCAGCCGGCGCACTGCGCTGATCCGATGGCAGGAGCCAGGTGTTTATCCTGGTCTCCCATGGGGTGCAGGGCCCGAGCACTTGGGCCATCCTCCACTGCACTCCCTGGCCACAGCAGAGAGCTGGCCTGGAAGAGGGGCAACCGGGACAGAATCCGGCGCCCCAACCGGGACTAGAACTCAGTGTGCCGGCGCCGCAAGGCGGAGGATTAGCCTGTTGAGCCATGGCCAGCCCCCAACTTTTTATTATTAACATTATTAACATTTCTATTCCAATGGGAAAGCTGAGCCACTAGTAAACATCCTCAACAGTCATCACGTAGAGTCTGCACCTGTTCACATTTCACACTGGTTTCTCACATCTCTCTCCAGTCATTACAGCCCATTTTTATTTTGTATATATTTCAAAGTAAGTTGTAGACATCAATATAATTACCTTTAAACTCTTCAGCATGTGTATCAGTCATTAGAATGTAACATTTGCTGACCTTTCCTTTGGAGCAAGAGGTAAAATTTAAACATAACAAAATGACCAAGTCTTCCAGAAGTTTACCATTCAGTAAGTGTTGACAAATGTAAAGACCTGCATGACCCTAACCTCAATCATGAAACGCATTACAGCTGACCCCCCTTGTCTGAGGGAGATCTATTCCAAGACCCACAATGGATGCTTAACTCACAGCACCCTATATACACACCATGTTTCCACTTAAACACACATACCGACAAATTGAATTAGGCCCAATACAAGATTCACAACAGTAACTAATACTGAGATAGAACAACTGTATGTCTGATAATAAAATCACCAGCATCACCATCCTCACTATTTGGGATCATTAATAAGTACAAAGGGGTGGACGTTTGGGATGACCAGGACACATATTGCTACCCCAGGGGCTGAGTCTTAGGACATCCCATGTCAGAGTCCCATCTCTGTTTCTGATAACAGCTTCCTGCTAGCACACACCCAGAGGACAGGAACTGATTGCTCAAGTAGCCGGGTTCCTGCCACCCATGTGGGAAGACCTGTACTGAGTTCCAGGATCTTGGCCCTAGTCTGGCCCTCACAGATGCCGGCATTTAGGGCATGACCCAGCATGTGGAAGATAACTCTCTGTGCCTTTTCAAAGAGTAAAATAAGGGTTATCTGAACACAGCACAATAGTATCACAACAATTGAATCAAAACTGAGTGGGCTGGGCCGGAAACTGGCATAGCACGTAAAGCCGCTGCCTACAGTGCTGGCATCCCATAGGGGTACTGGTTTGAGTCCTGGATGCTCCACTTCTGATCCAGCTCTGGCTAATGTGCTGGGAAAGCAGTAGAAGATGGCTCAAGTCCTTGGGCCCTCGCACCCTCATGGGAGACCCAGAAGAAGCTCCTGGCTTCAGATCAGCACAGCTCCGGCCATTGCAGCCATCAGGGGAGTAAACCGGCAGATGGAAGACCTCTCTCTCTCTCTCTTTCTTCCTCTGCCTCTCTCTATAACTGTGCTTTTCAAATAAATTAATTAATCTGTTAAAAAAAATTGAGTGGGCAGGTAGTGCACACAGTGTGCATACACTGGGTGAAGGGGTGATTCCCATTCCAGGTAGGACAGAGCAGGACAGTGACATTTCATCACACCACTCCAAATGGCACTAAAATGAAAACTCACAAGCTATTTTTGAAATTTCTCGTTTCATATTTTTAGACAATAGGTGACCATGGGTAACTGAAACCATATAAAGTGAAACTGTGATTAAAAGCGTACTCCTGTGTTGTTCCTGAGCACATATCACAAGTGTATCTTTAAGACAAAGGATTTAAACAGAATTTCTACTGAAACACTACATAACGAAGTATGAAATGTATACACCTTGGCAAAGAGTTCAATGGTCCAGCTTGGTCTCTAGTTGACACACGCAGGTATGCGGGCAACTCAAGGATGTGTAAAACAGCAATCAGCTTTCTCCCCCACCACCTCCAAGTCAGACTCTTGCTCAAAACATTCCCAAATCATAGACCATGATATGTAAAACATTGATTTCAAAGGAGACCTTTTCAAAAATCATGAATGTATGTAACTTTTGGAAGAGAGAAAGGACTGATTATTTTCTTTAAAAAAAAAAAAAAGATTTATTTATTTATTTGAAAGTCAGAGTTACACAGAGAGAGGAGAAGCAGAGAGAGAGAGAGAGGTCTTCCATCTGATGGTTCACTCCCCAGTTGGCCGCAACGGCTGGAACTGCGCTGATCCAAAGCCAGGAGCCAGGAGCTTCTTCCAGGTCTCCCACACGGGTGCAGGGGCCCAAGGACTTGCGCCATCTTCTTACTGATTTCCCAGGCCATAGCAGAGAGCTGGATTGGAAGTGGAGTAGCCAGGTCTCTAACTGGTGTCCATATGGGATGTCGGCGCTTTATGCCAGGGCATTAACCCGCTGTGTGACAGCGACGGCCCCCAGGACTGATTATTTTCAACACTCATTTTAAGCACAGACATGTTTTGTAAACTCCATGGCAATGATGAGTAATGGCTACTCCACGTGTTTCTTGTATTGCACCACACCTACCCTGCTACTTGCACGTGGCTCTTTTATGTTGAACAAAGAATCAAATACCCCTGGGAACATCTGTAGCCTCCAGAGAGGCCTAGGTGTTGCTTGAAGGCTCAGGTCTGGTGCGTAAGTGATAGAATGATGAAAATGATTACCTTTAACCAAAGCAACCTGCTATGCTGTCAAGGTGGCTGTCACCTGCCTGAAGCTTTGACATTATGGGACTCCAGTCTTCTGATAAGCTTACAGGGTTTGTGAAAGAGCAAAGACAGAAAGAAAACTCCAAGCAAGAATTTGGAAGATAAAACCCAAAGCATATCTGTGTTATAAACTACAGTCTGTTATTGTTTTTTGCAAACTTTAGAAAGAACAGATATAAGTGCCTTTAAAAACTCTTAAAATTATATAAAGCCCACACCGACAGTGGTTATCTATAAGCAGCAGGGGTTCAAGTAGCTTTTATTTCCTTCTTTATAGTTCTGATATTATCTGCATGCTTCACAATGACTATTTTCATCAGAGAAAAACTATTTTTAGATTTCAGATAAAGCCATGTTGCTTTGACATGGCAAGATCAGTAACAGTGCATTCCTGGGTGGGTGGGGAGCTTGCTATAATCCAGAACATATACCGTTAAATAGACACAGGAGTTCAAAAATCTCATGGACATAGGCACCATCTTTTAATACCATTTTCTTTCATGAGCTTTCTTAAGTACTCTCAAATATGAAAACACACATTTAGCCGTCACACACTAAGGATAAATCTAGAATGAAACATCCCACACAGTATTAATTCTGATTAGTGGTGGAGGAGGGTTGCTAATGGTAGTCTGACTGCAAATTTGCAACAAGGAACATTAATTATATCTGTAAATAGGGAAAGAAAGGGCTTCTTTTCTAAAATGAGCTTATTACATATCACTAAAATGAGATTATTTATTAAATGGGCTTCTTTTCTAAATGAGCTTATTCATGAGACGAAGCCAGGTGCTGACACGTACCATGAGGAAGCGTCCAGCTGTTCTGAGCTTTCCATTTCACCTGAGGTATGACCGACCACGCAGGGGCAGGGACAGGGACAAGACGCCGTCCTCCTGGAATCAGTGGCTAATCCTCTGATTCAAAGCCAGCCGAGGCATTCACTGGGCATTCTGCACTTCCCAGAATTAGCTGAATGAGCTTTGTATTAGGCTTGGGCCTTTCAGTTCCTTAGGTGTAACACACAGGGGTGACACACTCTCCCGGGGAGCCCTCCAGCATCAACACGCAGAATTGTTACACTTCCTCCCCCGCTTCACTCTGGAAATCCTTCCTAAGAAAACACACTGGCACTGAGAAGAATGCACAGGCTGATTCCATGAGCCGCACATCAGGCAGCTGAGTGACTCTGGCCAGGAAGCAGAGCCTAAGTGCTCTCATCAACAAAACAGAGGACGAAAACAGCACTTCCCTTTCAGAGTTGTGACGTAAAGTCACTTGCCCAAGATCCTACAGCTACACATTCCAGAACAGGACTACAAACCCCACACACTGTGAGGCAGGACGAAGGCCAGGGACAAGGCAAGCCACCCAGTCTCATCTCTGATAATCAACTGCCAGTTAAAATGTGGAAAATACAATGACCCCTTAATAGCCACACTAGCAAAGACCTCTCATTGTGGGCTGATAGGCTGTAGATCCACAGATAGCTCAAGCATGAACAGGTTCAGGAGAAATTACCTTTGCTGTCTACAGAACACAATGCTTTCATGATTTAATATATTCAACTGTAATCAAAGAGAGCGCACTTCATGAGGGTGCTTGCCCAGTGCTTTCATTGTGCACACACAAAAAGGCAGAGAGTGATTCTGTAAAGTCAGAGGCAACACGGGCTGCCCCCACCTTCTCTGAAGCACCCTGAGCTGCAGACATGGATGTCTACAACCCAGGAACACAAGACCGAGAACTTCAGTCCATGAGTCCAGCACCTGCCTGCGTGGATCTGCATTCGGTTTCAACTCTTTTCTCACCTGTATGAAATTGGAAACTTCACTTAACCTTTCTAAACTTTAGTTTTTCTGTAAAATGGAAGGAATAGCATAAAATTTTCACAGGTTATTGGGAGAATTCAAAGACACAACCTCTCTAAAGACTGCAAAATGCCTGACAACAGGCTACTAATGAATGTGAACCACTGTGTGTTTTATATCCTTTACCTTCTGATTTGTCCCCAAATAGTTCCCAACCTAATCTATCAGCAGCACCATCTTCATGTGTCAAGTGACATTATTGTTTGGGCCCTGCAAAGTGGCCAGCTATATTCTGGTGCTTTATGTCTGTATTTCTAACCATGCAAATAATTATTTGGAAATTACTTTCCCCAATTTATAGTGGAAAACAGTACAGGACTTGCTGAGAAGTCTGGCTGCTGGCCCATGCTGCTACTGTTGCACCTGCCATCCCACCAAGGAGAGATGAGATTGTTATCTTACTGCCTGCAGCAAGGGCTCATGCCCTGAGAGCGCACAGTCCCCAACTTTGCTATATTGGCCCAGGTGGCATCACCAGAAATTGTTTTTGGCATCAATTGCCTGCCAGACAGCAATCTTGCCCCACCTTTCCTTAGGGCAACTGAACAGAGGATGCTCCTTGTGTCAATGTGTTTGGGAGACCCAGGGTGGCTTTGTCACAAGGAAGAGCCACTTGTGAATTTAAATGAAATAAATATTTGCTTAAGTAAAATGACAAATGTTCAGGAATTCAAGCCATTGGAATTCAACTTGGACATCTTATTATTCCACTTACAAGTTTAAAATTTTAATTCACTTTCAAGGAGACTTTTGATTAAGATTCAGATGACTCAAGTTGGACACACTAAACTCCCTTCAGCAATCATTATCACTGACAAATTTAATAAATTTAAAACTGCATTTATAAATTTAATATATCCATTTTCTTTTCTTAAGCACTTCAATTGTCAGACCCCACAAGCAAAATTTTCTCTAGTACTAAAGACTAATTCTCTAACAAATTAAAATAAATGATTCAGCAAACTTTAAAAGCATTGCAATACTGTTTATAATCTTTATTAAAAACTTTATCTTTCAACATAAAAAATAGAAGAGCAATGTCAATTACTCAACTATACATAGAAAGTAGAATCAATGTCTAGTCTGTAAGTTACTTTAATATGCCAAGTTCTTCTAAACCATACAAACACATCAACTAAAAAATGTATGCAGATATTAATCATTGATAAGAATTAATCACATGGGTTTCAGAAATGTCATCATCTGTTTTACTAAATCCTAAACCATCTCGGAGGTAAAAGTAACATAACTACTAAGGAAATACTTTTGAATCCCAGGTCACAGACAAGGTCACAAAACCAAGGAGCTGGGGTCACCCCTTCATTCAGGGTAGTGGGGATTTTTTATGTGCTCCTAATAGATTGGAACTATTTTTAACAGTTGTATCATTTACTATATATTTATATACATATATATGTGTGTGTATGTGTGTGTGTGTAGGCATAATGCTTTCCTGTTATTTTTTTCCTTAGCTTTTCAGGAATTTCATTTGCTTTCATATTGTTTAAGAATCTTAATTCTATTCCATAGGATTATTTAGACTCTACTATAATCCTTTCAAACTTCTACCCATTTTGTACTTAGTGAGATTATATTCAACACTCTTATTGTACCTTATTAATTTAGTATTGACCTTCTTGATGAATTTCTTTACTGACTGACTGAATTTGAAATATTTTGATTTCCTCCTTGTCCAGCAGGGGTAGTATTATACGTTGAGTAATCCTTATTTCACATGCTTGGGACCAGAAGTGTTGTGGATTTTGGAAATTTTTCAGACTTTGGAATATTTTCTTATGTATATTGAGTCATCTTAGGGATAGGGCCCATGTCTAGAGACAAAATTCATTTATATTTTATATATATATATATTATATTTATAGGTCATTTTATGCCGTATTTATAATTTTACATGAAATAAAGCTTCATGATGGAGACTTTCCCACTGGTGGTGTCACGTCAGCACTCAGAAAGCTTTGGATTTTGGAAACATTTTGGATTTTGGATGTTAAGATTAAGGATGTTCAATCTGTAATATGAATTAGGTTTAGCTGCTAAGGGACCAAATATCTTAAACAGTAATTCAGAAACTTTAAGTAGATGAGCTGTTAGTTTTTTGCTTTTTCCTCTCACATAAAGTCCCAAGGGGAGATGCTGAGAGTTAGCATCGCAGTTTCAGAATCACCACAGTCCCTCACCATATGGCTCCCCCTTCAGCGCCAAATGCACTGCCTTTGGCCATAACTAAACCACAAGCTACAAAGGAGGCTAGGATACAGTCTTGATTCCAGCAGCCAAAAACTATGAAAAACTGAGAGGCCCCTTGTACCTGGGGATAAGGAACACTAAAGAGGAGTGAGGTAAGTGCCATCAACATAAGTGCCAAGAGACTTTACCCCCAGGGAGGTAGCTGACAACCCCCAGCTCTGATGCTCAGACACAGCTCATTGTCCCTGCTGGTGGGCCACAAGCCACTCTGTCTACCTCTGATGGCTCTGTTCTGGCATAACCTTTCTTGTCACTCTCCCTGCTTCCACTGTTTGCCCTAACCGTGTTACCTTCTTCGTTCCGGTCCCTCAAAGTGATGCTAGCCTGCCCTGTGTACTAACCAGTCAGCTACCAAGGACAACACGCTTCAGGGCTATCACAAGATGGTTTTAACATCACAGGATCAGCGCAGCATGGAACCTTCCTGACACAACTGTGAGCCAGGCAGAAGTGCAGGAACAGAAGAGAGGAATCAACACACTCAAGAAGACTGGAGAATGAACATGATGTAGTGGGCAGGGTGGCGAGTGTGAGGGAGCATCAACAGTGCAGGAGAAATGAGAGGTGAGGGTGGATTTCAGAGACAGCCTGGGGCCACGGTCTGGCCACACACAGACATCTTCGGCCAACACCAGGACCTACCTGCACTGGCATTTACCCCAAAAGTCTGATCAATGAGTCTCCCAACTAGAACTCTAGACCTCTCCCTCAATGGCAGAGGAATAGAGGCTGGAAAAAGCCTGTTGTCTCATTTCAAATCCATGCAGTTCTGTCTTCCACAACCTAGCAAATGGGTTGGACGCTTTAGAGACTATTAATGTCACAAGCTGCATATCCACTTATAACATGGATGTTTGCACTGACTTATATGAACAGACGCTGTGTCTGATATTTCCAACAAAGAGAATAACTAGGAGTTAATACTCTTTACCCCTTTTCATATTCAAACTCATAGTCCAAAAAAAATTTACTTAATTGCAACCATGTCTTAACCACCAAGATGAAATCCAAGAAGAGAAAGATACATAAACTCACACATTTCATAAGCAGGACAGTAAGACAAGACATCCAATTGTTAACAAGTTCTAGGTTTACCAAACCAAGTTCTAGGCTTTCTCCTGTATTTTTATCTTAACTTATACTCTTTCATTTTTAATTAGGAACCAAGTTAGGGAAACTGAATATACCACTTAAGACTTTATCACTGAAATATGAGCCATGTGTGGCAGTATCACTTAAATATGTGGCTGTCATGGTACATGGCTAAGCAGTAATAGAATCACCTGTAGCGCATCTTAATAACAAAGAAATCCAGAACTGGTGAATGAAAATCCCAGAAATCAGATTCAGAGATCATTGTATAGCATTCCACCGTGAGCTCCAACACACAGCTGTGTCTGGGAACCTTTGACTTCAGTGACTGTCATTGATTCTACCAACAGTGACCTTAACTCACCAACCCTAGTTTTCAAAACACAAATCAGCTCCTTTGCTGTGAAATCCCTAAGACTGCTTACTAATTCATTTGAATATGATTAGACTGCCTCTCTCCACCTCTCCACCGTGGGTTTGTGAACAGTGAGGCACTGAAATGTTTGCCGAGGCATCCATTATTAATGCTCTTCCTTTCCAAAGCCTGTCCCCTTGACCTCTGCATATCCCAGCCTGTCTCCTCTACAAGTTTATGGCCACTTGTTATTATGTGCAATTACATCATGCTGAGTGTGAGGACACCCCACAAGCTGTTAGCTATATTAACTTAATAATAGATTTCAGGGTGTGATTTCCAATTAATTTCATTTTCCATATGCACATGCAGCTCCATGGGAAGCCAAAATTATAGAGTAGCCATATGGTGCCTCATAAGTAACAATTAAAACTAATTTTCTATTCTTTGACACTAAAAAAAAAAATCATTCACACAGAGAAAACTGAAACTTCAACAGTATCTGCAACTCTCTAGAAAGATGATGTCCCACTTACCACATGTGTGGTCTGGCTAACCCAGCTCCTTGCCAGCAGGCAAAAGCTGGGTTCCCACCTGGCTCTTAGCACCCTTGGTTCCTCACTGCACATTCCCTGGTGGAATGTCCCAGAGCAGCTGGGACAAAGCACCAGGTTCTCTGCTTCTTACCAGAAAGTGATGTTGAAAAGAATAGCTATGTTTCCTTCAAAAACAGAAGACTCCTGGTAACAGAATTTTCCTACTGACCCACTTCTCACAGGCAACAACTGGATTGCCCAAACCAAGGGGAAACACAAACAGCACCCCTAATAGGGGGTGATGTAACTGTGCCAGGCAGGACAGCGCTGGGGACGAGAGGCTCCCCTGCACACTCAAGTAAGAAGGCTAACTGCAGGCGTGATCCCCCCACACTGAGGACAGGGTAGAATTCTATCAATTCCCAAGGCTCCAATTATAGCAGATTCAACTGCTGTGAGGTTTAAAAAAAAAAAAAAAAAAACTATCAAGGGGCTAGCATTGTGGACAGCAGGTTAAGCTGCTGCCTATAACACTGGCAGCCCAGAAGAACATTTGGTTCAAGTCCCGGCTGCTTCACTTCCAATCCAACTCCGTGCTACTACGCCTGAGAAACTAGAGAAAGATGACCCCAAGTGCTTGGGTCCCTGGCATCCACATGGAAGATCTAGATGGAATTCCAGGTTCCTGGCTTTGGCCTGGCCAATGTGGCCATTTCATGAGTGAACCAACGAATAGAAGATCTCTCTTTTTTTCTCTGTAACTCTGCCTTTCAAATTAGTAAGTCCTAAAAAAAAAATATATCAAAACCATCAAGACTCTATTTGATATAAGCAGTGTGACCTATAAAAACCCTTGATTTTATTATGTCTCTTAAAATTTTCAACTACATTGATTTGAAATCCCCTGGCACATTTCTAGTTCCACCATTGGAGGTAAGTCTGAGTGAACATGTGCTCCTTGCCATGCCACCAGCCCCGAGGGTACACTCAATCTCAGGGAGTGCAGAACCACCATGGGTGATTCTCTGGTGCCTTGGCCCAGTAACTCCTACATACACAGGTCTTCATACAAGGGCTCCCTTTCCACAGCCCAGGAATGAGGCATTCTTTCCTTCTTTCGAATTACAGGGCAGCAAAATGGGGAAGGTTTAAGTCGGGTCTGAGATGCGCTGGGTTGCAATGATCTACTAAAACAGACAAGCCACCCTCAGCTTCATTTCTTTCCTTAACCCACCTACCCACACTCATAATGGACATAAAATCAGCATAATAAACATAAAGTCAGTGAGTTAATATTAACACAGTTGTGCATTTCGCTTATCTGGGAAGTTGGGCTTCTGACCTTCTAAGATGCTTAGAGAACAAGAATCCTTTGTGGGGGAGAGGCGGCGGGTGTTTAGCCTGGCATTTAGGACACTGGTCAAGATGCCCGCATTCCATACACAACTACCTGAGTCTGATGCCTGCCTCTGACTTCAGACTTCGGAGGCAGCAGTGATGGCTCAAGCAGCTGAGCCCCCACCACCCATGTGCGAGACTTGGATTCAGTCCCCAGCATTCAGGTTCATCCTCGCACACACCTCTGGCTGTTGGAGGCATTTGGGAATAGCCTAGTGAATGGGAATGCCCCCACTCCCACTCTCCCACTGTCTCTGTCTCTCTCTGTCATCTGCCTCTCAAATAAAATTATAAAAAAAAGAATCCTCTTTTATAACCAGTATTTTCTTCTACAAGGAGCAACATCACCCTCTCAATAATTAGTGTTATATTGGGTTTGTTTCACTTCCAGAAGTTATTTCCATCTTGTTTTAGTGATTCCTTCAAACTTCACTAAGCAGAAGAACTGTAATAAGAGTGCGTGTATTGTTATCTTTCTGTAGTAAAGAGTTAATGAACATTAAACACTGCAGTTATTTCCTCCCATGCCCGTGGACACTGATGAACACCAAGAAAATGAAGTGGGTTCTTTAATATATTTTGCTTTCCTGCATTAATTTTCAATTAAACACTGCCAACATTAAGACAACATTATATGTGGCATTTCACGTTGGGCAAATATTAAAGTCCTCAACAACCATAAAAAAAAAAAAAACCACTCTCGTATGGCAAAAGAATAACACATAGCTCAGCAGCTGCATCCTACCTGCTTCGCTAAATAACCATGCAAACAAAAATGAGCTGGGAGATTAAACTGTATCTTCATATTGCAGCAAAAATAAATATTTGGAAACGTTTGGCCAAACACGTCCCTTCTCAACATTCAATAATGGTTCAATTATTCCCTCTGGACTGCTCCTTTCCCCCTCCCTCTCCATCCTGTTTCCTCCATGAAAATGACTCAAGGGGCCGTCGCTGTGGCACAGTGGGTTAGGGCCCTGGCCTGAAGCCCTGGCATCCCATATGGGCGTCAGTTCTGGTCCCAGCTGCTCCTCTTCCGATCCAGCTCTCTGCTAGAACCTGGGAAAGCAGTGCAAAATAGCCCAAGTCCTTGGGCCCCTGCACCCACATGGGAGACCTGGAAGAGGCTCCTGGCTCCTGGCTTCGGAACGGCACAGCTCCAGCTGTTGTGGCCATCTGGAGAGTGAACCAGCGGAGGGAAGACCTCTCTTTCTCTGTCTCTACCTCTCTGTGTAACTCTGTCTTTCAAATATTTCTTAAAAAAAAAAAGAAAATGACTCAAGAAATTTTTGAAGAGTTTCACTTTTCAGAGCGTATATTCCAAATCCTGGCGAAACTAAACAGCTAAGCTCACCATGTCTGTTCTACCCTTTCTGTTCTCTTGTCCATATCAGTTTACACTGCAGGTAATTACACACATGATACACACAGAGGCAAAGAGCTAAATAAATCCAGTGTCTGTGATCACAGGACAAGACAGATAAAGGCTTAAAAAGCACAATATCGCATTTGCAAAGGTTGCCTCTTGACGTACCAGTCTTTCAGGAGGCCTTGCTATCACAAAGTTGACCCAAAGGCTTGGCCAGACTTACAATGGGTTATACCAAGGTTCTGGCCTCTTTTCTGCTGAGAGGAACACGTACAGTGTGGCGAGACGATGAAGACATTCAAAGCCATCCCAGCTACTCCTAAAGAAGGCAAGGAGGGCATGACGATTTCCAGTGTAAATTCCTCTCCACGTATGCCTCAGTCATGGTCGTAATCCTTCATTGTGGCTCTAATTTAAATGTACCCTAAGAGCCCAAGTTCCCCAATGTAGGCCCCAGCTGGTAAGGCATCCTTCCAATTGTATGTAGTAAAACAACAGTATGATGATTAATGGTCAACATCACAACAAATCACAGAAACTTACTCAACACCAATTTCCTTGTCACCCTTGCTAAAGAATTAAAATGGCCTGACCTTTATAAACTGCCCTAATGTGTAGGTACTTCAAAAAGTTTGTGCGAAAAAAGATATAAGATTATTTTGATTCACAGCATTTTGAAATGCATGCATAGTCTTTCCATATTATCCATGTTCCACAAACTTTTTGAAGATCCCCACACAACACTTATACACAGTAAACGCTTAGTAGGTGGAATAGTCTACCAATACTGCTATTACTATTATAATTATTAAGGCCAGAAAGCCACAAAAACATTAGTGGGCTGTATGTGTATACATATGTGAAGTTTACTATTTCTATACTATAATTTCTATAATGTATAATTACATTCTTTGCATCGTATTATTTATTTTTCAAATGTTTACTTTTTTGAAAAGCAGAAAGAGAGAGAGAGAGAGGAGTGAGCAAGACAGAAAGAGAAAGAGAGATTTTTAATCCGCTAGTTTAATCCTCAACTTTCCAGAGCAGCCAGGGCTGGGCCAGGTCAGAGCCTGCAGCCCTGAACTCCATCGGGGTCTCCACATATGAGTGACACAGATTCAAGTACCTGAATCATCACCTGCTTCCCCCTAGGGTGCACAATAGCAGGCAACTGGCATCAGAAGTGGAGCCAGGACTCAAACACAAGCACTCAGATGGATGCAGGCATCCCAAGCAGTATTTAACCACTGTGCATTTAGTTTAGTTGATAAAGTGTTCACATGTTTAATATAAATTACATTACAAATTATTTAGATTTTATTATGTAGGCAACGGACTTTGTTAAGTGCAATCTCTGAAAAATTCACAATGCCACAAAAACTGACCTGAAAACACTGTGGATTCACAAAGTCAGGGTCAGAGGTCACTGTCTAAGAGAGGTTTCTGGAATCCAAACTGCTGTGAACAGTGACACAGAGGTGACGTCTTAAGGAGAACTCAGCCTCCTGTTGACTTCAAGCAAGACTACTCACCTGTACAGAGCTCCACTGTTGCTTCTTCCTTGAGTTTCAAGGCCCTGGTCACCTTTGCATTAACACTGCTATGCTTTTAAGAAGTACAGTGGGAAAAACAAGGCCACCGAGGATGTTTCAGTAACCATGGGATACCCTCAAACTGGAATACTTTGAACTGCATGAGAAAAATGAAGAAGCTACCTACAGACAGATCCCCAAGACGCTGCTGAGTAGGAAATCGCAAGGAACAGAGGAAATGGACAATACGCTGACTGGGCCTCACTGAAGTCCATGGGGAAATGCATTTGAACTATTACCAGATACAAGAAAAGAAGAAAAGGACTAGTTGTCCCTGAAGCTCTGAGCTGCTAATTAAGGGAATAAAGGGGGAAGAACAATGAAAGAGAAACACCTCAAATGTATTATTATTATTTTTTTTTGACAGGCAGAGTGGATAGTGAGAGAGAGAGAGACAGAGAGAAAGGTCTTCCTTTTTGCTGTTGGTTCACCCTCCAATGGCCACTGTGGCCGGTGCATCTCGCTGATCCGATGGCAGGAGCCAGGTGCTGCTTCTGGTCTCCCATAGGGTGCAGGGCCCAAGCACTTGGGCCATCCTCCACTGCACTCCCGGGCCACAGCAGAGAGCTGGCCTGGAAGAGGAGCAACCGGGACAGAATCCGGCGCCCCAACCGGGACTAGAACCCAGTGTGCCGGCGCCGCAAGGCGGAGAATTAGCCTGTTAAGCCACGGCACTGGCCTGTATTATGTTTTACTTCTAGAAAATCAAGTGCATCTGCCACAGCAACTACAATTTGGTGATGTGACCCTTCTGCCGCACTCTTTATCTCTGAACCCAGGGCAGGCTGTTGTCAGCACTGCAAACATGCAGTCCCCATGTGCCGCGCAGCTCTGCCCCTGGAACTCGGCCTCACCAGGGTCGTTATCTTAGCACAGGCTTTGCGGAGCTGACTCGCTTCCTAGGCTCCCCCTAGTTTTTTCTCCCTGCTAGAGCTCACTCCAATTTTTACTTCATATTTGAACCTGATTTATATTTCCAGCACCCTGCGAAGCACTCTGCCGAAGCTGGGAATGAAATGTCCGTGTGGCAAAGCTACATTAGCGAAACAGAAGAAACCAAGGCCCGTGGTTACTGTCTCTCTATCTGCTATAATGGACAAGAGCCACTAAATGAAATCCTCTCCCACAGATTTCCGCATCCTTGTCTTAGTTATCACCATTGTAGAACCTACACAGAGCTAGAAATTCTCAATCCACAGTACAAATATGGAGTCATTTCTTTTAATAATCGAGATTAGTGTATCCTTTTTGTAATCTTAAATAAACTTTTCCTTCCTTCCAAACAAAATGAATCTTGTATCCTAATACTACATTTATTCCTCTTAAAAAAAAATGAAACATACATAGGGTTTCCAAAGTGTGGTATCTGGAAACCAGAGATTGAGGGACAGGTGCTGTGGTGTACAAGGTTAAGTAAGCCTCAGCCTGGGGTCCTGCATCCCATATGGGCACCAGTTCAAATCCTGGCTGCTCCACTTCCGATTCAGCTCCCTACTAACACTCCTGGGAAGGCAGTGGAGGATGCCCACGTGTTTGGGCCCCTGCACCCACGTGGGAAAACCCAAAGAAGATCCTGGTTTCCAGCTTCAGCCTGGCCCAGCCCCAGCTGTTGCAACCATCTGGGGAGTGAACCAGCAGATGGAAGATCTCGCTCTCTCCTCTATGTATCTCTGCATCTCTGCCTTTGAAATAAATAAATCCTTAAAAAGAAAGAAAAAAAAAATGAGAAAGAGAGAGAGAGAACAAGGGGTTGAGTGCTTCTCTGGCACCCAACAGAGTCAAACATTATATTAACAGAATTTGGGCATGAATACACTTGTTAAATACAAGTTATGTACCAATCACTGTGATAGAGGCTAGGGATTTGGAAGCACATAAAATAAATAAGGTCTTTGCTTTCACCAGACTTCTGTCTAGGGGGTAGAAGTCATCCCACACACAATTTTACCCCCTATTTGATACAGTCATATGTACTCCATATAGTTCCTGACTTACGAACAGTAAGCAGGAACAGAAACTCTCCTAAACACAGAGTAGCTTTCTTTTTAGTAGATGTACTGTTAGCATTACAGGACACACATTACAGGGGGTATCTGGGTGCAAACAGTTTTACAATTTCAGTCTTACCCCAACTATATAACCCATTACTACCTTTTAAAAATTACAAATGCGCCACACTTAAAAACAAAGTGGCACATTTCACCTGTCCCTGACTGCTGCCCACGCCACTTGACACTGGCATACAAGAACCCTTTGTGATCCGTCAGCGTGAGAAATGCCACTGCCTTGGACAAGCCTCACTGGCTCGGCAGGTGAAGCCTGTGAACCCTCTGCCCAGCATCATTTACCCAAATTCCCACTACTGTGCCTATCACACTGCACCAGAGTGACTGGCTTCCCTCTGTAACCTGTGTGGTCGCCTCGACATCTCACTGGCTCTCGCCTCAGGCCCTGGCTTACAGCAGCCACTCAATACCGGTCTGCTGAACTCATCTGTGACAAAGCACAGAGCGAGCACCACAAGGCATCTGTCACTCAAGAGACTGCAATGTTCCACAAAGTATATTCACAGCTCAAATCAGAAACGCTCCAAGATCCCTGTTCATCTCAGCTGCCTACCACCTGAACATTCTTTCCTCCTCTTATCTCTGATTTCCTGGGCCACAGTCTGTGCAGGGCCTGCATCAATCAGTCAGAGAGAGTGCACACAGCTGTCCACTTAGGACAGGGCTCCGCATTCAAGGACAAGCATTTGCAGCAAGAGCCTCAAGCATCAGGCAGCTGATGGGTCTTTCTGATGAAACTCTTGGTTCTCTGAACACGACAAACAGTCCTGGGTTTCTCTGACCTTATAAAATTATGCCTTTACTTTGCAGGTTGTAAAGTTTGGAGTGGTGGAATCAACCTAAAAATCCTACAGGAGAAAAATGATTAAATAAATTTTAACTTATCCGATGACAGTCTTTAATACAATCATTATAATTACATTTGAGGGGGCATTTAAAAACATAAGGAAATTCTTACAGACAATATTAATGTAAAAAGGGAAAAACACAACAGTACATAAACTACAGTCTCAATTTTGTGAAATAAATCTATATGAAAACAGTTACAAATACATATATACTTCCAAAAAGGAAAATGACTTAAAGGAGATTTATTATTTTTTAAAATTTATTTATTATTTGAAAAGCAGAGGGACAGGGAGAAGGAAAGAGAAAAACACAGAGAAAAATCTTCCACCTGCTAGTTCACTTCCATAATGGCCACAACAGCTATGGCTGGGCTAGGTCAAAGCCAGCAGCCAGGGCTTCCATCTGGGTCTCCCGCGTTAGTAGCAGGGGCCCAACTACTTGAACCATCTTCCGCTGCCTTCCCAGGAGCATCAACAGGAAGTCAGATCAGAAGCAGAGCAGCTGATATGGGATGCCAGCATTGTAAGCAGCAGCTTAATCCACTACACTGTAATACCAGCCCATTAAATAATTATGTCTCTAGAACATGTGAGTTTCACTTTCTTCTTTCTAATTCCCTCTGGTTTTGACTTTTTCTACGATCATATGTTATTTATAGAAATTCTGAAAATAATGTGTGCCTTTTTTCCTAACGTAAAAAGCATAATATCTAAGCCAATTTTATGGTGGATGTTTCAAAGTAAAAACTCTTCTACTATCTTCCATTAACAAGCTTTCCTTATTTTTAATAAATTTCAGGAAGTAAAGGTAAGTCACCATGTTTCTCTTCAGTGAAAAAAATAAAAAGTTTAATTAGTGAGGACATTAAAGATTAATGTGAACCTCCATAATTATCAATTTCTTCCATTCTACATTTTTATACCCCATAACTTCAGTGCATTTACTGTTCTTTGGAAAGAAAGAAAAATATCAATGGAATTGAATAAGACACTTTTAAATATAAGCAAACACTGCAGAACTACATCAGGAGTTTAAAGTCCAAAAGACAACAGGAATTTGAAAAAACACTTGAGCAAACTTTATATTCTAGTCAGTTTTCATTCCTACTTCCACAAAACAAATCCTTACTCTTTGTAGTGTATTCTGTTTGTGAAGTGGTTAATCAAACTCCACCAGAGAAACACCACCCATTCCAAATGTCTGTCTCTGCCTTGCATAATAATCATCAGCTTTTTCTTCTCCCCCAATCTTTTCTGCACCTGAAGAACCTAAAGTTGACCTTTCCCAGGTGAACCATAGTAAAACAAAGACAATGTTCGATTAAAAGATTCTGCATTCTTGGGACCAGTGCTGTGTCCACCTGAGGCACCAGCATCCTATATGGGTGCCAGTTTGTGTCTCAGTTACTCCTCTTCTGATCCAGCTCTCTGCTATGGTCTGGGAAAGCAGCAGAAGATGGCCCTAGGAGAACCAGAAGAAGCTCCTGGTTCCTAGCTTCAGATAGGCTCAGCTCTGGCCATTGTGGCCATCTGGGGAGTGAACCAATGGATGGAAGACCTTTCTCTCTGTGTCTGCCTCTCTCTGTAAATCTACCTTTCAAATAAATAAATAAAATCTCAAAAAAAAAAAAAGATTCTGTATTCTCAAGCATAAACTATCTCCTTTATTTAAGTAAAAATGATGTTCGTGAAAATGTTTTCAAAAATTTTTGCTCTAGAATGTTAACTGTAGGGAACTCGGAAAAGACAGAAAAGACAGTACAAGCCCTTATAGTCACTTCAGCAAAGGATAAAGATGTGCTGTGGTCAGCTCTCCTAAAAAGAGTTGTACAAATTAAACTCCACTGAAACGTAAAACCAGGGCACCTGGCAGACTGGACTTGAATCACCTCTGCTGTGCACAACAGGGACCACAACAGCAAAAGAAGCCCAGGAGGAAGAGTTACTGAACTTGTTAGGACTGTAGACAAGTCGCTGCTGGACTTCAAGGTGCTAACGTGAAGACGACTTTGGCTTCGGAAGAGGTACGCTCAGTGAGTGCCCCTCGAGTCAAAACGGGTAAAGGGCACGGCTTTCAATCAACTGGCACAGGCCACGTGCCTACAACTCCCAAGAGAAAGCATCAAAAAGATTTTAAAGTAGCCATGTAAAGAAAGGATGGAAAATAAATAAAAGACTAAAAAGTAATACAAGTCTTTGATCCTATGTAAGACTGAGATTCCACAGCAACACACACACACACACACACCAGAAATAAGATGAAATGTGAGAAAAATGAATGTTTTCCACCCTGGTCTCATAGAAAACTTAAATGACTTCTCTTTTTTTAAAGGAGCCAGAAATATTTCCTGAACACAAAGTGTAAATTGTCTTGCTCATTCTTCCCAAAGCAATAAGCTTTTAAAAAATAAGCACTCAAAGTTCTAAGAACAGATTTAGAACTATGTAAGAAATAATTCTTAAACCAGATTTTTATTACAATTAAAACTGTATTGGGGAGGCTAATGCTGTGGCGCAGTAGGCTCCATCTGTGGTGCTAGCATCTCATATGGGTACCGGTTCTAGTCTCAGCTGCTCCTCTTCCAATCCAGGTCTCTGCTATGGCCTGGGAAAGCAGTAGAAGATGGCCCATGTGCTTGGGCCCCTGCACCTCTGTGGGAGACCCAGAAGAAGTTCCTAGCTCCTAGCTTCAGATCGGCTCAGCTCCGGCCATTGTAGCCATTAGGGAAGTGAACCAGCGGATGGAAGACCTTCCTCTATGTCTCTCCTCTCTCTGTCTGTAACTTTACCTCTCAAATAAATAAATAAAATCTTAAAAAAAAAAAAAACTGTATTGGGGCTGGTGGGTAGCTGTGACATAGCAGGTAAAGCTATTGCCTGCAGTGCCGGCATCCCATATGGGTGGCTGCCAGTTCGAGTCTTGGCTGCTCCACTTAGTGATCCAGCTCTCTCTTATAGCCTGGGAAAGCAATAGAAGATGGCCCAACTTCTTGGGCCCCTGCACACACATGGGAAACTCAGAACAAGCTCCAGGCTCCTGGCTTCAGTCTGTTGCAGCCCCAGCTATTTGGGGAGTGAACCAGAGAATGGAAGACTTCTCTCTTTGCCTATGCCTTTGCAACTCTGCCTTTCAAATAAATAAATAAATCTTAAAAAAAAAACCAAAACTATTAAAAACAGATGTAGGAGAGATATTCACACTGTTGAGCTTCTCAGTCATATCCTCAACCCTTTTATATCTGGAACCCAAAATCCTTCTGTTTAACTAAAGCAAATGCATTAATGCTCTCATTTCACAATGCATTAACTCGATAACTGCTTATAAAATAGGATAGCAACAATCACCTTATCCCTGAGGACACTGCAGCTCCAAACTGCAAGATCCCTGGAACATAATCTTTCTACCACTAATGGACTTGACTATGAGTTTGTTCCAAGTGTTTGTGTAATGCCCATCTCCCTACCTAGTCGGTAACCTGCAAGCCTCTGAACATCAGTCAAGCAGGACTGAGCACCTCTGTCTCTATTGGATGCAGATCTAATCACATTTACTCTTATGAGGCATCTGTGACACAAAGCTTCAGAGGTACAGCGGCTGCCCAAGAGGGCCCAGGAGTTGGACTTTGGCCTTGGCGGGTCCACAGGATTAAAGTCTATTACTATTATTATTAATTATTATTATTCAGCATTAAAATCCTGTGGGATTTGTACTGCTAGGTTTCAGATACTAGCTTGGAAACTATTTCTTCTATCCATCTTGATCTCATGGGTTCACAGAAGAATTGTGCCCCAGGACGAATCTCACACAGTCCCATTCATAGCTGCTTTACATGAGATTTGAATTTAGAACTGGTGCTGGAACAGATTAAGACTTGGGTAGCGGACAGTTGGGGTTGGAGAAACTCATCAGGTCAGGTGTTTGCTCTCAACTTCTGAAGAGGTGTTCTATAAGTCATACCTCATGAGAATGTCTTTGTTTAGAGTGAGAAACTGTTAGGGACATGCCACATCCAATTGTTGTAGGCTAGGGGCTCGGGATACCATAAAAACCAATCAAATAATTTAGGGTAGCAGTTCTGGGTGAACAGAGGCTGAGATCATCCACACAGGCAATGACTCAATCAGTAACAGTGGAACCCCAGTAAACACCCTGATCCCTGAGACTCAGGTGAGCTTCCTTAGTTGGAAAGCCATGCAGGTGCTATCCCACATCAATGCCAGGAGAGGAACGCACCTGACCCCACACGGAAAGTACAGTAGAACTTCCTGTATGGAATCTTCCCAAACGCTCTCTGCCTTATATGTCTCTTCATTTGTCTGAATTTAATCTGGAACCTTTTCCCTGCAATAAGTCATAACCATGGGTGTAACAGCATCCAGTGATTATTGCAAATCCTTTCAGCACACTGTTGAACCTGATGGCAGTTTTGGGATATCCTCAGCTTGAAGCATGAGACGTGAAGTTGGCCGTGGAGCCTGGGCCCTCTGACTCTGCAGATGGCTAACTCCAGGCAAGAAGGGCGCTCTGGGTAGTACCATGTCAGTGACACTTCTACTCACCCCAAGCAGAGTTCACCAAAATTTCTTTCCTTCTCAGTATATCAAAGCACAAAATACAACTTTGATAATTACAGTGGTTCTACACCCAGGGACATTTTGCCCCCAACAATAATGTGGCAAAGTCTAGACACATTACAAGTGTTTACAACTGGGGACTTTCTCTAAGATAGACCACATGCTAGACCATAAAATAAGTCTCGACAAATTAAAAAAATAATAATAATTGAAACTGTACCATGTATCTTTTCTGACAACAATGGAATGAAGCTGGAAATTAACAAGTAAAGAAATTCTAGAAAATACATGAACACAGGTAGACTTAACTATATGCTCCTGAATGAACAGTGGGTCACAGAAGAAATCAAAAGGGAAATCAAAACATTCCTAGAAATGAATGAAGATGACAAAATGATCAACCAAAACTTAAGGGATATACAGCCAAAGCAATGTAAGGAAGTTTATAGCAACATTGCTTATATCAAGAAATTGGAGTAGCATCAAAAACATGATATAGGCATGACTCTCAAGGAACTAGAAAATCAAGAACAAACCAAAAAATTAGTAGGAGGACAAAAATAATAAGAATTAGAGAATAAGCAAAATGTAATTTAAGAAAAAATACAAAAACATCAGTGAAATAAATTGCTCGTTTTTGGAAAAAATTAAATTAGTAAACCATTGAGCCAACTAACAGGAAAGGGGTGGGGGGAACAAGACCCAAATTAATAAAATCAAAGATAAAAAAGGAGATGTTACAATGGAAACCCTGGAAATAACAAGAATCATGAGGAATTACTACAGTTTATAGACAACAAATTGGAAAATCTAGAAAAAATGGATAGTTTTGACACATACAGCATACCAAAACTGAGGCACAAAAACATAAAAAACCTAAATAGACCAAAAACCAATACTGAGATTGAATCATAATAAAGCCCCCCCCCCCCAAAGCAGCTCAGGACAAGATGACTTGACTGTTGAATTCTACCATATTTATAAAGAAGAACTAATTTGGGGGTCAAAAATGTGGCACCAAAGGTTAAACCTTCATCTGCAGTGCCCTTATCCCATATTGGATGCTGGCTAAGCTGCTCCACTTCTGATGCAGTTCCCTGCTAATGTGCCTGGGAAAACAGCAAAAGATGGCTCAGGTTCTTGGGTCCCTGCATCCATGTGGGAAACACAGATGATGCTCCTGGCTTCGGCCTGGCCCAGCCCTGGCTGATGGGGCCATGTGGGGAGAGAACCAGCAGATGGAAGATCTCTGTGTCTCTGTCTATCTCTCTTTCGCACTCTTTGGATAACTGTCTTTCAAATACATAAAATAAATCACAGGGGAAAAAAGAGCTAATTTAATTTTTCTCAAACTATTCAAAACAACTCTAAGAGACGGAATGCTCCCAGACTCCTTTGATGAAGCCACCATCACCAAAAACGCCAGAAAAAGATACCACAAAGAGAACCATAGATGAACATAGATGCAAAATCTTCAACAAGTACTAGCTAACTGAATCCAAGAATACATCAAAAAGATAATCCCCACAAAGAGGTTTCACCTCACCCAGTTAGAATGACTATCACCCAGTGCAGGTGCTGTGGCAAAGCGGGTAAAGCCACCACCTGTAATGCTCACTTTCCATATGGGTGCCAGCTAGAGTCCTGGCTGATCCACTTCTGATCCAGCTCCCTGTTAACGCACCTGAGAAAGCAGAAGATGACCCAAGTGCTTAGGCTCCTGTACCCAGGTGGGAGACTGAGAAGAAGCTCCTGGCTCCTGCTTTCAGATCAACCCAGCCCTGTTCTTTGCCGCCATTTGGGGAGTGAGCCAGTGGATAGAAGATCTCTTTCTCTTTATAAACTCTGCCTTTCAAATAAACAAATCTTTAAAAATAAATGACTATCATCAAAAAATGAAAAAATTACAAATTTTGGTGAAGATGTGGAGAAAAAGGCACTTTAAATACACTGTTGGTAGGAACGTAAATTAGAACAAACCTTTATGGAACACAGCATGGAGATTCCTCAGAAATCTAAAAATTGATCTACCATATGACCCAGCCACCCCAATCATGGAAATTTACCCAGAGGAAATGAAATTAGCATATTTAAGAGTTACTGTACCCCCATGTTTATATCAGCTCAATTCACAGTAGCTAAGATACAGAATTAATCCAGAGGTCAAACAGATGAAGAACCATGGAACATATACGTGATGGAATACTATACAGCTATTAAAAAGAATGAAATCCTGTCATTTGTGACAAAATGGATGGAATTAGAGATCATCATGTTTAGAGAAATAAGCCAGCCCAAAAAAGATAAATCCCATGTTTTCTCGGATTTGTGGCAACTACTAGAGTACAAAAAATATAATGTATATGAGTGAAAATAACCCACTGAGATTTGATTATTGTTTATAGCCCTCGTCTGTACTCCTGAGGAACAGTGATTTCTCTACTTACTACTCGTTGAATTATTTTTCAGTGGAGGATTAAGTTTGTATAAAGTAATTTAAAGTAAATGTATAAAGTAAATATAAAGCAAAATTAAAGTAAATTTATGTCACTGCAAATATAAAAAGCAAAACAAGAAAGGAAGGAAGAAGAGGGGGAAGGAAGGAAGGAGGGAACAAGGGTAGGGTGGCAAGTATCATTATGTTCTTAAAACTGTATACACGGAATACATGAAATGTGCTTCCTTTTTAAAAAAATCTAATGCATGTTCAGAAGAAACCCTACTGTGAACTTTGAACTGTGATCTTTTCCCAGATGGGCTATCAATGTGTTAACTCATGATGCTGGACAGCGGCAGCCAGCACTCCATCAGCACCACCATCCAAAGGGGACACCATCAGTACTCTATAGTGTACTGTGTTACTAAACCATGATGCTCAGCACCTTAGGGGTACCGAATGCAATCTTTCCAGTTTACAATATTTTCAACTCATGCCTGGTTTACTGGGATGCAATTCCACTGCAAGTTAAAGAGCACCTGTACTTGTTTTGACAAATTCAAGTTAAAGGTGAATCTAAAAAAAAAAAAAATACATATATACATATATATATGCTAAGAGAAAGAAGTCAGACACAAAATGCAAAATGCCACATATCACACTATATCATTTATATGAAATGTCCAGATAAGGTAAACTGAAGGAAAGGGTAGACTGGCAGTTGTGTGGTGAATTCTGTGGGAATGAGAACTCACAGTTATAAGCATCAAGATCTGATGGAGGAAGGGGATGAAAATGAGCTAAAACTAATGCATGAGGATGGATGTACAACTCAATCAAGTTACTAAAAATCACCTAATTGTACATTTAAAATGAGTAAATGTAAGAATATGCAAACAGCATCTCTGTAAATAAGAATAACTCATTTAAAAAAGAAACTAAGTTATAAAATCCCTGAGAAACATTCCAGCATGAAGCACATGCTCTTACATTATCAAAATGATTTTATGAACATTGAAACTGAGAATAAAAACATTCGATTTCATCTAGGTACGCCTGAAGTAAATGCAAAGCATACAGCCTGCTGTCTCTTGCATTCTGGGCAGCTAGTCTCAAAATCCATGAAGGACTGAATTAGAGGACCTGGGTGTTCAGACCAGCAGGCCACTCTCTTCACTTGAAATTCAGAAACATCCACCCAGAGGGCCTAACTGGGACTCCATCCCAGTGTCAGCTGCATCCATTTGACCCTGGCTTTCTAAGGTAACACAGCAGGTGGACATACTATTAAAGATGTATTTACCTGCTATTTTGATGGCAACGTTTGTGCAGACATGAGTATTGCTGTTAGCTTAAGAATTATTCCCTAATCAACAGAGTAGTGAAGAGAAGACAGAGGTCAATGTGGGTCTCCTAAAGAAATCCCAGGGGCAGGTATCCAGTACAGAGGTTAAGTCACCACTTAGGATACCCACATCCTGTATCAAAGCTCCTGGTTGGAGTCTCAGCCCCTCCACTGCTCATCCAGCTTCCTGCTGGTGCACAGCCTGCAGGACAGCAGATGGTAGCCTCTGCACCCATGTGGGAGACACCGATGGAATTCTGGGCTCCTGCTCCAGCCTAGACCAGCCCCAGTTACTACAGGCATCTGGGAGTGCATCAGTGAATGGAAGATGTCTCTCTCTCTCAAAAAAAAAAAAAAAAAGAAAGAAAGAAAAGAAAAAGAAAAAGGAAATCAATAAAAATTAAGAAATCCTACATCAAGTCTTCAAGACAGTCTCACTGAGTTTGTTGAGATGTTGTTCCTTCATGACCCAGGACCTTCTCTGAAGTGAGAGAGAAAGGCCACAACACAAAAATATTCCAGGTGGGCCAGTCAATAATCTGTAACACTGTTTTGACAGACAAAAGGTAGCCTAGGGAAGTTTCATGCTTCAGAAAGGAATCAAGTTCTCAGAAGTAGATCCCATTCACAAATGTGTGGAAACATTCTCCCCTCTAAATGGCAGATGGAAAAGTTTAGATAAACATATTTAAACTCCAAGAGCAATTGTGAGGAGCTGCAGCAGTTTGGGAAAATGTCAAGAACACCCTCTGCCTGAGAAAACGGCTCTGCCATGTAAAACAGAGATTATCTCGGGGAAAACAGAAGCCTTCTCAAGGAAGCTCACTGAGTACCACCTTCTTCCCAAATGAGGATCCCCCAGGATGTTCAGCGCAAGTTACTTCCACCGCCAGCTAGACAAAAACATCTCCAAACAACTGGTTTGGAGGGGAAAAGCAAGTCAGTCGGTAAGACGGGAAATCCTACAGGTTCACCTGACCCATGATTTGAACACTTCCAATTCTAAGAATTGATAACCAAATCGATCAAATAAGCTTTCACTACTGACACCAAAACTGGGATTTAAAAAAAAAAAGAAAAAACAAAAAAACAAGAAAAGCTCAGAATGGATTAGGTGGCGGGGTGCAAACAACTCTCCAGGATGACCCGGCCCAGCTGGAAGGCACAAGGAAGGAATTACTCAAGTTGGACAGTTAAGGGTAAAGTTCACTCTGCAATAAAAATAAGCTACTGAGCAAAGAATTACACATTCATATAGAGAAACACTAGTCATGAAAGACCTCATGCTGAGGATAAAACAAATAAATAGCACTTTCCTGAGATAACTTCAGTTATGCTGAAGTCATACATAAAACAAATTTATACAATACAAGGTATGCTCTTCACTACAAAAGAATTTTAGGAGTTAGAACAGAATCATGAGCTAGACTAAAAGAACAGACTGAGTGAAATTAGGAGTATAAAATTTGATTCCACTATTAGTGCTTCACAACAACTAAATGCTAAATAAAAGACTTGAGTTAGTAGAAAGCAGAGATGTAAAATCAGGCAGCATTGTAACCTATAGGACCCTAATAAATTGTTTTTAAATGCTTGGGGTAAAAATCTGGGATGCACAAAAGGTGTGCTGCAGCCTTTCTTTGCTGGATCTTTCTCATGAAGTAAAGGTAGAGATGACAAAGGGCAAGGAAAGGAGCTCATCGAACTCTAACCAAGTGACGGAGACACAGGGAAGCCAGGTGCAACTCCACAGCCCCCTGAGAGTCCACCCACCTTCTTGCCAGATGTTTCACATACACTTGCTCAGTCTGCTTTATCTAACAAATCATGGACTCAAATCCCCATGTGTCCAAAAACATAGTATGTCTGAAGTATTCCTTCAGGTCTTTACCTTAAGAACAACTGCAAGAAGGAAAAGTGTCAAACGTGCATTCTGAAAAACACCATCAACCTATCACGGGGGTGTACTGTTTTTTTGTTTTTTGTTTTTTTCTTTTTTTATTTGACAGATAGAGTTAGACAGAGAGACAGAGAGAATGGTCTTCCTTCCGTTGGTTCACCCCACAAATGGCCGCCACAGATGGCACTGCACCGATCCAAAGCCAGGAGCCAGGTGCTTCTTCCTGGTCTCCCATGTGGGTGCAGGGGTCCAAGCATTTGGGCCATCCTCCACTGCCTTCCCGGGCCACAGCAGAGAGCTGGACTGGAAGAGGAGCAACCGGGACTAGAACCCGGCACCCATATGGGATGCTGGCGCCGCAGGCGGAGGATTAACCAAGTGAGCCACAGCGCTGGCCAATCAATGGGGATGTATTGTTTATCTTCCCTCTCCCCACTCCCCGGGTGCTTCTGTCTCCGCTCTCATCATTAAGCATAATTTTTAAATCCTTACCATCCCAAAATCACATCACCCAAATTCAGTAAATAATAAGCACATAGTAATAAAACATATCCTTTAAAGGCTCCTTGTGTATTTAAGGAGTAAAGAAACTGTGGCACCTAATCAAGACAAAGTGTGTGCCTGCTGAAATGTTCTAATTACCTGATAAGTATTTAGACAAAATAATGATAAAAAGAAAAAGTAGTTCGCAAAGAAAAACAACAACAAAAAAATGTCTTTGACTGGCTTACCTAAAAAACAAAAGCGTATGTCAAGGCAGGCATTTGGCCTAGCAGCTAATTCGCTGGTTGGGATGCCCAAATCCCATAGAGAGTGCCTGGGTTCAAATCCTGGCTCTGCTCCCAATTCCGGCTTCCTGCTAATGTGCTTCCTGGGAGGCAGTGGTGATGGCTCAAATAGTTAAGTTCTTGCCACTCATATGGGAGACCTGGAAGGAGTTCCCGGCTTTGGCCTGGATCAATCTTGACCCTTGAGAGCATTCTGAGAGTGAACCAGAGAATGAAAGTTCTATCCATCTGTCTGTCTTTCCCCTTACCCTCCTGCCTTTGCTCTGCCTCTGAAATTTAAAAGAAAAATATGTGTATGCTGATTCCTTATTTGAGGGTAGAATCTCAGGAAAGATGGAAGAGACAGAAAGGCCAGAGGCAGGGGGAAAAGAACAAGGCAGTGCTGGGGTTGCCACAGGGACCAGGTTCATGCCAGAGAGTAGAGCTGGTTGCTTAGTTATAGAAGACAGGTGTCTCCAGAGAGGTAATAGGAACCACTGCATGGGAACAAACCATGAGGGAGGAAGAAAGGGGAAGACATAGGAGGAAGTCAGGCAAGAGATGGCTCTGCAAGCTTTTTCTATTTCCTTTTACTCACTGGTCCAAGTCTGCTGAAACTGGTAGGAAGGAAAAGCATCAAATTTGCATTTCAACAAAAATCATCAACCAGATGATCAGCGCTTGGAGTAGAAGCAGCAAGAAGGGAAGAGTAAGGGCTTGTTTTGAATCTTTCCTGAAACTCCGAGGTCTCCTGTATCTGAACTGGGGCCTCTGGGGAGACACCACCACCACTGGCCAGCCAAGCAGGGGAGGCCCTAGGAAGCAGGCAGGGTAGGTCCAGGAGCACCAGGCCTGACACAAATTGGGTTTCATAAAATGTATTTGCCAGGCAATTCTATTTCCCAAAGGCTAAAATTTGTATCATGAAATTTTAGATTTGCCTCAAAAAGAGAGATTTCAGTAAGTTATTTCCAACCTATCTAACATAAAGGTGAAAATAAAGTTGTTTTACCCTCAAATGAAAATCATCCTTCTTCTTTAACAGATCCTTTTACAAGAGAGTCCTTAGCAAGATACAGGGTCTAAGTTCACAGTTGATAAATCAGGGCAAAATGAGGCAATTATAAGACTAAGAATAGAAGAATTCAGAATGTCAAGTGGCATTAATCTACGTGAAGAAAACGCTCGCTACACATAATTTAATTAAGACCAAGCACTCGGGGAACTTTGTTTTTCTGAGAGGAAACCTGAAATTGGATGAAACTGTAACCCAACATTCCACACTTTAGGGCTGCAGATTTTACTTCCTATCATTTAAAAAAAAATTATTCACACTGTGTACAATGGCAAATCAAAGGGGGAAAAAAAAAATCCAAACTTTTTTTTTCTTTTTTATTTCAAAGGCAAAGAGACAAAGGAGAGAGAGAACTCGCCATCAACTGGTTCCCATTTCAAATGTCCACTCCCTAAAGCTAGGAATTAAATCCAGATCTCCCACAAAGGTGGCAGGAACACATTGACTTGGGCCAGCTCCACGGCCTCCCACAGCCTTCATTAGCATAAAGCTGGGGTCAGGAGCCAGGCCAGATACTGCAAACAGGCACTCTAATACATCACGTGGATGCCTTAACTGGCCAAACATCCACCCCCTCCCAGAGAGATTCTAATAAGCTTACCACCACTAAATCACAAACTAACAAGTTTTTCAAGGGGACTTTGACCCGCCTTCTCCTCTTCCTGCCCCATAGGAAAGACTGGGCTGGGAGCACAGTAACAGTTCTCCGTGGACACTCACTCTTCCACAGAGAAACAGAAAGTTTTCCAAAAGTCAGGGTCATGCTACAATAATACAATTTCAGCAGGACAATGGGAATTAAGGGTCCATGTTAACCAGATTACAATGTAGTCCTTCTAAATGATGTTACCATTTAAAAAAGAAAAAAACTGTTCATAGAAAGACTTACACATGACACTGAGTTGCAAAGTGAAACAGTCTATTATTCTGAGATAAGTGAACAGAAAGACATGTGAGGAAATACTTAAGCCAAGGGTATCAGCCAGCACAACTTCACAAGACTTAAAAATCAAAAATCAAACAGTCAGCAAAAACCACCGTGACCTACCCTCTGTCCTTCAGCCTCCTGGTTGTCTGCACACTAAGGTTTAGCCCACAACTTGACAATTAAATCTTTCATTTTCCATTACTTAATACATTTTGAGAGTTTTTATATTTATGACATTTCATTCCCTTTTGCCCATACACTATGATGTAGACAGGCAATTACTAATTTTACTTAAAAGCAAAGAGTTTCGAGGAGTACTAAGACTTTCCTGAGTCATGGAGGCAACAAAGGAAGTAAAGCTAGAACACAAGTTGGAGTCTTCCCTCCTGAATCCATGTTATGTTGTGTTTTCTATTAGGTCATTACACAGACACATCAATTATACAAAAACATCCACTAAATGTCCAATGCAAATGAACTATGTACAGATCCATAAAGATGAACAAAATGAGAAAGAATGAATTTTCCAGAATCGCACAAAACATACTAAAGATTGGAGATAATAGGAAGGCAGGGAAAGCTTAAATACATAATAAGAATTTGGGGGCCGATGCCGCAGCTCAATAGGCTAATCCTCCACCTGTGGTGCCAGCACACTGGGTTCTAGTCCCAGTTGGAGCTCTGGATTCTGTCCTGGTTGCTCCTCTTCCAGTCCAGCTCTCTGCTGTGACCCGGAAGTGCAGCGGAGGATGGCCCAAGTCCTTGGGCCCTGCATCTGCATGGGAGACCAGGAGAGGCTCCTGGCTTCGGATTAGCGCGGTGCGCCAGCTGCAGCGTGCCAGCCGCAGCGGCCATTTGGGGGGTGAACCAACGGAGGAAAAGGAAGACCTTTCTCTTTGTCTCATTCTTTCACTGTCCACTCTGTCAAAAAAGTAAAGAGGGGAGGAAAGGGGAGGGGAGGGGAGGGGAGAATTTGGGTAAAAAGCCCAGCAAAAAAACATGAGGATAATAGCAGAATATTGTAGGCAAGTGGTAACTCCTAGTTGTTGAAAACAGATATATGGGGAATGGGGCCATTTACAAAGAAAGCAAACTGTGATGAAGAAGCAACTGAAGATCTGTTTGTGTGCTGATTATAATACACTTGTTGCTATGTATACTGGCTACAGTGTAACAAAAGTGATTCATGTCCTCAAGGAGCTTACAATCTAGACTTACAATGCACAGAATTACAATATACAACATATATTTAAGTCTTAAAGAATGTCATAAAAATTCTATAGCATGACACTGGTGGCTATATTATGTCTGCATCAGAATTAGTAGTGGTCTCTAAAACACAGTAGACCTGCTGACAAAAACCCAAAAGCGAATGACAATACACAACCTCAAATAGGATGTGGGGAAACACCACACTCACACTCACACACCGCTGATCTCATGAACTTCAACAGCATACACTGGTATAACTCTACACAGGTAGTAAGTATTAGAAGACTTGCAAAAATCATTTACCTAGCAACCAGCCTTTCCAGCCCTACAGCACAATCACCTAAGTGAACAGGGATATATGGACTAAGGTCGTTCATTGCAGGGTTGTTTACAATGGGGGTTTGGGTGTGGGGGAAGGATGCAATCACACTAATGTCTGCCAAACAGGATCAGTTACATAATGCAAAGGAGCGCTGATAATGATATTATAGATCTTTGTGATGTAGAGTTCCACTCCCCAAATGCTAAAGATGGCCATGATGTCTTCAGTGATATGAGGAGGCAGATACATGACAAGGTATATGTTGTGGCAGTGTGCAGGCATGTATAGATTCATACCTATGTCTAGATGGTCATAAGTCAAATATGCCAACAGCAGTTCTCTCTGGACAAGATAATACCAGCTGTTCTTTATTTAAAACCTTACATTTTAGAAAACTGCACAAGTATTTTTTTGAGGAAAAGATTGCTAAAAAGAGAAACATATTTTTCCACATGTGCTTCATATATATTACACACATATAAAACTATTTTTTAAAGTAAGTGTGGATCCATGTGGAGCCACTGAAGTCTTCCGTATACTTTTCTGGTAATACTAGAATAATTCAAAATTTTAAAGAAGCCAATAAACACAATTTTAAAAAATCATTTGGGGCCGGCGCCGTGTCTCACTAGGCTAATCCTCCGCCTTGCAGCGCCGGCACACCAGGTTCTAGTCCTGGTCAGGGCGCCGGATTCTGTCCCGGTTGCCCCTCTTCCAGGCCAGCTCTCTGCTATGGCCTGGGAAGGCAGTGGAGGATGGCCCAAGTGCTTGGGCCCTGCACCTCATGGGAGACCAGGACAGGCACCTGGCTCTTGCCATCGGATCAGCGCGGTGTGCTGGCCACAGCGCGCCAGCCGCAGCAGCCATTGGAGGGTGAACCAACAGCAAAGGAAGACCTTTCTCTTTCTCTCTGTCTCTCTCTCTCACTGTCCACTCTGCCTGTCAAAAAAAAAAAAAAAAAAAAAAGAAAGAAAAGAAAAGAAATGAAAAAATCATTTGGATTCTTTAGAATAATGGAGTTTAAGATAATTTCAAATGAATTAAATTTATTAATATTAACAGCTATAGCTCTGTGCATCTTGTCAAAGAAATAACTGGTACCAGGCTAGCCTTCCATTCATTAGTAGCCAGAAAACTTGAAGAAATAAAAGAAATATTATTTTTTCAAATATTGGTTAACAGCAGGATTATGATGTCCTAGACAGTAACCAGACAAGAAGAGCTTGTATGGTATCTCAGGCCTCCTACCTGGAGGCCTTTTCCAGATACCACAACAGCAAGCCCAGAGAGCTGCAGTCTGCGATACAGACATAGATGATGGAGTTTTTGGAAGAAGTTGCCAAGGAGACAGAGAAGGGAATTTCTTAACAGAAGAGATTCAGAAATCTGTGAGTGGTCCATTTTTTTGGTGAACTCATCCAACATTTCACTCAGAAAGAATGTATTTTATTCAAGGTAAACTACAACTCAATAAAGCTGATTTAAAAATTTTGAAACCTTATATGCCAACTGCAATGTTAAAATAGTTAACAGATAATTTATACAATTAAAAAAACAAAATTGTAGGAATAAACTCTTAATAAGTAACATAAGACCTCTTGGAAGAAATATACTAAACATTTTCGTGGAATGTGAAAGAGAATTTGAATAAGCAAAATAAATGAAAACCAACAACAAAAGATAACAAAGGACAGATCTTCAAAGTGGCTACATTCACTATTTCAACGAAATGTTTGCTGACTGCTTCCTTAGAGCACTGTGAGAGCCATACACAGCCTGGTCATGGTTGAGTCCTGAAATGAAGTCCAAGACTCCAGACCACCAGTAGAGACCATTTCTTGATTAGCATTTTCTCTGCTTCAAGGGTGAGAATGTTATCCATGGGTCACAAAGTTTGGAGCTGGGTCCTCTTTCAAAACCACTGGTCAGTTTTTAATACAGCTGAGTTGAACATTATGGGCTGTCAATCATAATTTCACAGCTGAGTTGTCAGGAAGAAAAAAAAAATATCTATTGCACTTGGAAATGTCAAGAGTAACCCAATAAATGTCAAATAAAATTGAAGTGTCTGCAGGAACGTATGGGTGTGTGAACAGGAAACCTGGGCAAGACCCTCTGTATTGGGCTGAACTTGTCTCCACAAAATCAAGGTTTCCCCTGTCCGTAGTTCCTTCCACTGTATTCCCCACTAACTTCTCCTGGTGTACTCTGCCCTTTAAATACCTGGATGTCTACTAACTTTCCTGATAAATACATTTCTCTCACATGTATTTCTGTGTGCTCTTTTAGAGGGATTACCAAGGCACGTTAACCAATGCTGGTTGACACTTTCTTTAGATGTGCCCATGGGAGTCTTTTCTTAAGAGCAAATTCTAAATATGCAGCCAAGTTAAGAAGACACAGACACCAGGTGCTGAGTCCGTGGATGCTTCCTTTACACTGAAAACAGTCTTGGTGACTTGTTACAGCACACACACATCTGTGGTCAACAAAATGCACTCTCCTCTGCCACAGTCGTTTATCAAAAGGATTAAAAGGCTTGTCAGTGACAAGTGACTTTCTCTGGATACATTTTTTCTCTAAGATATTAAATGTTCACTATTTTTTAAAAGAGGAGGAGGGCCTGCAAAGTAATGACTGTGATTCTGTTTTAATTAGGTCAATATTTTCTTTTTTTTTTTTTTTTTGACAGGCAGAGTGGACAGTGAGAGAGAGAGACAGAGAGAAAGGTCTTCCTTTTGCCGTTGGTTCACCCTCCAATGGCCGCCGCGGTAGGCACGCTGCGGCCGGCGCACCGCGCTATTCCGATGGCAGGAGCCAGGTGCTTCTCCTGGTCTCCCATGGGGTGCAGGGCCCAAGCACTTGGGCCATCCTCCACTGCACTCCCTAGCCACAGCAGAGAGCTGGCCTGGAAGAGGGGCAACCGGGACAGGATCGGTGCCCCGACCGGGACTAGAACCCGGTGTGCCGGCGCCGCAAGGCGGAGGATTAGCCTAGTGAGCCGCGGCGCCAGCCTAGGTCAATATTTTCTGAGCATTTCCTGTTGCAAACCCTTTGCTCCAAGGATGCAAGGGTAAATAGGGAGTCTAAAACTTTTGGAGTTCAAAACCAAGTTAGGGAGATAGATGAGAAGCAGACAAAGCTATATAAAGTGACTGGAGCAGCAGAGTCCCAAAGGAACACCTAGCTGGGACACGGAAAGTCAAAGAAGTTCTATGGAGCCTAAGGAGAGGTGAAGCCAGCAACACACACACACACACACACACAGGTATTTAAGGAAGCTTACAGGATTCAGTCAGGTAAGGATGTTAGAAGGCAGCATATATTTATGATGCCAAATCAGTGAATGAGTAAGAGTTACCCAGGAGCTCCCGAAAACATAAAGAACTAAATACTCACTTTAACTTACAATCCCCAAATTAAGTACCCAAATTAGGAACTCTGCTTATTTCGAAGGTCAAATCAAGCAGTGTATCTGCTCTGAACATTTTATACTTAACAATAATAGAGGAAGTTTGTTATGTGTTTAACATATCACTATACCACATTTCTTTTCTCTTTTTTAAAGATTTTATTTATTTATTTGAGAGGCAGAGTAACAGACAGAGAGGAGTGACAGAGAGAGGTCTTCATCTGCTGGTTCACTCCCCAAATGGCCATAAAAGCCAGAGCTGAGCCAATCCGAAGCCCAAAGCCAGGAGCCAGGAGCTTGTTCCGGGTCCCAGGGGGCTCAAGGACTTGGGCCATCTTCTACTGCTTTCCTAGGTCACAGCAGAGAGCTGGATTGGAAGTGAAGTAGCTGGGACTTGAACCGGCGCCCATATGGGATGTCGGCACTACAGGTGGCAGCTTTACCCGCTATGCCACGGAGCCAGCCCTGATGGTGTTTCCCTTACCTTCTACCAGTAAGCTGTCTCAGGATAGTGATAACAATTTATACACACACACACACACACAGATATACAATGATAAAAGGCAAAATAACTCACAGGGTCCTTCCTTTATTATATTATACACACACCTTCCCACATGATGACTCAGCTTCCTCCTAAGATAGACCAGTGGTCTTGGGATGTGTAATCAATCACCAAGGGCACACGGTGCTACCATCGCCTCCCACTCTGCTATTCTCTGCCACGCCATCTCTAGCACAGAGGCCTTCGTCATCCATGACCCTGCCTTGATTCCAGCTTGGGCAAACCCACGCTTGGTGCAGCCAGCGTCACCTGCCCTACCTTTCCACTGGTCTCCCTGCTTGGGACCCCAGCCTCTCTACAGTCTAATTTCAACACAGCCAGAGGATCCTTGTAAGACCCCATGTCACTCCTCTAGTCAAATCCTCTACAGCATTTCTTAATGTAGAAATGTATCATATGACCTAGCAATTCCATTCCTAGGGATCTATATGTATTAATTTTCTTTTGTTGCTGGTACAGAATGCCACCAATTTAATGGTTTTAAACAACATTCATTTATTATCCTAGATGCACATGCTCATAGGTCAGAAGCCCAGCACAATGTGATTAGATTCTCTGCGTAGTACTCTTACCAGGGGAAAATCGAGCCATTGGCCAGGACTGTGATCCCCACTCTGGACTTGCCCCTTGCTAGCTCACTGGCAGATACCAGTTCCCTGCAATTACAGGAATTAATTTTCCATTTCCTTGACACACAGCCCCTGATCCCGAAGCCAGCAATGGCCAACTGCATCCTCCCACACTTCCAATGTCTCTCACTTCTGCTCTCTCTCAATTCCTCTTCAGCCTCTCCTCTCCTTTTAAAAGCTGGTGGGCCTCCCCCAGGTCTCCCACGCGGGTGCAGGGGCCCAAGGACTTGGGCCATCTTCCACTGCTTTCTGAGGCCATAGCAGAGAGCTGCATCAGAAAAGGAGCAGCTGGGTCTAGAACCATCGCCCATAGGGGATGCCAGAGCTTCAGGCCAGGGTGTTAACCCGCTGCGCCACAGCACCAGCCCCTCAAGAGGTTCTTTTCTTACTACAGCCTAATCTCCCACCACCAGATGTGCAAGATATAGAACTCCTGAGAGTTGAGGGATCAGTACCAGTCAACCCAAGAAAGCCACAGATGGTGTTTAAGAGTGTCCTAAAACAACCTAGACTGCATGAGACAAATGAACTACTTTACTATTTTTGTAAGAAATAGCTATTAATGAGACTCATTGATTTTTAAGAGATCAGAAACAAGCAAGTTTTATAGCAGGGTCCAATACGACAATATCAGTCCCCAGGCAGCCAATTAATCTCTTCTTCCCAACTGGTCTGATATTCGTGACCTGTATGTTTTTTCTCTTATTTGCTTTTTGTTTTAAATGAGTGTTTAAGTAAAGAAGGTAAGGATGTTCCCAGCGTCTCCTATTTTTATATGCCCTGTTACATGACATTTCAAATGCTCTGGAATATAATGTGGGATTCTGAGTTTTTGTATTATGAAGGCAGCATAGTATGGTGACTAGAAACCTATGTTCAAATAGGCACAGGTTCAAATTCCAAATATGACATTTACTACATTCAAAGATATTAGTAACCTGCCCACATTCATACAAATACTTCAAAAAGTTCATGGAAAATGCTTATCACAATGCAAATAATATATATGGGGTCTCTGGCCATACAATAATGGCAACACCAGGGTACTCCATGACACTCCTGGTGCTCCACAGTCGGCAAGGCAGCACATTCCATCCTTGCGATCAAACCAACTAGCTATTATGCACCAAAATAAATATACCTTTTAATTCTATTCTCCATGAGCTTTCTGCAGTGCTCTCATGAGTGACATAAAAGGATTCTGAACCAAGACGGTCTGGCCGCAGGCTCTAGGGGCTGAGTCACTACCATTCCACCACCACCACCATCACCGCGATCCTCCTGATCCCCAAGATGTCCCGTCTCCTCCTCCTGGGCCTCACTGTCACAGCCATCCTAGAGACAGGATATAAAACGATCTTAACCTTATCCAGTCTTGAACTCTGAAAAGTCATACTCATCAAATGTCTCCCAGTAAAGAGCCAAAACACAAAGTCCATTTTTCTATTGCTATGCCAGTGAAGGAAAGAAGAAAATGACATAAACCTCAATTTACAAATTGGGGGACTGTGCTAAAAAGGATCAAGTCTCTTAGCATCATTTGGTGACTGAGAGGCAGAGAGAGAACAGATGATGCCCATCTCCATTCACCCAGCATTATCACTCATCTTATAAATATTTAAGCTTCCCAGTGAAGATAGGTATGATTGTTTACAGCCACCTGATCTACCTGGGGAGGAAACAAAGCTAGGCTGGCTTGCTAAGCACATTGTAATAAAAAAAAAAGTATTAAGACATGAGTGAGGGTCTATCATAAAGAATTCCCACATTGTGTCTGCAGTCAGTATAATAACTGTGGCATTTCTCTCCCTCTGCATTCAGGCTGGGTAATTCAGTGGAACCTTAAAAGTGACAAATGAATGTGAAAAAGAGCTGACACCTCTTCCAAGACTAAACAAAGATGCCAGGAGGACCATAGCAAAGTACAATGACAGCTAGAATGGATGGGGACAGAGTTTAAAAGCAGTTCAACACTTATTTTTTATCTTTAATATATAGATTAAAAATTTATTTTATTTATTTAAAAAGCAGAGAAGGAGAAGGACAGATAAAAAGAAAGAGACCTTTCACCTACTGGTTCACTCCCCAACATGGCCACAATGGCTAGGGCTGAGTTAGGTCGAAACCCGGAGCCAGGAACTCTGTCAGGGTCTCCCATGTTGCTGGTAGGGCCCCAAGCACTTGGATCATCATCTGCTGCTCTTCCAGGCACATTAGCAGGGAAGTGGATCGGAAGCAGAAGAGCTGGGACTTCAAGTGGTGCTCGTTTAGGATGCCAGCACCACAGGCAGGCGGCGACTTAACTTGCTGTGCTACAACGTCAACCCTTTAATTTTTATATTAAGACAACAAGGAAAACATGAAATGGTAGTGGAAGAGGAATAATTTAATAAACTCTTTGCTAAAGAGTTAATATTCTTGGGGCTGGCGCTGTGGCATTGAGGGTAAAGCCGCCGCCTGCAGTGCCAGCATCCCAGATTGTGGGCGCTGGTTCTAGTCCGGCTGCTCCTCTTCCTATGCAGCTCTCTGCTATAGCCTGGGAAAGTAGTGGAGGATGGCCCAAGGCCTTGGGCCCCTGCACCCACGTGGGAGACCTGGAGGAAGCTCCTGGCTGCTGGCTTTGGATCAGCACAGCGCTGGCCGTCGTGGTCATCTGTGGAGTGAACCAGCAGATGGAAGACCTCTCTGTCTGTCTGCCTCTTCTCTCTCTGTGTAACTCTGACTTTCAAGTAAATAAATAGATCTTTAAAAAAACAAACAAAAAAAGCACTGCATAAAAAAAGAGTTAATATTCTTGAGTCTGGCCAAAACCAAAATGAAAGCCTGTCAAATGCGTCGCCGATGCCCACACTTCAGTCCCCCACCTACTGTATCATCCTTTTGAAAACAATTTTACCCATTTTGAAGCATACTAGACATTTACAAAGCCCCCTCCCAAAATCCAGAGCTTTATATTAGTTTCCTAAAATACCACTACATGCACATTTGCCAAAATTCCACTAAAACAACCTTCCTAAAATTAATAAATTACCTGTCAAATTTCATAAAAACAGATGGTCACTTGGAGACAGGAGAAGATGTCATTATTCTGTTTTACACAGCTGCTCAGACTAGGAAAAGATCATCTCATTTTCCATAATACACAATGAACCTCGTCTACGATTTCCGATACTAGGCATAAAAATGAAAATTTCATGCAGCTGCTTCTATATCACACATCTGGTTACTGCTGAGGAAATATTTTCAACATAAAAGAAATCATGATAATAAAAACTAAAACTGCTGTGCCTTTGTTTTCTCCTAACAAATATTATGCTACTTCTAAGCCTTTTGCTATTAAAAAAAAAAAAAAAAAAAAAAAAAACCTAAATGGAGCACTCCTAAATTGAGGTGTTTACACAATTAACAATTAAGAAGGTATTAGGAATCCCCTACCAATATGAAAGTACACATTTGCTGAACATCTGACACCCAATTGTTTCTTCCTTTTACTAGTTTCATGAAGGTGGTTTAGTAATTTTATCAGAAATCTAACACATGAAACAATAAGTCAACACAACATTAGTGTCACATATCTGAAATGAGATTTTGATTTGTTAGTCTCCAACACATTACTTACATTACTATAAATCGTGTGAAGATGAAGACATTTGGCACCTATGAACAGTTATGAAATAACCAACACCAAGAGCTCTCCTGTTCTATATTTTTACCAAGAGACATGAAACTTGACAGCTAAATATATGGCCACCTTTTTCACACTACTTGCCAGGCGCATGAATGTGTAAGTCTTCAGAATGTCCACCAAATACATCTGCAACATTCAACTATCATAAGAGATAGGGAGTATGCATGGTTGGGGGATTCATTTAAATATTGGTAAAATGATTACATTTGGACAGGCCACTTTCACCGTGCAGCAATTCACAGGGTTAGTTTAACTCTCCTGCTTAAAATTTCCAATGGATCCCAGAGAAACTAAAAATCCAAAGCCCTTATAGAGCCTGAAAGACCCCAGTGATCTCATAGACCCTGCCCATCTCTCTAATCCCATTTCCTTCCATGCACTACACCCCAGCCTCCACATCATCTGCCCCACGATCCCTCTCCTAAGAATACTCTTCCCTGCACCCCCTTGTAGCCGCTCAACATTTCCATCTCTCACATCACAGCCTCATGTCCACAGAGAAGCCTTCCCTGACCACTGGTCCCACTCCTATTCTTGCAGCAGGAGCTCATCACAGTCTCACTTACTTCATAGCACTGCTAACCTTAGGACATTGTTTTGGAACTGCCTACATACTCATTCTCTACCTTCTCTCCCTAAAATTCAAAGGCCTCCCCAAGAGATGCCTTACTTCACTAATACCTCCACACCAAGTATCTACACATAATGAATGAAGCAACAATGTTTGCAGTAAACTGACTAATAATGTGATCGAAGCAGCCCAGCAGTCCATGTGAATCCAGCTCAACAACAGACTCAAAATCAGGTCCATCATGGAATGGGGTAAGAAGTCGTGAAGGACAAAGGGACCGTACAGAGCTGATGTTATCTTGCACTATGCACACTACCCCAAAAGTCTGCTCAGATGGTCAAGTGTGGGCCTGTTTCCCAATTCTGCCTTCCAAGGGAAGAACATGGTGCCTTCTAAGCACACTCCTAAAACTCACAGGACGTCTACCTGAAGGACAGGTGGATGGATCTGAACACACACATGCACGGGTACCTGAAAGCCAAAGATGGAGCTGGAGGTGACAAGAACCACGGTCTTGGGGTTGATAATCCTGGAGCTGTGTAAGTTCAAGCAGAGAACTCTACCAAGTCTACAAAATTCAAGCCAGGCCTTCCAAGTTATTAAGAAGGTTGTGTTTAGGGCCGGCACCGTAGCTTACTTGGTGGTTAATCCTCCACCTGCAGCGCCAGCATCCTATATGGGAGCCGGGTTCTAGTCCTGACTGCTCCTCTTCAAGTCCAGCTCTCTGCTATGGCCCGGGAAGGCAGTAGAGGATGGACCGGGAAGGCAGTGGAGGATGGCCCAAGTTCTTGGGCGCCTGCACCCACATTGGAGACCAGGAAGAAGTACCTGGCTACTGGCTTCGGATCAGTGTTGCTCCGGCCATGGCAGCCATTTGGGGGTGAACCAACAAAAGGAAGACCTTTCTCTCTGTCTCTCTCTCACACTGTCTAACTCTGTCCAAAAAAAAAAAAAGAAGGTGTGTTTGTCAAGGTGAGACATTTTTATTTTCTTCGGGATACACTTTAGTCTATTCACTAGATTGTTGGCTTAATTCATATATGCATTTATAAAGCTTTACTCTGCATATATGGTAGTAAATGGGCCTCCATGTGTTTCCTGTCCTGATCCTACAAAGTTGGGAATGGGTCTCTCTGCCACTGTAACACCTTGGTTAAGTCTCTCAAACTCACTGAGTCTGTTTCTGTTTCATCACTTGGGAAAGAGAAAGAATTTCTGTCCTGTCAATATCCAATATTATATGAAGAAAAAACTAAATATATAAAAATGCATAATTTAAAACTATTTCTATTATGTTCTATATCATATTCTTCCCTGTGTAAGTCCAGAGCAGAGGACCATGACAGTTTCCATCTCCAATCTCAAAGTAGTGCAGCTTGTGAGAAACTTCTAGACTAGACAGGGTTTGGCTTTTCATTCCTTTTTTTTTTTCAGTGTTAAGTATTCTTTAAATTATTTCTATATCCTGCAAAGTTTCACATCCTTCCAAAAGGAAGAGATATCGACTGCTCAAGACTTTAGACATTAAAAGAAGTTTCTTAAAAAAAAAAAAAAAGAACTTCTAGAATTATTTATGGTTATAGAGATATGCCAACTGAAAAATGCCTCTTCTACTACTTAGCCTATTGAATACAGACCCGTTTTCCAGGAAAAGTGCATAATATACACCAGTGTTGTACATTTATTGATCTCTCATCAGTTTCAGGAATGCAATGAACAAGAAGTATACCCGTGGGGCTGTTTTAGATCTACCAGGCTGTCTGTCCAGAGCCTTTCCTCTCATCCCAGAGAAAGGATGACCTCAGAGATTTAATAAATCAAGAGCACAAACAGAACATACAAAGAAGCCAAGACAAATGCACAGAAACTAAAAAACTTAAGAGTAGAGAGGCAAGCTGGCCAGGATGCAGTACCAAATAAAGTAGACACTGGCCAATACAGGACAAAAGAAAAGAAAAGAAAACCTCAGTGGTGAGCGGGCAATTGGCACAGTGGTTGGGTTTGTTCCTTGGGACACCCACATTCCATACCACAGGCCTAGGTTTGCATCTCCACTACACTCTGATCAAGCTTTCTGCTGAGACACACTCTGGAAGGCAGTAGGTAGTAGCTCAAATAGTTGAGTCCCCACCACCCAGTAGGGAGGAAGACCCGGATTGAGCTTCTAGTTCATGACTTTGGCTGTTGTGGGTATCTAGGGAGCGAACAAGAAGACACAGTGCCTGTTTCTGTCTCTTTCTGCATTCCAAATTAATAACAATTTCAAAAAAATTTTTTGAAGATTTTAGGGGACTCAGATTTAAAAGGGTTAAATTTCAGGTTATCAAAAGCCTTTGGCAGAAGGTGTTTTATTTATCAAATGAGGCACACTAATCACGCAGGGACATTACAAAGCATCAAAAAATAAAGCGGGCAGGAGGTGATGGTTCAAACGCTTGGATTCCTGTCACCCACATAGGAGACCCAGATTGAGTTCCCAGCTTGGCTTTGGCCCGGCCCAGGTCCCAGCGGTTGAGGTCACTTGGGAAATGAACCAGCAGATAGAAGATCAATCTTTATGTTTCTCTGCCTTTCAAATAAATAAAATCAAAATAAATTAAAAAAAAAATTCAGATACAACCGCTCTGGTGTACACAAAGCAACTTCACACTTCTTCCATCAATTTCTTTGAGTGGTTTCAAAGAGTCTGTAATCTGGACTGTGTGTGAAACTAGCAGTTTATTATCATATTTTCACATTAGTAATTGAAAGCTGCGATCAAGTCAGCAGGTTATCACATCATCCATCCTGCAAACAGTATATTCAGTTGGTCCAGGCCATCCTCAATGCCTTACTTCATCCAACACAACCCAAACATCAGCAGGTTCTCCGAGCTTTAGCCCCAAAACCGATGCAGATGACAGTCGCTCTCCATCCCCTGCGCCACCTCACCATCCCAACCACCACCTTCTCTCACTAGGGTGACCACAGCCAACAGCTGAGCTCTCCCCCACTTCTCCTGCAGCCCTTCTCATCCACTCACCACTGGACAGTCCATGGTAGGGTTAGCAATTCATGCTGCGTTGCCTGTGACTCTCGGTTTTAGCACTGAAAGTCACATCCTAGGAAACTTGTCACTCTTGAGCAATCCAGGACAGACGGTCATCCTAACGTATGGAGAGCCTGCTACACATGCAAGCGCATGGCTTTCATTCAAAGACTCACTGGCCCCAGTTCATCACCTCTCCCTGGAATTCATACTCTTGACCATGTGTCCTTGGACTTTCTTCTAGCAGAGTTCCTGATCACTTTCCTGTGGGCTCCACCAACAGGATGTGAGCAACTAATACAAGAAGAAGTTTGAAACATACTTGCCACTGGGCTTGTTCTCTTAGGTTTTGCTCATTTCCCTGTGAAGTTCATATGGTAGCCAGTCTGTTGCTCCAAGTAAAATGAAAGACACACATGTGCAGACATGGCCCCAGTCTGCACCAGCAGCCAAGCCCACTGAGGCTCACCTGGATTTGTAAAAATGTAGACATCTGAACAAGAATAAATGTCTCTCCTGAGTTTTCAAATGATCTGTTATCTAATATTGTTGAGGCAATATCAAACTGATAAGAGTTTTATGAGAACTTTTTCATTCACTTAGACTAAAATCCAGGAGACCGGGAGGTACTGATGCCCATAACGCAGGTATATCCATGAATAACTTAAATGATCCCCCAAATTGGAGTATCCATCCTACTTCCTGGACTGACAGGGGTGATGGAAGCAGGTGGAATAATGCTCTGCTGGTTCCAATGCTGAGATTGGCAGCCCTTCATTGGATTTGGTCTGCAGAGTCCCAGGGGGGGTGAAAAAAAAAAAAAAAACAGAAAAAGAGTGAAGAGTATCACAAGAGAAGGGTCACTTTCCAACAGGATTAGGAAGGCCAGTATCACACCACAATCTCAGAAAGCCAGTGTGCCGTCGCTCGGCTGTCCTTGAAAAGGACAAAACTTGAAAAGGAACAAAAAATGGCTAGTTATCAAGAAGCCCTGAACTCTCAGCGTCCCAAGGTGGTGGAAGAAAAGCAGCTTCTGGAACAGGAGCAGGCTCAGATAATGCAAGAGAAAAGACAGTTGCAACCTTTGAGAGGTGCATATCTGAACCACCTGGAGAGGGAAAAAGGAGTTTGAGGATGCATTCACAGAATGGCAGAACATCTACTGCTGCCTGCCCCTTCCTCGCAGCAAGTGCCCGATGTCGAGAAGAACCTACTGGTGGGAACCTCTGTGGACTCTGTGGCTGCTGACCAAAGATGGCGGCTGGTTTAACCGACACACTTAAGCACCATACGTATTGTGGTGACATCTGGAATACCTACAAGAGCCAAAACGGAGGCTCGTGTGGCTGGATCTCAAGTATTCAGAGCCAGTTGCTGACCTGAAAAAGTTTAGGTGAGAAGAGAAAGTCACACTAGAGAAGTAAGACAAGAATGAAGAAATCTTCCTGTCACGACGGTCCCGGTGACGTTCTGGGCTGCTGTGGTCTCTGTTCAGTGCGCCTTGTGCTGTGGCCCCGGGCATCCCCCAGCAGTGACCTGCAGTAGCTGCCACCCTGCGTGATGAGAAGCACGGTCCCTCCTTACAGGCACTAAGGATGTGGCTTCCCACCAGCCTTTTATAAGTTCCCAAATATTTTATTTAGCAGAACACTGTAACCTCCTATTTAGTAAAATACAGTACTGATCTTTAGTATAATTAATTTTCTGTCTATTCTGATTACTCCCTAAATAGATTGTTTTTTCCTTGGGAAAAAAAAAAAAGAATAAAATCCAAAATACTTACTCTACTCCTACAAAGGTCTACAGCATCTGGGCTCTCCTACAGCTCTCAGATTGCACTATGTTTCCTTTATCTTAAATTCAATCCAAGTGATCACAACAGCCAGGTCTAGGTCAGGCTGAAGCCAGGAGTCAGGGACCCCATCCTGGTCTCCGACCAGATGGCAGGGGCAGGGGTACTCGAACCATCTTCCTTGCTGTTTCTTAAATTGATAAAGCAGAGTCTATTCAGTTTCAGGTCCTCCTGGTATTTCTGCCTACAATACATTTCTCCTGCATTTCCTTATGACTGACTTCATCTCATCCTTACATATCTGCTTAAAATCCCCTTCTCCTTGACTATCCTCCATCCTCCGTGATTTTACTATGAAGCGTGTTTACTTTTGTATTGTTGTTTCTTACAATCAGTAAATTTTTTGTTCATTTTTTATTTTTAATTTGTATCCTCACTGAGCTCAAATATTCAAACTTATTTCTGAGTCAGTTATTGGATATGAATTAAAGGGAATCCAGTAGCTCAGAAAAAAAAGTGGCTTATCCTGGTCAAAAGTGTAAAGGATTGTTTTTACTAAAAGAGCAGAAAGTGAAAATCAGTAAGATAGTGAAGTTATAGATGGCTTTTATCTATCACTGATAATTTTAAATAAAATGTTCAAAAGGGATTTATTAAAAAACATGTTAGCTGGAACTAATTTTATCAAAAGCAGAGAAAATTATAGCACAGATTTAGTTATATTGATCTTTTCAAAAGGAACACCACCTCAATATCAGATTTCAACAATGACCTTCTCCACTCCCCTGAAAACAGCTTAAGTTAGAGGAAGCTAAGCAAATAAGAGGTTGTCTGGTTTAGTACACAATTGCAAGCACGTAGCTACAGAAGTTAAAACAGAAGCAATGAAAATTTGTCGCTCTCTGTCATTATAGTTCCATTCTTTGTGCCTAAGTGGGAAATTTTAGCTCTCCACCTTCTTCAGAGACTTCAATGTTCACAAAAGACCCCTTTAAACTCCAGCCACTGTGAAGATAAAAGGCACCGAATCATGATAGCGGACGTGCTTCTATATTGAGAACACCTTTGTAATGTGAAACCCAACAGACCCCATTTCTTGTTCAGCTAATAGGTGCTGCTGGCATTGTTCCTAACACGGAACTGAGAAGCACCAGCACACCTGCGAGCTTGCACTCATGAAAATCAACCCAAGGTGGACAGACAGGACATCAGTCCGGTCTCAAGCACGAAGGAGGAGCGTTGGCGGTGGTCCACTCAGTCTAGGGTGCTCTGAACTAAGCTGAGGGGAGCGACACACACATGTGAGCAACATGGTGAGCCCCATTCTAGATGCCTGCTGGGAGCCCTCAACTGTTCTTTTGTCACTGTGAGGAGTACAATTTAGTCTCTACCTCTTAGAGTCTCTTTTTAATAAATATTTATTTATGTACTTTCCAAGTGACCACAACGGCCAGGTCTAGGTCAGGCTGAAGCCAGGAGTCAGGGACCCCATCCTGGTCTCCGACCAGATGGCAGGGGCAGGGGTACTCGAACCATCTTCCACTGCCTTCCCAGGTGCATTGGCAGAGGAGCAGCCAGGACTCAAATCCACACTCCAATATGGAATGCCAATGTCACAAGCCCCAGCCTAACCAGCTCTGCCACAATGCCCCCCACCCTTTCAAAGAGCCTATATTATTTTTTTAAAGATTAATTCTATTTATTTGAAATCAGAGTTACAGAGAGAGAGAGGGAGAGGGAGACAGAGAGGGAGAGGGGGAGGGGGAGAGAGAGAGAGAGAGAGAGAGAGACCTTCCATCCGTTGGTTCACTTCCCAATTGGCTGCAATGGCTAAAGTGGCGCCAATCCGAAGCCAGGAGCCAGGAGCTTCTTCTGGGTCTCCCATGCGGGTGCAGAGGCCCAAGGACTTGGGCCATCTTCTACTGCTTTCCCAGGCCACAACAAAGAGCTGGATGGGAAGTGGAGCAGCCGGGACTCAAACCAGCACCCCTATAGAATGCCAGTGGTACAGGCAGTGGCTTTATCCACTATGCCACAGCGCCAGCTCCCAAAGAGCCTATATTGCTTTAAACTTCATTTATTTTTATTTTATGTGAAAGGCAGACAGAATAGAGAGAGATCATCCATCCACTAGTTCAGTCCCCAAACACCTATAACAGCCAGGTCTGGGCCAGGCTGAAGTCAGGAGCCTGGAACTTCATCCAGGTATCCCATATGGGTGGGAAGGGATCCAAGCACTTGATGCAACACTTACATGCTCCCAGGGTGCACAGGAGCAGTAAGCCGAGTTGGAAGTGGAGGAGCCAGGACTCGAAACAGGTACCCAATATGGAATGTGGGCATCCCAAGTGATGTCTTAACCACTGTGCAAATGCTTGCTCTTAGGCCTCTTAGACAATCCCTATAAAAACCAGACATGAGGATGAGAACAATCTCATTAGGATTCAATGAGACAAGGCGGGCAATATATTTAACAGTGTTTACTGAATATACACTGAATTCTCAGAATACATTAGCCACTGTGTTTTCCACCACCTAATACATACACCCTGTAAATATTTGATGAGTGCATGAGTAAGTGAAAGTCTATGCTTTTGTTGAAATACATTTTTCTGCTTGAAAGGGGGGAAAATGTGCTAAGGTAAAACAAGACAAGTCTGTCTTGTCAGTGATCACAGAGATGAACATTCTCATCTGGAGAAAACCATTCTGTCTCGCGTGTGGACTCAGTGGCTTCCTGGTGCACACATCATTGTCACGTGTGTGGATGGTGACCATCCAGCCTCCTTCATCTGATGAGTTACTCGGGGGTACCCACAAGCTTCCCCGACCTACCAAGGCAAAGAGAAGCCTGCAGTCTGCTCAAAGGAGAAGCCCTTCCAGGGCTGTCCACTGATCTCAGAAGTTTGTCTACACCTGCACCAGGCCAAACACCTGCCTCCGAGCCTCAACACTAGCAAGCTTTACACACAGACTGTAAAATGCCCTCTCTCAGTACTGCCAAGTTCTTGCCAGTCACGTGGAGAGATCTTTTTCATGACCCAAAGAAAGAAACAGGGAGAAAAATACGGCCAAGGTTTCTATTCCACGGTCAGGACATGGTCAGTTCATTACATGTACTAGATTTAATGAGTCTACAAGAAAATGTACTTTTCTTCCAGAAAGCCTTCCCTGGCTACCGCGCATCCACAAGGGAACAGCATCTCTCTGTGGGCTCAGGACACCTGGGTGTGCCCTATCACTGTGACATTCCTATGGGTTGAGTTAACAGTCTCTCTCCAGCCATTCTCAGTCACCCTGGGGCCAATCAACCTCAGTGCCTGATGCATTTCAAGCACCAAGTAACTTAATAGGTATCAATTAAATGTTTTTTTTAAAGATTTATTTATTTATTTGAAAATAAGAGTTACACACAGAGAAGCAGAGAGAGAGAGGTCTTCCATCCACTGGTTAATTCCCTAATTGGCCACAGGAGCCAAGAGCTTCTTCCAGCTCTCTCATGCAAGTGCAGGGGCTCAAGGACTTGGGCCATCTTCTACTGCTTTCCCAGGCCATAGAAGAGAGCTGGATCAGAAGTGGAGCAGCTGGGACTCAAACTGGCACCCGTTTGGGATGCCAGCACTGCAGGTGGCGGCTTTACCCGTTATGCCATAGCACTGGCCCCTCAATTAAATGTTAAATAAATTCATAACCCATAGAAAAAGGCAACTTAATAAACAGGTGTTTTTAAGCTCTCCCTTGCTTTCCTGGTAGTCTCTTTTATAGCAACCTCTGCACTCTGGCAAGGAAAGAGGGCTACAACCTAACACGAAAGGATATTAATTTATTTCGAAAAGGGAAAGCAATGATAAAAACGGCACCGACATGCGGATATTTGGGGCACCTTTCAACTGAAACGAGCACACATCTAAGGATCCTAAAACTGAAAGCAGAGCTCATCAATGTCAACAGAACAAAAGGCCACCGCAGACCAGGGGCTTCTGTTAACGTGACCTGCTGAGGCCGAGAGCCAACTGGCAGAAGGTGAAGCTGTCCTTGTCTATGTAGATTTATCCCTGCAAGGCTGCACCTGACCATCCCCACATATGGACCAAGGCTGTTATATGGCATTAAACAGGAGCACCAGTGTGAGCAAATTCTGGACCAGATCCAACCACTAGGCTAGCAGCAGGCAATGCCTCAAAGGCAACATCTTCCTTCCCAACTCCCCATGGGGCTGCAGCTTCCTTATTTTATCTTCTCCCTTAAAACAGGGATGGCATTGTGCTGGAATGAGTAAAGCCGCCCTCTGCGACACCAGCATCCTACACACGTAGTGGTTCAAGTCCTGGCTGCTACACTACCTGCTAATGGCCTGGGAAAAGCAGCACAAAATGGCCCAAGTGCTTGGGTCCCTGCACCCATGTGGGAGACCCAGAATAAGCTCCTGGCTCCTCCCTGTCTCAGCCCTTGCCACTGCAGCAATTTGGGGGCTGAACCAGAGGATGGAAGATCTCTCTTCTCTCTTAGTTCTGACCTTCAAAAATAAGTAAATCCTTATAAAACAAAACAAAGCAAAAACAAACTTCAGGCCAGGACCCAACATCATTGGAGAACACCTACTAGGCAATGCATTAAACAAGTTCTGCTTGATGACTTAGTGTCTAGCTAGAAAGTTCCTTGGTGCATTCATTCTCTTAGGGATGCTTTCATTCAAAAACCACTTATGGAACCCAACAGATCAGGAATGGAAAGAGGAATGAGAAAACGATCTTGATCCAGACAGAAATCGAGCCTTGTTCCAAACAGCTATTTCAACACTCTACTCCTGACAGTCATTCCTGCCAAGACCTTTGTCCTGCATGGATGAATGGGTGACAGTCATTCCTCCCACAGAGCAGGCTTTCTGCTACAGACACTTGCTACCAAGGACTCACTCCTAAGGCTATTCTTAGGTCAGCTATGCTGAGGGACAGTGATGAAAACTATAAGCGCCAGGTGAATGTCGAAACCTCCTGGTATGACTGACAAAGCTCATGTAAGCAATGTGTTCCATGAGAAGCAATACGCGAGAGGTCAACCCACAAGGGTGTCATCAGGAACATACTTTCTCCTTCTGGAACACAGACACCACAGGTTACATTACTGCACCTGCTCCACCTTGTACACAGTGACAGGTAGAACACAACAGTCTGCAGCATCAGGAACCACAGCAACATATTAACATCATCTACCAATGCTCCCCTTGAGCTGGACACTGCATTAGCACAGGGGCCACTTCTCCCACAAAACCTGTGGACAGATCACCACTGGTACGTCATATCTTATAGATGAGGAAATGGAGCCCCAGAGAAGCTATGAAAAGCAGAACTTAGCTACAAATCAATGCCGTGTCCTCTATAGTCTCCCACCTTAAAACATCACTTCTATGAGGTGACAGTTAAACTGGGCCATGACAAATGTGTGCTAACAATAGGCACAGTGACCCCATAAACCAATTATCGAGACTTGACAACATGTAACCTCCTAAACTTCATACGTACAGAATTTTTTCATTTGTATAGCTCCTCTGGAAATCAAGTAGTACTGCATTACTAAGCCTACTTTACAGACAAGGAAAGGGAAGATTTCAGAGGGTAAGCAACTTGCCTAATGTCACCCAGCTAGCATGGAGCAGGCCCAGGATTTGAACTCAAGGCCAATTCCACAGTCATCTTCACTGTGTCAGAAGGCATGGCACTGAGAATAAGACATGGAGAAAGGAGGGGAGGAAACTGCTGTGGGAAAGATGCAGAAAGGAGAAGTGAAGGAAAGGCAGGTGGTGGCTGTGGCATGCATGGTCAAGTAGCCACCTTAGACTTAAACTGAATCCACTGGACAAGAAAAAATAGTGATGGATTCGGAGCAAAACTGTCATGAGGGGATCTAGAGTCCCCCATTTTTAAAGATCTATCTACTCCTCTATCTGAAAGTCAGAGTGACACCAAAGGGGAGAGACAGAGAGAGGGATCTTCGTTCCACTGGCTCACTCTCCAAATGGCCACATCAGCCAGGGTCTGGGCCAGGCCAAAGTCAGGAGAAGGAACTCCACCCAGGTCTCCCTCATGGGCCAGGAGCTCAAGCACTTAGGCCAGCATTCACTGCCTTTCAGATGAATTAGAACGCAGCTGGATCACAAGCAGAACAGCCGAGACTTGAATGGCACTCAGAGAGGGCGTGCTGGTATCACAAGTGGCAGCTTACCGCACTGTGCCACAATGCTGGCCCCAGGATCTAGACTTTCTCATGGTTATGATGGGTTAAAGGATGGGTAATTTATAAAAAGAGGATAAATTGATATGTAGCTGCTTTTTAATACTACATCTAGCACGTGAAAACACCAGGCATATTTAGGGTTTCTACATATTAAGTGCGTTCAGCCCCATTATTTTCCCATTACCCACATCCTGTTTGTTTCTTTTTCCCCTTACTGAAGTCACTACTGTAGTCCCTCAAATAAAATCCTGAAGACACAGCACAAAATGAAAGAATACATTCTAACAGTTGGCTCACATTTAACACGAGAGAAATTAACAGATTCTCAAATCCCATAGCCTGTTCTAAACATTAGGCAAGTTACTTACCCTCTGAAATCCTCCCTTTCCTTTCCAAGTAAAGGAAAAATGTAAGTAACTGAGGTAGCCTGATTTCTCATCTGATTTTCATCCTAAAGTAGAGCAAGCAATAGAATCCCTTTAAGCTTCCTAAAGTCGTTTCCTGGCTTTTCTGTAGGTTACCTGGAAAACGCAAGTACAGCCTTCATACTATTTATGGATACCTGGTAAATGCCACCTATGTCTCAACAATCACTTTAGGGAATAGCATGGCATCTTAAAAGCATCACTCCCTAGGTAATATTTATTCTACAGCAATATAAAGAAAAGCACCATTTTTATTTTCTTTCAAAATTAGGCAACTTTTTACTTTGTACACTGCCATCTCCCAAAAAAGTATTAATTCAGAGTAGACAAGGAATGATATATTCATTATCAAATCAGCAATACACAATTAATGATATATTCATTATCAGATCAGCAAACTGGATAATAAACCTATAATTTAATATTCAGCTGTTACAACAAAAGCACTGAAAATTTTTACTTTTTATCTGCCATTATGTTCCTTTTATTTACTATGTTCCTTTTTTTAAAAAAAAATTATTTATTTATTTGAAAGACAGGGGCAGAACCAGACAGGGAGAGAGAGGGAGTCTTCCATCCACTAGTTCACTCCCCAAATGGCCCTAACAGCCAGAGCTTGGCCAATTCGAAATCAGGAGCCAGGAGCTTCTTCCAGGTCTTCCCACGCAGGTACAGGGGCCCAAGGATTTGGGCCATCTTCTACAGCTTTCCCAGGCCATAGTAGAGAGCTGGGTCAGAAGTGGAGCAGCCGGGTTTCAAACTGGAGCTCATATAGGATGCCGGCTCTGTAGGTGGCAGCTTTACGCACTACACCACAGAGCTGGCCTCACCACATTCCTTTTTTATGATGGCTGAAGACCTTGGCTAAGTTCAGCTCAAATAAAGAAGAAAGGAAAAAGGCAGGAAATTCAGTGAGTGTCTCCTTAACCTGATGCAGGTGTTATGTGTGTATGTGTGGTTGCTGTTGGTGTCTGAATCACTCCGTAAGGTATACAAGGTTATTCCCAATATTAAAGTCAAGTGAACTGTGCTTGAAGCTGATTAGTACAGCTGAGATGAGAGCCCTGGTCTGACTGCATAGCCAAACCCGTTCCCTCAAAAGCCTTGAAGCTAACAGACAAATTTCCTCCGGATTCCAAATACCACCTTTAGCAGGTACTGCCAAATGACCAAACTCATTTCTTCTTCTACTTCCTAAGCATGCACTGAAACTCTCCCAGCCTCCCTTGTAGCTGAGATCATGTGATGAGTTTCAGCCAACAGACTGAAAGCAGAAGGAATGTGATCCATGCAAATCCCCACATGCAATCCTCTGTGGATTTTCCCCTTTGGGTAGTACTCATGTCATAATGCAGAATGCTGAAACAAAAGTTTTAAACAAAATTATATGCCTGATACTTTCCCAAACTTATCAACAAGCTCATTCTCTTTCAATTAATATTTTTTAAAGATTTATTATTTAGTCAGTTCAGAGTGACCAAAACAGAGAGGCGACACAGAAAAGGCAAAATCTTCCATTTGTTGATTCATTCTCTCAAATGACCACAATGGCCGGGCTGGCCCAGAACTCCATCTGTGTCTCCCACATGGGTGGCAGGGGCAACTGTCCACTGCTTTCCCAGGTGTGTTAGCAGGGAGTTGGGTCGAAAGTGGAGGAACTAGAATCCCAACCGGCACTGCGATAATGGATGCCAGTATAGCAAATAGCATGTTAACTCACTGCACCACAATGTCGGCTCCTCCATTTGATTACTGAAGTAGGTATACAGAAATGACTTTTCCTGCATGAATGAATGAATATATAGCAAAAATGGCAGGAACTATGTTTATGCTAAAACAAAAATAAACAAAAATAACCTTCTGGGTAATGGGATTGAGGGAGACTTTTTTTTTTTAACTTTTATTTAGTAAATATAAATTTCCAAAGTACAGTTTATGGATTATAGTGGCTTTTTCCCCCATAACCACCCTCCCACTTGCAACCTTCCTATCTCCCACTCCCTCTCCCATCCCATTCACATCAAGATTCATTTTCAATTATCTTTATATACAGAAGATCAATTTAGTATATACTAGGTAAAGATTTTGCTGCCGCTGCAGCTCAGTAGGCTAATCCTCCACCTTGCAGTGCCGGCACACCGGGTTCTAGTCCCGGTCGGGGCACTGGATTCTGTCCCGGTTGCCCCTCTTCCAGGCCAGCTCTCTGCTATGGCCAGGGAGTGCAGTGGAGGATGGCCCAGATGCTTGGGCCCTGCACCCCATGGGAGACCAGGAGAAGCACCTGGCTCCTGGCTTCAGATCAGCGCGGTGCGCCAGCCGCAGCATGTTGGCTGCAGCGGCCATTGGAGGGTGAACCAAAGGCAAAAGGAAGACCTTTCTCTCTGTCTCTCTCTCTCTCACTGTCTACTCTGCCTGTCAGGGGAAAAAAAAAAAAAAACAAGATTTCAACAGTTTGCACCCACACAGAAACACAAAGTATAAAGTACTGTTCGAGTACTAGTTATACCGTTAATTCACATAGTACAACACATGAAGGACAGAGATACTACATGGCGAGAAGGTGCACAGTGACCTCTGTTGTTGATTTAACAATTGACACTTTATTTATGATGTCAGTAATCACCCGAGGCTCTTGTCATGAGCTGCCAAGGCTATGATAGCTTCTTGAGTTTGCCAACTTTTATCTTATTTAGACAAGGCCATAGTCAAAGTGGAAGTTCTCTCCTCCCTTCAGAGAAATGTACCTCCTTTTTTAATGGCCCGTTCTTTCTGCTGGGATCTCAGAGATCTTTCATTTAGGTTTTTGGGGGTTTTTGGTTTTTTTGTTTTGTTTTGTTTTGTTTTTGCCACAGTGTCTTGGCTTTCCATGCCTGAAATACTCTCATGGGCTTTTTAGCCAGATCCAAATGACTTAAGGGCTGATTCTGAGGCCAGAGTGCTGTTCAGGATATCTGCCATTGTATGAGCCTGCTGTGTATGAGGGAGACTTTTCATTTTTCGTATTTTTCTGTATTTTCCAGAATCAAAATAATGAGCAATTCCTTTAATCAGGAGAAATTTGTCTCTTTATGTTCAAGGTTTTTTTTTTTTTTTAAAGTTTTATTGTATTTATTTGAAAGACAGCATTACAGAGAGAGGTAGAGACAGAAAGAGAGGTCTTCCATCCACTGGTTCACTCCCCAAGTACCCGCAATGGACAGAGCTGAGCTGATCCGATGCCAAGAGCCAGGAGCTTTTTCTGGGCCTCCCATGTGGGTGACTCAAATACTTTGGCCATCCTCCGCTGCTTTCCCAGGCATGTTAGCAGGGAGCTGGATCAGAAGTGGAGCAGCCAGGAATTGAACCAGCGCCCATATGAGATTCTGGTGTAGCAGGCCAGTGCTTTAACCATCTGCACCACAGTGCTGGCCCCTGTTTAAGGTTTCTTTAAAGAGGCCAGCAGATCTGGACATTAGAACCACAAGGAGCAGGTGCCCACTCCATTTACTCTGGGCAAAGTTCTTCTGCATTTACAACTCTGTAAGGAATCCTCTGGACATTTAGAACTATCAAACCACAAACCACATTCAAAAGCCCCAAGGAAAAATAATTCTCAGCAAAGTCCAGGAAAGCATGGCCATGTGCCAACATCAGTTTCTTGTCCAACTGCAACAAAATAGCTTTATAAAACAAGTTCCTGGGTAACTCAATTAATGATACAATGTAATTATGTCAGTGACCACAGATACTTGTGCCTGGGTACACAGAGATCTGAGACTATTGGTACTGAAGGGAAGCTTTTCCCTTTGCTTTAAAGGAAGGAAGATTCTGAGAGATGACAATGGATGCTCGGCAGGATGCTGGGCACAGAGGAAAGACCCAGAGGTACAATACCACCGTTATTATTATTATTATTAGTTAAAATGTGAGAAGAAGAATTAATCTTCGATTTCTATTCCTGTCACATTTGAAGTTGAGGCAGTAGCTTTCAAAGTGCTGTTCTTCTTAGTTTCTAAGGAAACTACAAGGAAGATATATCCACCCTCCCAAAAAGCCTGCCTGCCCACAACCCGCCTTGATCTTGGCCTTCACTCTCAGCTCTCCTGCTGCTTCTATTCTGTGAACACCACAAGACAATTAGGAAAAAGATACAGTAGCACAGATAGATTTTTTAAGGAGACACCCAGAGAAGTCATTTGTAGAAAAGAACATTTTATAAGAATGGGGGTGAGCGCTTTGCAAAAATAGACACAGTAGGAACTGTTAGTAAAGGCTACAACTTGTTGACAGTGGTCCGTCATTCACTTCAATTTAGGTGCTTCTTGGAGCATTCTCAAGCAAACAATAGGAAGTGAAGGTTTTCTGATTAATAGTAATATTTGTGGAATACTTAAGTGTATCTTAGAACCTGGGAAAAGCACTGTATTTGGATGCATCAGGATAGCAGCAAACAGGTAATATAAGCATGAGCTAAGTTACAGAAAAAATATTAGAAGGCTCATACAATTACCAAGAAAGCAGGAGATTCATACTGAGAAAATAGGACAGAACCCACGGGGCAGCAGCGGCGAGGGACACAGTCACATCACAGCACAGGAGCCACCCACCCATCTGGGGTGGACTCCACTGCTATTCTTAGAAAGCAGGCACTGCTTCCACCTTGAGGGTCTGCAAGTGCTACTACCCACTAGCGTGTCTGCATCACTCACTCCAGATTCAAAACAACGCATCACTAATGGCAAGATTTACTTCAGAGAAAGCCAAAAACATCACCATCATTTCAACACACAGGATGCAAGATCCTAGCCACATAACATGACAGGACAAAGACACAAGAATCCAGGAAGTGTGTGATGCGTTTAATTGCCTGTTCCATTAATAGCACCTGTCAATCAGCAGTCACCAGGCTAACAGTTCCCTTTTCACAGAAAATACAATTCCTTAATGGTGTAAGAAATTCACCAGGCTTTAGGATGTGATTATAGGAAATGAAAATAATAACATCATACTGACTACGTGAAGACATGCTGTAGCCGAAAGCAATCCAAACCCAGGAAAGTTCAATGAAAGCACTTTATCTCCATTTTAAGATGCATGTCATTAACTCAGAGAAGATTAACTTCTTCATTCATATTTCAATTTTCTTTTCTGGCAAAAAAATTAAACTGTGAGCTTCTGAAACACAATTTCCTTGCTTAATCAAATGTTAGGAGCCTCACGTCAACATGAATGGAACCATTAATAAATTGTGCAGATTCCAAAACCCGAGAGGTAGCGGTCCAAGACTGTTTATGTTCAAGTATATTTTACATATATGTGTATATTCAAACATTATTTTTTAAGCTGGGCCTTCTGAGTTATGAGATACACACGCCTTCATTTATCTTTAAAGAGAATTTAAAAGGTAGCATGGAGACTAGTCAATCACACAGTAGCTGTTCTGTAATTATCTGTTGACAGCATTCATTAATTTTAGGCCATAACAGGAGAAAAGGATATAATTAATAAGCTTCCCAAAGCAATTCCACGGAAGGGAAATAATGCCTTCCTTAAAGCATGATTAGGAAAGGTAGCACTTACAAACTACTGAAGAAATGAGTATTATCCACATACTAAAAATTGGACTCACCAAACCAAATTTACCCGATCAAAGATAAGTCAATATTTTGTGCAAGAAAATCAGGATCTAACTCAATATCTTATCACTGTGAATTGTGCTTCGGAAACTAAAGCTTTGTCTTGCCCATTTTGTTTAAATTCACAAGCTTCCCATAATGATATGGCGTACGGTTCTATTGCCCAAAGAGATAGAATAAAATGAATCATTAAGAAAATATCTGCAGATCACACAGTTTCTATAAATTGCACCTTAGACTTTGCCACATCTACTTTTAATCCAATCTTCTAATTTTATTAATATGCATTTTCCATTTTGAAAATGCTGACCTACACATAACGATCTCCCGAGAATACCATCATCCAGTTAGCAAAGAAGAAAATGCTTGGAGAGGAGATTAAAACAAACGTGGTTGGGCTCAAATCCCATCCTTGTTGATTATTAGCTGTACAACCTTGGTAATTTTTTTAACCTTATCTTGCCTGTTTCTCTGCTTGTCAAGTAACAATACTGGGCTGACAATAACAAGATCTGGCAAATGGCTGAATATGATACACAATAAAGGTATTAAAGATATCCTGGATCCATCCCAGCTGAGTCAGCAGGTGGAGAGAGGAGGAAGAGAAGATTTGGAGCAACAGAGCAACAAGCCCCACTTGGGCCAGAGATCAGACAGACAACAAGCAACCAGGAATACGGGGCAGACACAAAGAAATTGACTTGTGGGATAATCTATTCAAAGATTACACTGGAAACCGTGGGCATTTATTTCCAAAATATTTCATAACATATAAATATTCATAAAATGCATACAGAATGTGTAGCACATAAATAAAACAACGATAAGCAAACACATTTCAATCATGTTCCACATTAAACTAAAAACTCTTCTAACACAAAAATGACAGGATACTGATTATGCTACATCTGATCTGCCTGAGAACTTAAATCATGGCAGCAGTGAACCACCTGGAATTGATGCCACTGGTGACACAGACAGCACTTCCATCTTAGCACTGCTCCACAGGCATATTATGTACTCTCTGCATTGTAACACCCCAGCTCTTAGGTGCAGGTCCCATTTCAGAGGCAATCAGGAAGGTGTGTATGTCACCCAGTGTCCATCTTAATCTCAAATCTCCATGATAAACAGCCGTGGCGCTCTCAGTTTTGCTCAATCTTGTAGCTGACAAGAACCCAAGCACTGCGCAGTTCTGCCAGATTCTTTCTGCTCTGCTCCCTCGAGAAGCCTCAGTGACGTGCACATTAGCTTTCATCTTTACTATCATAACTCATTTCACCTATCTTTTTTTTTTTATTTGAAAACAGAACTAGAGAGAGAAGAAAAGGCAGAGCGAAGTCTTCCATCTGCTGGTTCACTCCCCAAATTGCTGCAGGAGCTGGAGTTGGGCCAATCCGAAGCCAGGAGCTTCTTCCAGGTCTCCAGGTGGGTGCAGGGGCTCAAGCACTTGGGCCACCCTCTGCAGGGAGCTGGATCCAAAGTGGGGCAGCCAGGACTCGAACCGGCGCCCTTCTGGGATGCAGAGGCTGCAGGAGGCAGCTTAACCTCCTATGCCACAGCACCAACCCTCATTTCACCTTTAGACAACCAGAACTGGAACCAGCTCCTCCTCTAGTTCTATGAAATGCCCTTCAGATCAAAACTACCCTGCAGTAGAAACCAGAAGACATCTTCCTTCTACCAAAACCATTCACTGAGGAAGGGAAGGATAAATCAGTTACTCAGCAAATGAGGTGCCTGGATTAGCTCTCTCAGTTCTCACCCAGCTGTAAGCAGGACCACACAGAGGCCAGCTGCTGGCCACAAAGCCCCAGAGAGCATCTCAGGGACACGCAGGTGAAAGCAGGTACCCATGCTCACACACACGGCTGCATCTGCCTCAAGTTCTTAGTTTGAAACCACTCAAGAACTAAAATCAGTTTCCTAAAAATGTATGTTCATTGCTCAGTTTTTACGCTGTTTTATTTAAGCTGGCTTCACTGTCTGACTTTCTCCCACCCCTAGTCCCAGCACGGGTAATGCCACACTGCTAATTTTTTTTTACCAGGCTCCTGGTTTCAGCTTCACCCAACCCCTGCCATTGTGGCTATTTGAGGTGTGAACCAGTGGATGGAAGATCTGCCTCTCCCTTGCTGTCTATCACTCTGCCTCTCAAATAAATCAATAAATCATACACAAAAAATACAATAGTGTGAAATAACATGTGCTGCAGATACAAAACAAAAACCAGATGTGAAGATTCAGACATAAAAAGAACATAAAATGTCCCAGGATAATTTTTTAATGTCAATGACATGCTGAAATGAGGTCTGAATATGAGTAAATAAAGTCTATTGTTAAAGTTAATTTCACTCATTTCTTTTCATTTTTCTTTGAAAAGATTTACTTATTCATTTGAAAGGCAATATTGGGGAGGGGGAATCTTCCATCCGCTGGATCACTTGTGAAATGCCTGCTATGGCCAGGCCTGGGCTAGGCTGAAACAACAGGAGCTTCATCGGGTTTCCCACACAGGTGTAGGGGCCTAAGTACTTGGCCCATCTTCCACTGCTTTCCCAGACACATCAGCAGGGAACTGGATCGAAAGTAAAACAGCTGGGACTACAATTGGCACCCATATGGAATGTCTGTGTCATAGGCAGTGGCTGAACCCTCTGTCCCACAACACTCACCCCACTTTTCATTTTTCTCAACAGAAAATAGGAACACTCGAAAATACTTAGGTGGCTTCCACTGTATTTCTAATGGACACTGCACAACCAAACTAACTGCAAGACAATCTGTATAGCACTGGAAGCCATGGCTACTAAGAAGCAGACAGCAGGAGCCGGTTCCTAACTTTTCAGTCTATGATTAGGGAAATGAGTTAAGACTTTCCACCACTACAGTGTACAGTTTCCCTGACAGACTCAGAGCAGCACTGGAAGATGAACACTGTTAGCTACGATCCACAGCTAAGGAAACAGGCACGGCAAGGAGGAGATACATAGGCAAGGTTACAGAGCCAGTACATGGGACAAAACCAAACCTGGCTTCAAAGTATATGTCCTTCCCCTTCCCCCAGAGGGAGCTCACAGCAAGTTCTGCAGTTTCTAAAGAGATGCTAACTCACCCTGCCACAGGCTCCTTGAATGACACCCTTCAGCCATACTGATCTTGCTCCCAGCTGCTAAACCATGGCTGAGAGAAGGTGAAACCATGACTGTAAACTCAGAAAGATTACCGGAAGATGACATCCCACATGCTGCTCTGTCCTGTAAAACAAACAAGGCTTCCTGACCAGACCCCGGCTCTCACAACGCAAAGTTCTCACCAGCATCTTCCCGTGTGGGCGTAGTCCCTTGGCCCAGAAGGAGCAGCAGGGGACACCACTGCCCGTGGATTCACTGCTATCTTGGGCATGTTCTGCCTGTTACACATTCACTTACTTAGCCTCTTTGCAGCCTCCAGAGCTTCACTGGCAGTGTTCGCCACAAAGAATCGCTGCACTCTCACCCCATTGTCAGACATCAGCTTCTTGCTCTGATACTCCTGCAGGTTGAGCCATCTTCTGGAGGTGAGCTGAACTCCCTAGAGATTGAGGGAAAGAGGGAGCACAGGCATCAGTAACAAGAACCACAGTCAACACTCACAGCCTGTATTCTAAACATACGTCACTTCTGTAGGCATAGCAGCTCCCAATCAGAAACACGGGGTTCACGGCCGGCGCTGTGGCTTAACAGGCTAATCCTCCGCCTTGCGGCGCCGGCACACCGGGTTCTAGTCCCGGTTGGGGCGCCGGATTCTATCCCGGTTGCCCCTCTTCCAGGCCAGCTCTCTGCTATGGCCAGGGAGTGCAGTGGAGGATGGCCCAAGTCTTTGGGCCCTGCACCCGCATGGGAGACCAGGAGAAGCACCTGGCTCCTGGCTTCGGATCAGCGCGATGCGCTGGCCGCAGCGGCCACTGGAGGGTGAACCAACGGCAAAAAGGAAGACCTTTCTCTCTGTCTCTCTCTCTCTCACTCACTATCCACTCTGCCTGTCAAAAAAATAAATAAAAAAAAAATTTAAAAAAAAAAAAAAGAAACACGGGGTTCAGACAGGCGAAAGAAAAACTATGTGAATTCCTCATTCTTAAGCATTTTAATATTTATTTTATCTGAAAGGCAGAGAGACAAACAGATCTCCCATCTAGTGGTTCACCTCTGAAAAATCTCAACAGCCAAGGCTGGGCTGGGGGAAGCCAGAAATCTGGAACTCAATCCAGGTCTCCCACATGGGTGGCAGGGACTCACTACACGTTGATATTGAGTCAACACCTACTACCTTCTAGGGTACACATCACCAGGGAACGAGAATTGAGAGTAGAACCAAGACTTGAATGATGGCCAGCACTCTGACACAAGATACAAGCATCCCAAGAAGTGTCTTAACTGCTGTACTAAATGCCCACCCCATCATTTTAATACTATTTTTAATCAAAAATATTAAGGACAAATGCACACATACACAATGAATACAGATGTTTAAAATACAGTGACAGAGGAATATTATCTATAGTCTAAAAACTAAAATTACTGAAATAACAGGAATCTACCAGGCCAACTTCCTCATTCTGACACTGTACTACAATGATACAAAGGTGCTTAAAGGTGCTTAAAGGATCTGGGGGAAAAGCAGAATAAAAAATCTTTATTTTGGCACACCAAAAAGTCCAAATTCTTGCATATGAGGAGTCATAAAAAAGTTCATGGAAAACACATATTGTGAAAATGTATGCATGGATTTCAACTTTTTTTGTAGCAAAATAAGTAATTTTTAATTTCATTTTTCTGTGAACTTTTCAAATTTATTTTGCCTCAAAGGAACATTTTATTTAAGGAATACAAACTTCCTGCATTTCATAAATACAACTTTAAGTTATAATGATTTTTCCCATCATACCATATAGTGATTTTCCCATCCCACCCACTCTCCCACTTCTCTTCCTCCCTCTCCCATCCCGAGTCCCATTTTCCACTAAGATCCATTTTCAATTAACTTCACACACAGAGGACTAACTTTATGCTAAGTAAAGAGTTCAACAATTTACACACACACACAAAAACAACAACAACAACAACAACAACAAACTGTTCCTCAACAATCAAGACAAGGGCTGTTCAAAGTCATTACATCTTGAAGTTAATTTCACTTCTTTTTTTTTTTTTTTTTTAAAGAAAATTAACTTTAAAGAAGCACCCGAGAATGTTCAAATCCCCTTGTGAAAAACATCAATGTTAGGGGAAAGTGAGGCAAAGGGTACATGGATTTGTTACACCCTTCTGCAACTTTCTATGAGTCTGCAAGTATTTTAAAATGATGTGATTATTTTAAGAATAATGTTAAAGTTCCTATTACACAGCCTATGTCTTCAAGCTCAACCTCTACTCCAAATAATAAAGCACACCGCATTATTCATTGCTAAACATTGTAAAATATGCCAGGAAAACATTTTCAAATCTCTGAGGTCACTGCTATAGTTTAGATAAACTATGGCTATGATCTGAGTCTGTCTCCCAAGGATTCCTGCAGCGCTAGGAGCTGGTATAGAACCTTACGAGGTAGGGCCTAGAAAGACATCCTAGGTCAGTTGAGAACAGACTCTCTGAAGGGACTGGGGGACTCCAGCATTTCTACATCCCAGTTTTGCAACGTGATCTTCCCTAGGCACATTTTCCAGCCCTTGTCATCTGCCATGAGGTGAGGCAATCAAAGGGAGCACTTGCAAGAGTCCGCAACACGCTGATTGAACCTGAAGCATCTTACACTGCGAGCTAAATGAAGTTCGCCTGCCTCAGGTATTTTGTTAGAATGAAGAAAACTGGATGAATACATCTTAGTTTCTAATGGAGTCCAAGAATAGTCACTTTGTATTTGATGAGATTCTCTATTTTGTACATCACAGTTGAGTATAATAACCCAAAAGACTCACCATTAATTAGAATATTTCCTAATCTTCAACTTGTATATTGCAGTAATTGTGCTTAAGTTTCAAGGAAAAGCAATGTTCTAATATGCACTATCAATTGGCTTTTAATCTGAATGGGAAGGCATTGTCGAAGGGCAGAGTGACAGGAAAAGTTCATTCCTTCTTTTCATTGCATCCAGTGAGATTAAAAGCATTTCCCAACAAACTCAGAAGCTCCATTTGTGGAAAAAAAAAAAAAAAAAAACAGAAAAACTGAATACACTTAGTTTGTTTCCATTCATGAATCATGGCACAAAGAAACCACCACTTGCAGGAGGGAAGATGACGATGCCATTAATACAAACTGAAAAAATCAATCTCACAGCTGCATCACAGGACTGGTGACAAGTGAAAGATCACCTGGTACATGCTCTGGCGACTTCTAGGAATCGCCTCAGTGGCTATCCAAGGCAGCACCAGACAGACCCCAAAATCGAGGTCCCTGGGGTTTGCCAAACAGAAACATTAGCTCCCAGGACTTCTGATTTGTCCTTAAAATGTCATTTTTATTCAGAATCTCCAAGCTACAGCGCACTCATAAGCCCTCTGTGACAATGGGAATTCCAACTAGACTCTGGAACTCTACAACCAGACCAAGTTCTTGTTGGGGTGCCTTAAACTTCTTGGTATGTTTCGAGAAACAGCACGGTACTTGGCATATGGAAGATGCTAAAAACAGACCATTCAGATGGTCAAACGAATATACCCTACCTTTTTGTCCCTGATAAAGACAACTTCTCAATCCCAGAAATGGACCACCTCTAAAAATAGGAAAGTTATTCCTTAAGAACTGAAAAAGGACATAATTTATGCATATCTGTAAAAATTTAAATTTTGACATGATCAAACCTAAAGACAGCTCTTTTATCCTTATTAATAATGACAATAACATTTGTAATAGTGCATTTCTTCTTTTGAAATAAATAATGCTGGGATAAAAATAAACTGCCAGACAAGCAGGGCTCATCTCATTTCTTGCATTTGGTTTGCTAGCTGTGTATTATTTGTTAACCCTACTTCTGACTTTTTAAGTCCTAAGAAACATTAGCAATTCAAAAAACACAAAATTTCATAAATGAGTATACACACAGGCTTAACAGTCCTCACAGCACATCATGTAACACAATAAGAAAAATACAAGTTTAAGGCATTTAGTAAAAGCTCCTTAATGAAAGAAAACATTAAACATTACAGATGTGCCATTATCTGGGACCACTTTTAAAAGGCAAGTGGGAAGGATCGATGGATTCAGTCTATGTTGACGAACCAATTTAAAGCCATTAACTAAAGAAAAAGAAAATACAGTTTGAAAAGCACAGTTCAGAGGAACTAAAAACAGCCACAGTGCGGTTGTGGTCAATTTCTTTTTATCAGAACATTCACTGTATTAATTTTGGGTATGTTAATGCAATCTGCTGCCAACTAATTGCAATTGATCCAGAGAGCAGCTTCATAGGCATATAATACATATTGACTCTTTCTACATTGACTCAAGTGAAAGCCAGCTTAAAGTCTGTTGCTCTTAAATTGGAAAACAAGACGGTGAGCATAGTTCCAAAGCCACTGTTGACATTCAACCCATCACTCCACAAAGTAATCCTCTTAGGGAAAGATCATCTATTTTTGGCCAATACAGAACTTGAAAAAGGAGAGTCCCTAAGTATAAAACTTTATTGCGTCAGCTCCACTTATGAAGAATTTGTGCTGGGGTGAGCATTTGACCAAGCAGCTAAGACACTAGTTAAACATGGCTGCATCCCGGGGTATTCCATATGGGCACTGGTTCATGTCCCAGCTATTCCTCTTCCAATCCATTTCTCTGTTAAGGCCTGGGAAAGCAGTAGATGATGGTCCAAGTACTTGGGGCCCTGCATGTACATGGGAGACCTAGAAGAAGCTTCTGGCTCCTGGCTTGGGATTGGCACAGCTCCAGCCATTGCAGCCATCTGCGGAGTGAACCAGCAGAATGAGGACTTTTCTCTCTGTTTCTCCTTCTCTGTCTATAACTCCATCTTTCAAATAAATAAATAAAATCTTTAAAAAAAAAAAAAAAGGCTGCATCCTAAAAAATTCAGGTTATGCGTTTAAGTCCCCACTCTGGCCCCCAATTCCAACTTTTTGCCAATGCAGATAATGGGAGCCAGCAGTGATGGCTTAAGTAGTTGGCCTCTTGCCACCCACAAGGGAGACCTGCATTGAATACTCAGCTCCCAGCTTTGGGCTGGCTCAGTTCCAGCCATTTCAAGCATCTGGGGAGTTAACCAGCAGATGGGAGTTCTTGTGCATTTTCTCTTCTGTTCTGTTCTCTTCTCTCTCTCTGCCTCTCAAATAAATAAATAGAATTTGTGCCAGAGAGGAACAACTGAAATTAGCTTTTGCATTTTCAAGGGTTAAACAAAAAAGGTGAAGAGAAATTTGCTAAGCAATTCATGGTGTAAAGTATACTGGAACAAAATAATCTTTAGAGGGCCAACATAGTGGGGCAGTGGGTTAAGCTACTGCCTGTGAGGCAGGCATCCCATATGGGCGCTGGTTGCAGTCCTGGCTGCTCCACTTCTGATCCAGCTCCCTGTTAATGTACCTAGCAAAGTAATGAAAAATGGCCCAAGTGCTTAGGCCCCTGTATCCACATGGGAGACCCAGAAGAAGCTACTGGCTACTGGCTTAGGCCTGGCCTAGCCCCCACCATTGCAGCCAATTGGGAAATAAACCAAGCGGATGGAAAAGCTCTCTTTCTATTTCAAATAAAAATAAAGAAATCTTTAAAAAAATCAAACTACTGAATATTAACATTAACAATAATATTTCTGTTTACCATGACTCACCATGCACCAGGCGGTATACTAAGCAATCCTATTATATAATGGTTAAACCTATCACAAAAAGTCAAGCATTATCATCTCTCTCTGTAGCTGTCATTAGTGCAAATCAACAGATATGTCCAATCTTCCTCCTTCCAGGCATTTCTGTGCCCTAGCTGAAGTTAACATAAGGCCATGTAACGAGTTCCAGCCACTTCAGTTGCAAGGACATCCACTGTGTGACCCATCCTGGCCAACATTACACCGCGCTCCTTCCCACTCTGCCCAAGATCTCTCTCACATGACAAGGGGAAAAACAATATTCAAGATGGCAGCAGATCTATCAGTGAGAGGCCACAGTGAGGACAGACACATCCCAGGTGATGATCTGAGAAGCTGAAACAGAACCCAGCTTATGTACACGACACAGCTTATCCTGACTCATCAAACAGTCGTAGGAAGCCAGGCTGAAGCTTACGTCACAGGAGGCAATAAAAGACCTCGGTTCTCTGAGCAGGGGCACTATGGCTGTCACATTCTGTGGGTTCCCTGTGTTTGTCTTCTGGCCCCACATTCCCAGGGTCCCCTTGGAGACACACGCTGAGGTAGAGTTAAGATGATATCCCTGTTGTCAAGAAAGCTAACAGTCTACCAAGAACAAGACTGTGATGCAATGCTGGCAGAGCACGTGAAAGGACAATGTGACTGCTGCTGGCTTTGTCAGGGAAGGAGGTGGAGATGTGAACAGATGTGATCCCAAGATACCACCAGGGTAGAAGGAGATTTTAACTCCCGTTGAAATCCTAGTTTACGGGCAGGCACAGCAGTTTGGCACAGCGATTAAGATGCCACTTGGGATGCCTGTATCCCCATCGGAGTTCCTGGGCGGGAGTCCCAGCTCCACTCCTGATTCCAGATTCCTGTTATTGATATGAGCACCTTGGGAGGCAGCACATGACAGCTCAAGCAATTGAGTCCCTGGTATACACACGGAAACTCTGACTGCACTGCCAGCTCCCAGCTTCTGCCTGGCTTAGCCATGACTACTGTGGGCATTTGAGGAGTGAATCAGCAGACAGAGATCCCTTTCTTTCTATATGACTCTTTTTCTCTTTTCTCTCCCTCCCTCTCTCCCTTTAAAATAAATAAAAACAAATTTTAAAACATCTTTAAAATAGGAGTTTAAAGATCATCTGACCCTTGGGACCAGCATTATGGCACAGACGGTAAAGCCACCACCTGCGATGCTGGTATCCCATATGGATACTGTTTTGAGTCAAAGCTGCTCTACTTCTAATCCAGCTCCCTGCTGAATGCAACTCAAAAAGCCATAGAAGATGGCCCTAGTCTCCCATGCTACCTATGTGGGAGGCTCAGATAAAGCTCCTGGCTCCTGGCTTCATCCTTGTTCAGCCCTAGCCATTGAGGCCATTTGGGGAGTGAACCAGCAGGTGGAGGACCTCTCTGTCTTTCCCTTTAACTCTTTTAAATAAATAAATAAATCTTTAAAAAAAAATCACCTGATCCAATAGCTTTCAACTGTTTCTGCAAGGTAGAGGAGTCACCCTTATCTAAGGGGTATCCATTTCCAGATTCCCAGGAGATGTCTGGAACCATGGAATGTACCAAGTACTATTTATAGTATTTTTTCGTATGCATACCTATCTATGATGAAATTTAACATATGATATTAGGCACAGTAACAGATTAATAATAGCTAATAATACACAGAAAAATTATAACAACAGGCTATGATAAAACTTATTTTAATTGTATGTATTATTTCTGGAAGTTTCCATTTCACATTTTCAGATCGTGGTTGACCACAGGTATCAAAAACCTCACAAGAGGGGCCGGCATTAGGTTAATCTTCCACCTGTGGTGCTGGCACCCCATATGGGTGCCGGTTCTAGTCCCGGTTGCTCCTCTTTCAGTCCAGCTCTCTGCTGTGGCCTGGGAAAGCAGTGGAGGATGGCCCATGTGCTTGGGCCCCTGCATCCACATGGGAGACCAGGAAGAAACACCTGGCTCCTGGCTTTGAACTGGCGCAGCTCTGTCCGCTGTGGCCATTTGGGGAGTGAACCAATGGAAGGAAGACCTTTCTCTCTCTCTCTCTCTCTCTCTCTCTCTCTCTCTCTCTGTCTATAATTCTACTTGTCAAATAAATAAATAAAAATCTAAAAAAAATAAAAACTCTCAAGGAAAACTGGATACAGAGGAATGACTGTATCTGCTGTTTCCTCTTAGGGTCATCCCTCATTCTCCTTTACCACCCAGCTTCGTCTAACTCGAGACTCTGGTCAGAGAATGGATGGTGGGGTCAGACGGCAGGCTCTGGCTTCCTCTTTCTTAGTTGGTGGACACCTCTGACAGCAGCTGCATTTCCTCTTGAGCACCCTGATCCCTCGGCATAACACTCCCTCCATCATTCCAGCTCCCACTCCCTGGCTGTGGCTCCCACACCCATCACTGGCCTAGACCCGGGTCCCACTCTCTCCTTCCCCTCCTGGGGACTCACAACAAGTTGTTGAAGCTGTCGATCTGTTACCTCCCCAGCCCGTTTCCCTTCCAATGGCTCGGACAACTCCCACAACTAATAATCTTCCCTTTGCTAAAAATCTATTAAATGACGAGGCAGAATCTCGTGTCATGTATTTCACACATTGGTGTTCCAAGATATGTATGGTCTGCTGGGGTCACAGCTCCTCATTTTGCAGTCAGGAACCATGAGCCTAGGGAAGGGAATGGTCTTCCCTCGGGATCTCACTGGGAGCCAGAGGCAGGATGCGAGCTGGACTAACTTCTCCTGTGCTTCCTTTCTTTACAGGGATTTTGGCAAAGTGACCATCTTGGAACAGCACCGTGTCCTCCAACCAGCTGGGGCAGCTGGACTCCTAGCTTAGCTCCCCATGGGCTCACACAGCGACCTCGCCACTGCTCCCTTCTTGGCTGCCTTTCTTTGACAGAGCAGGCATTTCTAAGCTTGGAGGGAAAGAGGAAAATCCAACTTAAAAGAAAAGCAACACATCAAGATGTAAGGGCCTAAGGGAACAAGGGAGCAGAGGCAGAAGAAAAAGAATGAAAAATGAGGGGAAGGACAAAGAGAACCAAGAGATAAAAAGACAATGACTAAGCGGGCAAAAATTCACCAGAAAACTCAAAGCACAAAATTAGACAGCTACACAGAAAAAAATGACGCGACTGAGAAATCATCCTTCTCCCCACGGCTTTAAAATTAGAGACGCGGAGACTACGGAAATAGCACCACAGGGGCACAAATCAATAAAGGGAGCAGAGGAAGAAATGTCATTGAGTTCGGCGCCCCCCAAAGGGAGAATCTGTGCATACTCCTGCCCACCCACTGGCTCTGCACTTGCGCCTCTGGTTTCAGCCTGACTGTGCACCCAAGCACAGCCTCCCTGAGGAAAGAAGCATCAAGGAGCATTAGGGCCTAATACCTACAGGAATCCTGGAAAATCAAAATTCAAACAAACAGGGGAAGACATTCCGCCTCAAGGAATGAAGGTGCTGTTGGCCAAAGCAGGGGTGTGGATGGGGTGGGGGAGACAGGCTTGATCTATCACTGTGGAAGGCAGAGTAAAATGGGTTTCATCACATCACCCACCCGAGTCAGCCACTGGTACGAACATCTTCAAATACAGTTTGACAGCATTTATGAAAACAAAACACCCACATCCTCTGACCAGGGAAGTCCACTTCTTAGTTGTCTATCCCAGCAAAACAGCTACCAGAGACACCTACGAGGATTTTCTAGGCATTGCTGCGCAGAACAAAAGGCAAAAGCTGGAAATCACCCAAGGGCCTATCAAAGAGGAGAGTGGCTAACCAAAACCACATTCACCACACGTGCCCCCTGACAATGAGTCAGTTGGAGATTTCTCAATGGTGTGATGGTACAAAAGCATACATACACAACCTTGCTGTTTTTCACTTTCAATACGAACTTCATGATATCCAACACTTAAATATAAAACAGCTTTTGTGTTAGATGACTGCCCAACAACAGGCACACGAAGGGTAAGCTAGGCAAAGCTATGTTTGGTGGTTTGGGTGTATGAAAAGTATTCTCGATATCTTCAGGTTATGTTGGGCTTATCTATCATAAATCAAGGAGTAAATGTCCATGAAGCATTTAAAATACCTGTGACAACACTGAAGTCCTCTAATGTCTGGGACCTCTCAAAGCTAGTGTGCTAGAACTTTTAAGATGACCCTCCAACGCCCTTCCTGCTCACTGCAGTGACCTGAAAGCCACTTGTGCAGACAGTGGAGTCACAGGGTGGAAGCAGCCTGGACTTCTGAATTCCTACCTGGGGGACCGCTGCCCTGGTGTCACCAACCTACGTGTGCCTAAGTGAGAAATCAATCTTTGATCTCTTTACTACCGAGATCTTGGAAACAAACTGTAAGAGCAGCAGTCTGAACAGTTAAGTCTTGGCCACTCTGCTAAAAGAAACCAGCCTTCCCACAGCAAACCAACAAGGTAGAGAACGATATGCACAGCACAACACTTGTGTTTTAGACACACACGTCCACATACAAAGCAGCATTCTAAATGCTTTAATGATAGGTATATGCAAATCATAATGTATCCACACAGGAAAAGGTCCAGATGATGTGCACCAAGCTAATACCAGTAAATTCAGCCAGGACAGGTCAAGGAAGGTGGCAGCCAAAGAAGCTTTAACCTCATCTATAATTCCAAATTTTTTAAAAAGAACCCATTTATTATTTGTGCAATGAAAAATCAATCTACCTAAAATCAACATTAAGAAGAAGTAACCGACCCAGTGATGCAGCTCTTGCAGCTCTATTAAGTTGTCTAGAACATAAAAGACTTGCACCCTCCCTTAAAGTTAGCAGGGTTTTCCCAACGATTTCCTACAAGGTAGGAGAGCGAGAGCACCACCACCTCTGATAGGAGCGCCTGCTGTTAGAAATGAAGAGCCTCTTAAACCTCATTTCGGGCTCTCAACAGCAATGACGACACTGGAATACAAACAAGGAATTAGCTGTAAACTCAGAGGAAAATATATTTCCCTCTCACTACACTGCGGCACTGAAGGCAGATGCTCAGTGGGCTGTGGCAGGCCAAAAGTTAGTGCGTGTTATATTTCAGTTTTTGCCAATGTTGTTCTCGATGCAAATCACCACCCATAAATCTACCTTAGTCACGTTACCTAGGAAATAGCAGGCTTCAAATACATGTGTTGGTGCAAAGGGACAGACAGATAGAACTCGACGTATCTCAACGCCGGGTGTCATAAAATAAAAGCCCTGCTTGATGCCAACAGGCTCTGATAAAGAAGCCACTTTAACTGTGCCACCCTGTAAGAGAGAGTAAGTGGAACCCCGTTTGAAAGACAAGAAATTATGACACTGTTCCAGCCTTAATGTGATGATGCTAATCTATGGACTTCTCCTTCAGCGTGAAAATATGCTAAAGAAACAGCTAAGAAAAGCAAACAAAAGATCAGCCTATGTCTATGGCGAGGAGAAAGTAACACCCAACAGAGAGGACAGAGTGGACGCGTGGGGACTCACACTGTTCCACTTTACTCTGTGGTCAAGTGCAGGATCCTCAAGTGGACTCACCTCTGGAAACAGATCAGCCCGTCTGTCTGGACCTGCATGCTCCTGACCCCTGCCCTCGTACACTGCAAGGGAAGGAATGAGCTCCCTGTGCCAGAGCTCTTAAACCCTAGTGGCAGTGCAGCAGGATCCTGCCTACCCTGTGTGACAGAAATGGCAGCTGAAATGAGTTTCCCCACTGGAAAAGTGCAGGATGCTATCAGGTCCAGCCTAGTAGGTGGTCACAATGATTAAATTAGTTGAAATATGCAAATTCGCTGGAACAGAGTAGATGAGAAGTATTCAAAAAGAAATGTTAACCAGGAGTGGACATTTAGCCTACATCAGAGAACCTGACTCCACCTTCCTACCAACATGGGTCCTGAGAGGTAGCGACGATGGCTCAAGTAGCTGGGTTCCTGCCATCCATGTGGGAAGACCTGGACTGAGGTCCACTTTTGGGCATTTGGAGAGTGAACCAGCAGAAGGGAACACTGTGTCTCAAATAAATAATTTTTTGACAAGTTCAGAAAAATAATGTTAGCTATAATTAGTTAACAGAGAAGCACAAAGGGTAAGAAAACTGTAACAAGTGGTACAGACACAGAGGCCGGAGGCTCTGGTGTAAAGATTTCACTGCGGGAATGGACAGAGCTGCACTGAATTCAAGGTTCATGGGGAAAGCAGGGAACTCCGAATGAAACAGAAGTTGCTGATGTGTTTCATAACGTCAACAGAATTAAAGTCCTGAAAAATACTGCCACATTCTTTTTATCCTAGGTCTAGAAGAGCAGCATTACTGAGCAGAGAAATGTAAAACTCTCTGTAGTAAAGGAGGATTGCCCAAAGGAGGGTTGGCTGGCTAACCACACTGCTGCTCTGCCAGAATCAAGTGGGGAAAACACAACCCTGATAAACACGAGCGTACGAGCACACAGCAGAAACACACACAAGAAAGGCTCCAGAAACACTGGGCAGCCTCCTTTCAAAGCGTCCTCTGCCGGACAGTATGCCAGTTCTACCACACTGCTGAAAGAAAATCACTTTAATTTTACAGTGCAAACAGAAGTGGGCCAGGATTTGCAGATAAAGCAAACATATACAGGTGGCACCACCATGCACAGGCATTTAATTTCACTGTTTGGAGGCGAGAATGTCCCCTCCAAAATTTAGGCTGACACTTCATCTTCATCAGGACAGCAGTAACAGGTAGCATGACAGGAGAGCTTTAAGATGTGATTATGCTGGGGTGGGTGCTGTGGCCTAAGGGGTAAAGCTGCCACCTGTGGCACTGGCATCACCTATGGGTGCCGGTTTGAGACCCGACTCTACTTCCCATACAGCTCCCTGTTAATAAGCCTGGAAAAGCAGAAGATGACACAGGTATTTGGGACCCTGCACCCAAGTAGGAGACCAGAAAGAAGCTCCTGGCTTCGGACTGGCCCAGCTCCGGCCATTGCAGCCATTTGGGAAGTGAACAGTACATGAAAGATCTCTCTCTCTCTCTCTCTCTGCTTCTGTCTGTCTGTCTCTCTCTCTCTCTCTCTCACTATGCTTTTCAAATAAATGAGTAAATCTTTAAACTAAGAGTAATAATAAAGACGTGGTTATATCTAAGGGCTCTGCCCATGAATGGACTCATTCATTCATAGATGGGTGAGTTAATGGGTTATGCCAGAGGGGTCTGCTGTACAAGCCAGTTTGGCTGTCTCTGGGATGCACCCCTTGTGCCATGTGACGTCCTGTACCATCTCGGCACTCTGCAGAGAGTCCCCATCTACAAGAGGGCTCCCTCTCCAGATGCAGCCCCTTGCCCTTGCCCTTGGACTTTCCAGCTTCCAAAACTACAAGGAATACATTCCTCTTCTTTGCAAATGACCAGTCTGAGGTATTCTGTTACAGCAGCAGAATATAGACAAAAATACACTCCTAGCAAGGAAACAGGCAGAACCTACACACTTTGTTCACTCATTTAACAATTTTCCACTGTGCATCTATGCGGTGGCCACTGTATTTGATATCTGGGTCTATCAGCACATAGCACAGACAAGTGCTTTGCCATCAGAAAACCTCTGTCTTGGGGGGGGCGGGCAGGGATGAAAGATACAGGTGCATAAATGAAGTGTGTAATAACAGACAGTGGGAAGTATTGGGAGAGAAGTAAAATACACATGATGAATTACACAAGCCAACCTTGGAAGAAACAGTATCTGTGCAGAGATCTGAAGTTGGGACCGACTATCCAGGTGTATACAAGCAACAGCCAGAGTCCTGTTGTTACTGCCACAGAGACTTAAGAAGCAGAGTGAGAAGATCAAATTCAGATCTTTGAAAAGTCACTCGGGGCCTGTGTTATGGCACAGTGGGTCAGGTTGCCACTTGCTTGTGATGCTGCATTCCATACTGAAATGCTGGTCTGAGGCCAGGCTGCTCCACTTACAATGCAGCTCGCTGCTGGCATATCTAGGAGAGCTGCAGAAGACGGCCCAGGTACTTGGGCCCTGGCCAAAAATTGGGAGACTAGGATGGAGTTCCAGGCTCCTGGCTTCCGCCTGGCCCAAACCTGGCTGTAGAGGCCACTTGGGGAATAAACCAGAGGATGAAGATCTCTCTCTCCATTTCTCTCTTCCTCCTCTTACCCTATAAATCTGCCTTTCTAATAAATAAGTAAAATCTTTAAAAAAAAAAAAAAGCCATCTAGTATTAGACACACTCATACTCTACAATGTTACTTTGTGTGACTTTTTTTTCGATTTTTTTCCCTCCAACTGGTCTTTGCAATACACTTATTACATTATTGACATTCCCATACATCATTCTACCCACCTGAGAAGTGGCAGGACTTTGATCTTATAGCCTTCTTTCATTATTTAATATTAACTCTAGCAGGCAACAGGCAAAACTACCCTGTTATAGCCAGATCCTACTCCAGGGGCTCTCTGAGTTTCTCTTTCTCTCTGAGGAGAAAACCCAAGGCCTTCCACTAAAGAGATACCGTGTAGAAGCAGGCGTGTGTGTGACAGTTAAGGTGCTGTGTGGAATGCCTGCTTTTGGGTTCATGTCCAGGCTCCACTTCTGATTCAAGTGTTCCACTATCACACATCCCAGCCGGCAGCAAGTAACTGCTCAAGCATTGAGGTCCTTGCCACCCATATCAGAGTAGACTGTTTTCCTGGCTCCTGGATTCTGGCTTCAGCCTGGCCTGATGGGCATTTAGGGAGTGAATCAGCAGATGGGAGACATCTCTCTTTTTTTGAGAGCCAGAGAGAGAGGGAGATGGAGGTGCAGACATAACAAAAAAGTAGAAATAAAAACTAAGGATCAGTAAAATGTGGCCTAGCGAATGGAATATGGTACAATCAATGGTCCAAATGAATGAAACAGCTCTTGACATGGATCAGTGCAGACATATTTCCAAAATAAAACACAGGGAGGGAAAAACAGGTCAGAACAAGACCAAACAAGAACAAGAGCAACACATCAGCTTACTTACAAACACCCTAAGAGAAAAAAAAAAATATGAACATACTTGATGGTGGCATGATATGCCAAAACACACTGGAAATCAATTTGCTAAGTGTAGGGCAGTGATTACATCTAAGGATTTCAATTTTATCTGTTCTACTTCATGTCTTCTATTCTGTAATGATCGGAGCAAATGTGAGGAAAGAGCAGCATTTGAAGCTTCTTCACACTGGACACACAAATGACTGGGACATAATTCTCCACATTCCCCATTTTTTCTAAATAAAAAATTGTAAACTTAATGTAAATATTTCCTAAGTACATTTAATTCAACTTAGATAGATTTATTAACAAGATGAAAAGAGACCCAGTTAGAATAGGTAATTTTTCTATTAGTTTTTAATAGAAACAGAGACCTGGAGGTGGGACAACACCTGTTGTGGAGCCAACAAAAAACACAGCCACCACCCATCTGTGTGTTTGGGAACTGCCCTTCCAAGCCGACCACCCTATAGCTCTGCAGGTCAGGAGAGCTCAAAGAAGCAAGGAAAGAAAATGGATTTCATCCATAGTTTGTCTAAGGATTTTGTGCCAGGCAGTAGGATCCTAAGTTAGGTTTGTATTCATAAAAATTGAGCTTCTATTCACTTAAGCTATGGATGAATAACTCTATAAGTTATTTCCTAACAGGTCACTCTTTCATCTCATTTAAAAAATATATATATACATGGGGCCGGCGCTGTGGCACAGCAGGTAAAGCTGCCACCTGCAGTGCCGGCTTCCAAGGGGCACCGGTTGGAGTCCAGACTGCCCTACTTCCAATCCAGCTCTCTGCTATAGCCTGGGAAAGCAGTCGAAGACGGCCCAAGTCCTTGGGCCCCAGAACAATCTCCTGGCTCCTGGCTTTAGATCTGTGTAGCTCTGGCCGTCATGGCCATCTGGGAAGTGAACCAGCGGATGGAAGAACTCTTTCTCTCTCTGTCTCTCTCTGTCTCTCTCTCTCTCTCTGTAACTCTGCCTTTCAAATAAATAAATATTTAAACAAACAAACAAACAATCAGAAAAAACTATGGACATGGGCATTTGCCTAGCAGTTAAAGCTGCCCATGATCCCATACAGAAGTACCTGGGTTTATGATCTATGTCTGGCTCCCAATTCCAGCTTCCTGCTAATGCAGACCATAGGAGACAGCAGTGATGGCTTGAACAACTGAATCCTATCACATGGGAGGCCTAGATCAAGTTCCCAACTCCTAGATCAATCTGGCCCAGCTCATTCCCAGCTATTACAGGCATTTGGGAAGTGAACTAGTGGAGGGGAACCCTCTCTATTTAACAGTCTTTCTCTCTGCCTTTCAGCTAAATAACTGAATAAAACTATGCACTAGTTTCAGAAGTGTTTTTATTTTTTAAAAAAATGTATTGAGCCGGCAATGTGGCATAGCACATTTACTCACCGCCTGTGATACAGGCAAACCAAATGGATGCCAGTCCGAGTCCTGACTCTTCTGTTTCCAATCCTGCTCCCTGTTAATGTGCCTTGGAGAGCAGTAGAAGATGGCCCAAGAGCTTGGGCTCTGCCATCTACATGAGGACCCAAATGTAGTTTCAGCCTCCTGGCTCAGGCCTGGCCCAGCTCCAGCCATTGCTGCCATTTGGGAAGTGAATATGTGATGGAAGATCTCTCTCTTTCTCTGTCTCTCTCTCTCCCTCTCTACTCTCCCTCTCTCTCTTTCATCTCCCTTCTATCACTCTGCCTTTTTTTTTAAGTTATGCAAGTTTACACAGATTTAGGAAAGTACTGATACTTCCCACCATACTCTCCCTCTAACCCATGCTATGACCGTTCTTCCTCCTCCCTCCCCCATTCCCACTCTCTCTTTTTTTAAGATTTTATTTATTTATTTGAGAGGTAGAGTTACAGACAGTGAGAGGGAGAGACAGAGAGAAAGGTCTTCCATCCACTGGTTCACTCCCCAAATGGCCATAATGGCCAGAATTAAGCCAATCTGAAGCTAGGATCCTGGAGTTTCTTCCAGGTCTCCCACGTGAGTACAGGGGCCCAAGGACTTGGGCCATCTTCCACTGCTTTTCCAAGCCATAGCAGAGAGCTGGATCGAAAGTGGAGCAGCCAGGACTCGAACTGGCACCTATATGGGATGCCGGCACTGCAGGTGGCAGCTTTACTGCTATGCCACAGCGCCAGTCCCTCTCTCTTAATTTTTACAAAGATCTACTGTCAGTTTATTTAATGACCCATAAAGTTAACCCAACCCTAAGTAAAAGAGTTCAACAAATAGTATGAAGAAAAAAAACACGTCACTCTGCCTTTTAAATAAAAAAAAAAATCTTTAAGAAAAATACAAAAGTATCATTTAATTCCATCTTCTACACCTCTGATGTATCTTTGTATATACGTGCATGTGTGAGTATGTCACTCTATCCACTTACTCAAGTGAGTGTCTTTGGAGGCAAAAGGGGGCTTGGGTTCTAAGAATCATTTCCACATGAAGTGCCTGCTTGCAAACAAAATCAGAATAGTGCACTGATATATCAGCCACGGGCTCATTGCTTAAATTTTCAAACACAGAGAAAAAATATCTTTTTGGCTCACCTACCTCTAACCAAACATGTACACAGTTACACTTGCCACCAGAGCAGTCACTGATAATACTGAGAGAACGGAAAGTACTGCACAGTTCTCATCGACCATGTTGCCCAAACAGCACCAGCAGGAGATGCCCAGGAAGAGTGCTTTCACGATCCCCACCTTCAATGAGTTAGTGACATTGAGTGAGTAAAACAGAGGTATCAATGAAACGCAACACTCAACCTCCCCGGATCACTGGAAGAATACAGAGAATGTGTGGGAAGGTACTCTGAACCCCTAAAGGACCTACTTGGGGCTGGTGTTCTGGCAACACTGGCACCCCACATCCGAGTGCCAGTTAGAGCCGTGGATACTGAGCTTCTGATACAGCTCCCTGCTATTGCGCCTAAGAAAGCAGCATAATATATCCAAGTGTGTGGGCCCCTGCATCCTTATGAGAGACCAGCAAAGAATTCTAGGCTCTTAGCTTTTGCTTGGCCCAGCTCCAGCTTTTATGGCCATTTGGGGTGTGAACCAGTAGATAGAAGATCTCAGCCCACACCCTCCTATGTGTGTGTGTCTGCGTGTCTGTCTCTGTTTCTCCCTCTAACTTTGCACATCTGCCATCACTACCAGTATGGGTCCAGCACATCATCTCAGTGTGTAAGAAACATCCCTGCACCTTGCTTCACCCCCTCCAGTTTCCACTGTGTGAACCCTCTTTAAGTGACTCCCCCAAGTCCTTTCCAATAAGCTCAGCTGGGAGCCTCCAAGGGGCTGACTTCATCCGAGTTAACCCACGCATGCTCTTTCTAACAATCTCATGGTGCTTAATAGTTAAGGACGCATTTGAGTTTAATGGGATTTACTTGATGGCAATAGACTCTTCATAGCTTCTTTACGGCAGTTTTGAGCACCCTGGCTAACTCCATCTCGCAGGTCGGCCTGTCACGCTGGCAGACCCAAGAACTGACTTGGAGAGTAGTAAATGAGCGACCTTCGCTGCAGAAATTCACAAGACGCCCTCTCTGACATTTTGAATGTTCTCTGCGCAGAATAATAATCAGTGTCTGTGTGATCCAAAGTCCACTCTCTGTGTTCAGAAGATATTTTGTTCTTGATGATGAATAAAATACTGCTATGGAAAAGTAAATCTTACAGTTTTTGTGTAAGTGATATTATGGAGACTTTTAAGTAATACTATAGAGAGCTCCCCTTTTCTCCACATTTTCACTGTCGAAACTCTCCACTTACAGGACAAAGTACAATCCAGAGGATTAAATCCTATTGCCCTCCCCAATTTTATACAGAAAATTATGCACGAAAAACTTATGCCAAATCTTTCCAAACCACATCAGTCTCCTCTTCTCGTGCAGTAATTTCAGGAGGAAGGCGAACATTTCCTAATCCATTATCTGTATGAATAACCCGAAGAAGTTAAATTCAAGGCCAGTTTTCTGAAAACGGGGTGACATGAAACAAAAACTTTAAAAGCAATCCCTGAAAAGAGACTTTACACCATGGTGCAGGATGCGTGGCATTCATTTTCCTCCAGGAAACTTCTGAAAGAAACGCTGTCATTCACTTGAAAAGGGCACTGTGATGACAGAGAACCCAGTACAGAGCACAGACATGAGAACACTTGTGCAAGACACAATCTGACACCTTATGTCCCAGAAGCAAAGGGAAGAGCAGCCTAACCACACTATGCTCTCTTTTAATACTGGGGGCCACTAAACACCTAAAAAATATCCAGAAAGGGGGCCAGTGCTGTGGCATAACGGGTTAAAGTCGCAGCCTCTGGCACCAGCATCCTATATGGACGCCGGTTCGAGTCCCAGCTGCTCTACTTCTGATCCAGCTCCCTGCTAATGCACCTGAGAAAGCAGTGGAAAATGGCCCAACTCCTTGGGCCTCTGCACCCACATGGGAGACCTGGAGAAAGTTCCTGGCTTCTGGCTTTGTATCGGACCAGCTCAGACCACTGTGGCCATTAGGTGACTGAACCAGTGGATAGAAGATCTCTCTCTCTCTCTCTCTCTCTCTGTCTCCACCTCTCTCTGTAACTCTGCCTTTCAAATAAATAAAATTATAAAAAAGAAAATAGGCCTCTTTTAAAAAAATCCAGAAAGTTTAATCTTAATGATTTGTCTTTTACAAACCTATAGCAAAATGCTATGTGACAATATTGCATTTTAACAACGGTTCTAAAAGCAATAGAGAATTTGAGACACAAAAGAGCAAAACTGACCTATGGCTTAGTGATATCCTGATGACAGCTCCAGGAGCTGATAACAGAGATAAGCTTACCTGGCTGAGGCTGAAGACCTGGTAGGCTATCTTCACCCTGCCATCTATTAGCAGGTGACCTTGTAGCTTATTCACTGATATGAAATAAGAACGGCAAGCGCTACAGCCTTACAGGATGCTGGAAAAAAACTCCTGTGAAATCTTTTCCATCTGGTCTGGCATTGAGAAGGAACCTCGGGGAGGTAAGAAACGCCACGAGAGAATAGGGATGTGATTCCATTACCTTTTCCACCTGAGCAAGTCCAGACAGTGTAAGCTGGCTAGACCCAAGGAGAAATATCCACTGGTGGCACTCACTCTCTTGTCTTAGGAACCTACCCCATGGTCTCTAAAAGAGGACGGCCATCACTTGCAAATTGGCCTCTGGAGATCCTGCTAGCTTTTAGACACCAGACCTGCAGTGTCCTAAGCCGGTTCAGAGGCAGAGGAAACACCCCAGGCATGCACTGCCACACTGATGCCTGGAAAATGCCCTGAGGCTTTGCGGACAAGTCCCTTCCCAAAAGTAAATACTGAACATGAAGTACCACCTGCTCTGGAGGGTAACACAGCACTGAGCACACTGAGGTCACAGAACGGAAGAATGCAAGACTAAGCCAGGGTACCTAACCAAATGTCCATACCAGCACTGGAAAAATATATTTAGAGACCCTGATAAATCAGATATTTAGAGGAATCCCCGAAGAACAGTAAGCCGATTAAAATTAGACTGAAGCAGGACCCCACAGCCAAACAACATGGGACAAGACTGAACCAAAAGTGGGAGAAGCTCCTGAAGGCTGGGCATCCAGGGAGTAGAGCAGGGGCCAAGGGAGCCATCAGGATGACCAAGGTCAGGTGGAAGAGGATGTGCTAGGTACGTGTGGGTCCCAGACATGCACTGTGTCACTGGGAAAGACCGCCTGCTGGCACATGGCTCCTGGCTGCACAGGCTGCCGCTCTGAGTCACCGCCACAGAAGGCTATGTCACAGCAAGAACGGCGGCGCTGAGAGGCAAGCAAACAGAAGAACTCCCACAGAGGAGAAAGCGTTCCTGGAGGGTATAGCACAAGAAAGCTAATACATTAGGGAGCTGTGCGAGGATATTCTACCCATCATATCCGATTTAATTAACAGCTTCAAACTGCAAAACTGCCTATTGTTGAAAAGTAAGAGATGGAAAGAAATGGATAGAATGTAAAGATGGTATAACTGAAAAACAAATTAGTGATCTGACACTGAAAGTGACACTTTCATTGTTAAATTCAAGGGTACTTCATAAAAGCTCACAGAAAATGGAATTAAAAGTTAAGTTCATTTTCAGGAAGAAATTTCAAAATCTATGCCTTTTTTTTTTTTTTTTCATAATATACCCTTGCCTATGGACTATGTGAAGCCCCTTGCGTTTTGGAAATGTACAGTTTTCTCTCAGAGTCTCAATACACACTATTATCTTATTAAATGTTCTGAGGCATTCAACTATAAAAACAAAATCTATTTAGCTATATTTACAGTTATCCCCAAACCAATTTTTATTTGGCATTTGCTTAAAACCCCATGTAACTAGTCATTCCTTTGGGAATGCCACAGCCTGCCAAAACACGTACGTACACACACACACGCACGAAGACAAACAACCATAACACCAAAGCAGTCTACCCTCTGCAAAAGGCTACTGCTTGTTCAGGCACTTCACGCCTTCTCACGTCATCTGCACAACCTCTTAGGAAATCAGTGTAGTAAATCGACAAGCCCAGAGAACTCAAAGCCTGGGCCTCCCCAGTGATGGCCCAGTGACTGAGCTACTCTCTCTCAGTGCCCACATCTCCCTTCTAGATGTTCATGGCTCTGTGGGGCTGGGACTGTGCAAAAATACTTTCTACTTTGCCAGCAGCAGCTTCCCATTAGGTTGTACCAGCGTGGGACCCTATGGGGAGAGACTGAGGGCTGACGAATACAGGAGGCACCTGTTCCTTGGGAGCATCCAGAGCTCTGTCACCATGTTCCCAGCCACAGCCCTTCCCCCTAGTAGTAGTAGCTCGTTCTGATACTAGGGGCCTAGCACTGTGGCACAGCATGTTAAGCAGCCACCTGTGACACCAGCATCCCATACTGGAGTGCTGGTTTGAGACCTGGCTGCTCTGCCTCTGATGCACCTTCCTGCTGCTGTGCCTGGGAAGGCAGCGGAGGGTGGCCGAAGTTCGTGGGCCCTGTCATCCATATGGGAGATTCAGATGGAGTTCCTGGCTCCTGGCTCTGGCCTGGCCCAGCCTCAGTCTGCAGACTGTTGCAATCATTTGGGGAGTAAAGCAGCAAATGGAAAATCTCTTTACTTTCTCTATTTCTCCTGCTCTCTTCTCTGTCTTTCAAATTAAACAAACACACTAAGACAAAATCCTTCACATACTTAGAAGGGGGAAGGCTTACACCTGCCTGTCTGATATACATACTTTCTCAAGGACTTTCTAAAACCTCACAAAAAAAATTCCTTCTTATCCTACACCCCCTACTCTGCGTGCCTCAGAGCCACGTACAAACATCTCTAACAAAGTTCACCCTTAACATTTAACATGGCAGCAATGCAGACAAGTTTCCCTTGACAGAACATCTGCCCAGGAAGGGCACCTCCACCAAAGACCTGACAAATCCTGACTCAGGGCCCCAAACAAGCAAATTATTCAAGTATTAGAAAATATTCAAGTATTAGAAAACAACTTGAAAATTTTCCACCTTCTTCTGCAAATATAAATGTCCCCTCGCCTTAAACTCCTTAAATACACCCCTAGTTCACCACGGCATGAAGGTTTCCATTGTAAAGCTGTTATTCCCAAGCAACTATCACTCTTTGGAGACTCCCTCTGATTGTTAGGCAGGGTCATGGTTCCAGAGCAGTGTGTTCCGGGCACAGGTTCTCCCAACAATACCAGCACAGCCTCAGTCATCATGAACTGCCAGGCGGTGCCCTCTGCTTAGTGCCCAGGACTCTTTCTCTAAATTTCCAAATCTTTGCAGAGCTGCAGCCACTTCCATTCACTCCAGGGGTGGCAGCTGCTTCTTGCAGGCATCCCCTCTGTCTGAGGCAGACCTCCATTCCAGTTTCCACTTCCTTTTTTCTCCACCCTACAGTAGCCCTATGGCAGTAACTTGGTTTCTGTATTTCTCACTGGATTCCAGATGATGCAGGTAGGAATGGATATACAAGTCTGTATACGGAGAAATTCAGTTCATGCCTCCTAGTCTCTTACTCACTTGTGTGTAACTCATCTCACACCTGCACAAGGCTAGACCACTTGCTTCACAAGGCTAACACTGCTTCTGCTCACCGAGGAATGGCCAGTGCCTGGAACACTGCAGGAGACACAGTAGGGACTCCGTTCGGTTTTTATTTTGAATGAAGGCATGCAGACAGGAATACAGGGTGGGGTTTGCTCCTAAATGCCCTCAGGAAGACCACTGCATGTATGAGGAAGGAGTATTTTATGAGCAAACTGGATGAGCGCCTGAGACGCCCAGAAGGGTATGGAGTGTTTCAGTAATCACAGATGGTCCTCGCGCTTCCGTCTAAGAGAAAGGCATCTGCTGGACTCCAGGACTTTGTGAGCGGCCATGCAAACCTGAGGACACAGTAACAATGCTGCTCTGGATGACACGTAGAATCTGTTCAGAGTGGGTGGGAACAAGGGGACGGCTGGGTCATCCTTCACAGGTCACGGTCCTGGGGAGGGCTGGGCATCCTGCACGTTTCCTCCTTGGACCCTGAAGCGCCATCTGGTACTGGGGCTTTGGTGTAGGAGCCGAACGGGAAAAGATGCTGAGCCCTGGAGGGAGCTAAGCGACAGCAGGAACAGATATCCTGAGTGATGCTTTCAGACACCCGTCCCCTACTGGTCTGCGCTCTATGTGGGACAGGAGTCTGCAGATGTTTTCTTCGAGGCTGGGAAGTAGATATTTTAGGTTTTGGTTCTGTCCAATTGTCCATCACTGTTAAGCCTACTCCACCCTGTACCAGACAATACACAGACAGCTGGGTATGGCTTGTTACAGTAAAATTTCCTGAAAGGGGGGTTTGTATTATCCGTTCCTCCAGCAGAGTTCAGGCTTAGTTTTCCAGCCAAGCGGGTTTCCCCCTGCATCCCAGCTCTCACTGACGGTGCCCATGTGGACCCCTGGGTCCTCACGATTCTTGAGGCTGAGGCTATACCATGGGGAGAAGGTGGTGATTGATTACTAAGATCTGTCGCCCATTCAGCTTGAGGGAGCATTGGTGCAAGCATGGTGCATCTCCCATTCCTGCCACTAGGAGTGCCTTGTGACCCAGGTCTTTGCCATTTATCTTTATATAACAGGCACCTAGCACAATAGTTCAACATTGGCTTATCAACTGAATGGACATTTAGCTTGATGCCTTCCTCCAAAACCACATCTCAACCTTTTGTACTATGCGGTAAGTGCTTCCTAAATACTGGCAGCATTAACGTGCCTAGCTTTTTATTCTAGTGGTTTCTCAAAGAAAGGAAAGTCACTGCATTCCATGTTTAACGTCCTTGGCCATTGGTATTTTATCTTTCTATATAACAAAGCCACTAAATTCTTTCTCTCATTCTATGCTTAATGTGTTTGTGATTAAGGCCTTTAACTTTCATAGAAGTATTATAAACAATGCAGTGCAGTTAGGAGTTGTTTTAACTTTTAATATACATAGAATGGATAACTAAGGAGTGCTTTTCAATGTGTGCTTTATGAAATATATTTTATTCCTCGACAGTACACAGATGGAAACAAAATACACACGTCTGGATCTCATTTCTATAGGCATAATATGCATTTCATGGCTGTTTATCTTTCATGCTTTTAGAGTTGTACTGGGTGAAAAGAGGGCGGAGAACATGTTAAGAAAACACAGTAATCTTTCCTAGCAAAGTCTTTGAGATGCACTGGTAGCTCATCTATTTGGGACCTTTCCAATTTCTTGATGTAGGCACCAACTGCTATAAAAATTTGCAGTCACCCATCAGTTTTGATATGCTGTACTGTCATCTTCATTTGTTTCGAGAATTTTTTTTATTTCACTTTTGTTTTCTTCTATGACCCACAGTTCATCAAGAGCAGGTTGTTCAGTCTTCATGTGTTTGCATATGTTCTAGAGATTTTTTTTAAGATTTATTTATTTGAAAATCACAGTTACAGAGAGGGAAGGAGAGACTGAGACTGATTTTCCATCTGCTGGTTCACTCCCCAGATGGCTTCAACAGCCAGGGTTGAGCCAAGGTAAAACCTGGAGTAAGGAGCTTCTTCCGGGCCTCCCACATGGGTAAGGGGCCCAAGGACTTAGGCCATCCTCCACTACTTTCCCAGGCACATTAGCAGGGAGCAGCATTGGAAGTGTAGCGGCCAGGAATCAAACCGGCAAGGTCATTTACACTTGAAGTTACTATTGGTAAGTAATGACTAGCCCGTGGCATTTTTCCATAAACATTCCTACTGTTTACTATGGATTTCCTTCACATTTTCACTGGGAGATTTTCTGCCTTCACCTTCTTTTATAATGATGACTATCTTCTGTAAGGCTGCATGAGTGGTGACAAATACTTTCAATTTATGTTTGTTATCGAACGTCTTTATTTTACCTTCATTCATAAATGAGAGCTTTGCAGGGTACAGGATTCTGGGTTGACAGTTTTTTCTCTTAAGACTTGGACTATGTCTCCCCATTCTCTCCTACCTTGTAGTTTCTGATGAGAAGTCAGCTGTGACTCTGATGGCAGATGCTCTGAAAGTAATCTGGCGTTTCTCTCATGCACATTTTAGAATCTTTTCTTTATGGTTTCCTGTGGAATGTTTGACTACAATGTGTCATGGTGAGGATCTTTTCTGGTCATGTCTACAAGGACCTCTATGTGCTTGTTGTACTTGGATAACTCTTTCTTTCTCCGAATTAAGGAAGTTTCTGTAATTATTTCACTGAATAGGCCTTCTAATCTATTCTCTCTTTTTATACCTTCAGGAACTCCTAAAACCCATATATTGGGTCATTTGATAGTATCCCATAAGTCTACAACACTGTTTATAATTTTTCTAATTTCTCCCCTCTCCCTCCACCTCCTCTCCTTCCCCTTCCCCTTTCTTCTTCTTCTTCTTGCTTGATGGAAAAATTTCATTTCCAAAAATTTGTCTTCTAGCTTGGATATTCATTTTTCTACCTCATCAAGTCTGTTATTAAAGCTTTCCATTGTATTATTTATTTGATATTGGATTCCTCATTTTTAATATTTCATTTTGATTTATTTTCAAAGTTCAATTTCATGGGAAAATTTTTCATTCAGCTCATGTATGGATTTCTTTAATTCATGAATTTGTTTCTCATTGCTTCTGAGTAATCTTATGATTAATCTGAATTCTGTTTCAAGCATTTCATCTATCTCTTCATCTTCACATTCGAATACTAATGTGCACAAATCATATGGTTATCTCAATAAATGCAGAGAAAGCACCAGATAAAATACACCAACTTTTCATGAGAAAACTTAAGCAAATTGGGCATAGAAGGAACATTCCTCAACACAATCAAGGCAATCTATGATAAACCCACAGCCAGCATCTATTTTTTTTTTTTTTTGACAGGCACAGTTAGACAGTGAGAGAGAGAGACACAGAGACAAAGGTCTTCCTTCCATTGGTTCACCCCCACAAATGGCCGCTGTGGCCGGCGCACTGTGCCGATCCGAAACCAGGAGCCAGGTACTTCCTCTTGGTCTCCCATGTGGGTGCAGAGCCCAAGCACTTGGGCCATCCTCCACTGCCTTCCTGGGCCACAGCAGAGAGCTGGACTGGAAGAGGAGCAACCAGGACAGAATCCGGTGCCCCAACCAGGTCTAGAACCTGGGGTGCCGGCACTGCAGGTGGAGGATTAGCCTAGTGAGCTGCCGCGCTGGCCAACCAGCATCTTAATTAATGAGGAAAAGTTGAAAGCTTTCCCACTAAAATCACCTACCAGACAAGGATGCCTACTCTAACCACTGCAATTCATTATAGTCCTGGAAGTTTTAGCCAAAGCATTCGACGAGAAAAAGAAATCAAAAGGATACAAACTGGGAATGAGGAAGTCAAATTATCCCTATTTGCAGATGACATGATTCTATGTAGGAGATCCAAAAGATTCCACTGAGAGACTACTGGGACTATTTTATGATATTTATGAGTTTGGTAAGGTAGCAGGATATAAAATTAACACACAAAAATCAATACCTTTGTATATACAGACAACGCCATGGCTGAAAAAGATATTCTAAGATCCATCCCATTCACAATAGCAAAAAAAAAAAAAAAAAAATTAATTCCTTGGAATAAATTTAATCATGGATGTCAAGGATCTCTATGATGAAAATTACAAAACATTAAAGAAGGAAATAGAAGAAGACACAAAAAAATGGAAAAGTTTTCCATGTTCATGGAGTAGAAGAATCAATATTATCAAAATGTCCATACTACTGGAAGAAATTTATAGACTCAACACGATCCCAATCAAAATACCAACAAAATTCTTCTCAGACCTGGAAAAAATGATGCTAAATTTCATATGGAAACACAAGAGACCCCAAATACCTAAAGCAATAATATACAACAAAAACAAAGCTGAGGCATCCAACAGCAAATTTCAAGACATACAATAGGGCAGTTATAATCAAAACAGCCTGGTACTGGCAAAAAATAAAAAAATAAAAAACAGACATGTAGACCAATGGAACAGAAGAGAAACTCTAGAAATCAATCCATGCTTCCACAACCAACTTGTCTTTGACAAAGTAGCTAAAATCAATCCCTGGAGCAAGGACAGTCTCTTCAACACCTGGTACTGGGAAAACTGCAAACTGATAAAGGATTAATATAAAAGAGCTCAAGAAACTCAACAACAATAAAACAAACAATCCTATTAAAAAATGGGCAGAGCACTTGAACGGGCATTTTTCAAAAGAGAAAATCCAAATGGCCAAAAGACATGAAAAATGCTCAGGATCACTTAACCATCAAGGAAACGCAAATCAAAACTACAATTGGGTTTCACCTCACTTCTGTTAGAATGGCTCTCATACAGAAATCAATAAACAACAAATGCTGGCAAGGATGTGAAGCAAAAAGTACCCTAATCCACTGCTGGTGGGAATGGAAGCTGGTAAAGCTACTGAGGAAGACAGTATGGAGATACCTTAGAAATCTGAATATAGACATACCATATGACCTAGCCATCCCACTCTTGGGAATTCACCCAAACAAAAAGAAATCAGCATATTAAGGAGTGATCTGTACCTCCATGTTTATTGCAGCCCAATTCACAATACCTAAGATATGGAATCAACTCACGTGTCCATCAGCTGAAGATTGGATAAAGAAATGATGGTATATATGTATACATTATGGAAAACTACATAGCTGTTAAAAAAATAAATAATTGAAATCTTGTCATTTACAACAAAATGGATGCAAGTAGAAACCATTTTAATTAGTGAAATAAGCCAGTCCTAAAAGGACAAATACTATACATTCTCTCTGATCTGGGGTAACTAATAGAGTACTTAAAAGCCAATTTCTAGGAGTGGAATTGACATTTTGGGATTCAATGATTTTTAACACCCCTGTCTTGACTGTTGAGGAACAGTAGTTTTTTTCCTTCATACTATTTGTTTTACTTTTTACTTAATGTAGGGTTAATCTGATGAGTATAAAGTTAAGTGAAAATAGCTCTTTGTAAAAAAATAAGAATTCAGCCAGCGCCGCGGCTCACTAGGCTAACCCTCTGCCTGCGGTGCCAGCACACTGGGTTCTAGTCCTGGTCGGGGCGCTGGATTCTGTCCTGGTTGCTCCTTTTCCTCTCCAGCTCTCTGCTGTGGCCCGGGAAGGCAGGTCCTTGGGCCCTGCACCTGCATGGGAGACCAGCAGAAGCACCTGGCTCCTGGCTTCGGATCGGCACAGTGCGCCAGCCATAGCGGCCATTTTGGGGGGTGAACCAATGGAAGGAAGACCTTTCTCTCTGTCTCCCTCTCTCACTGTCCACTCTGCCTGTCAAAAAAAAAAAAGAATTTGAATAGGAGAGAGAGGAAGAAGTTGCATGTGGTGTACAGGTGGGAGGGAGGGTAGTGTAAGAAGTACCACTATGTTCCTGAATCTGTACATAGGAAACACATGAAATTTGTATATCTTAAATGATGTTTTAAAAAGAGAAGGAGAGGAAAAAGGAGAAGAGCAGAGACAAGAATAGCCTGCTTGTGAGTCCAGATGAGGACAACACAGCCACTGCCATCCTATGCCGGCACCAAGCAACCCCTTGGAGGGTTTTCTAGCTGCCCTGGCTAAGGGAAGGCCCCCAAGCAGCCTCCCAGCACAGACAGATGGAGACACTGGATTTTCTCCCTAAGATGTACTTATTTATGAATCCATATGCTCGTTTATTTATTTTAAAGAGTCACACACACACACACACACACCCACAATATCTTCCATTTACTAGTTCACTCCCCAAATGACCAAGGTCATCTGGTCCTTCTCTGCTGGTGACAGATATATAAAAATACTTGGCCCATCATCTGCTGCCTCCCCAGGTGCAACAGCTGGAACTTGGACTGGAAACAGAGCAGCCAGTACTCAAAGTGGTGCTCCAAAGAGATGCAGACATCCCAAGCACTGGCTTAAATGGCTGCACCACAACGCCCACCCTAGAGACACTGGCTTTATTGAGAAAAACTAGCCTATGAATTTTGACCAGCCTATCTGATTCTCATCAGGAATCTGTTAGCTTAAATCCTGTTCTCACCAGCCCAAATCACAGATGAGAATGACGAAGAACTGATCTCCCTCTAGAGGCAGAGGCAAAAAAGCAAGGCGGAGTCAGGGTCAGAGTCAGACTGCAGCTGATCTCCCAGCCACGAAAAGGCAAAGCAGGCCATTGACAAAATCATCACGTGGCTCCATGACAGGAAATGCAGACAACAAATTTCACCCAGGTGCCACCAAACTCCAGTTTTGAGTATATTTTGAATAGATTGCAATAAACACTCGGCTAACTGACACATCAGAAACTTTGCTAAAGTTACAAAAGTGCAATCAGCAGAAGTGACTCCAAAGTGGCTTCATTTTTCTAAGGCATGAAATGGCTGTTCCAAACGTGTTCTTTCTCATTCTAACAACATGTTTATTTTGGAAATGTGTTAGGGACAGACACTAATTTTCACAAATGTTTATTTAAAAAGGTTTATTCAAATGTACAGGTATGACTGATAAATAAATAATTGCTTGGAGCTGGCACTGCAGCATATCAGGTAAAGCCGCTACCTGCAGTGCTGGCATCCCATGTGGGCGCTGGTTCAAGTCCTGGCTGCTCCAATTCTGATCCAGCTAATGGCCTGGGAAAGCAATAGAAGACAGCCCAAGTGCTTGGGTCCCTGTACCTGTGTGGGAGACGCAAAGGAGGCTCCTGGCTCCTGGCTTCAGATCGGTGCAGCTCTACCCATTGCAGCCATTTGGGGAGTGGACCAGCGGATCGAAGACTCCTCTCTCTCTGTGCCTCTGCCTCTCTCTGTGTAACTTTGACTTTCAAATACATAAAACTTTTAAAAAATAAATAAATAATTGCCAAAAGACAAAATTATAATGGTTTTTAAACTCTTGATTGTTTTATGTCCAATTCTGGAATCCACTTTCATAAGACTGTTTCAGGAGGGTGCAGTGGCACAGCAAATTAAGCTGCCCTTTGGTATACTCATACCCTATACTGGAGCACCAGTTCAAGTCCTGGCTCCTCTGCTTCCAATCCAACTCTCTGCTAAAGTGCCCACGTACTTGGGCCCCTGCGGCCACGCGGGAGACCGAGATGGCGTTCCTGACTCATGGCTTTAGTCTAGTCCAGCCCCAACTGCTGCAACCATTTGGAGAGTGAATCAGTCCATGGAAAATCTCTCCCTGGGGGCTCTGGGGCTAGCGTTGTGCAGAGCAGGTTAAGCCATCTTTGACGCCTGAATCCCACAGGGGTGCTTGTTCGAGTCCTGGTTGCTCCACTTCTGAGCCAACTCCCTGCTAATGTGCTTGGGAAAGCAGTGGAAGATGGTCCAAGTACTTGGGCCCTGTACCTATGTGGAAGGATCAGATAGAACTCCTGGCTCCTGGCTTCCACCTGGCCCAGGCCTGACTGTTGTGGCCATTTGGGAATGAACCAATTGATGGAAAATCACCCTGTGTAACTCTGCTTTTTAAACAAATAAATCAATTTAAAAAAATCTCTCTCTGCATTTCCATCTGTCACTGTCTTTTTATAAAACCAATCTTTAAAAAAAATCTTAAAGAAGGAATGTTTCGATGGACTGAGCAGAAGAGGTTGGTTTACAGATAGAACTGAAAAATGCAGAACCAAAGAACACAACATAGACTGGTCACATCAAAGTTACATAAGACAAGTAAGTGACTGGTTAATATCAGGTAACTCTTTCGTAAGCATGAAAGCAGCAGGGGCTTCATGAGCACCATCCCTGACCCGCACGGGACCCTTCTTGAAAGGGCTGGACAATCACTTAGTTTTGGTTTACAGCGAACTTCAGCGAGAGCAATCCCATCTTCAGATCTGGTCTGGTGTACCTGAGCCTGTGCAAGGGGCTCAGTCCCAAACAGCAGCCTCCTGTAACTTTTATCTAACGCTATACACAAGTACAAAGGACACTACTTCCCACACCGGCGGCAGAGCTCTCCACTGAGAAAGAGAATGAGAACACGAGAGGTTTCATTTTTGCTGTAATGCCCACAGATCTTCTGGAGTTCTGTACTAAGGACACAAGTCAGCTTTTCAAATCAGTCTCTCCAGAAAACCTTCCCTTGTTCTCCAAGTCAGGATTTGCAAATTACAGCTGTCTGTTTTTGTACACAAAGTTTTACTGGCACAAAGTCACACCCATTCATTTACGTACATCAATGGCTGCTTTCAGGGTGTGCAGTGCACAGAGCTGAGTGGGTGCAGAGGAGAATCTAAGGCCCAGAAGTCTAAAAAATTTACTGGAGCAACCCTCAGAGAAGAAGCTGCCTGACCCATCTTCATTTTTCTTCATAATACATCTCAGTGTGTAGTTATGTGTTTCTGACTTGTCAGTGTCTATAAAAACAAAACCCTTGTCCAATGCACTCACCAATGCAGTCCCCCTGTCTGGGAGAGCCCTGGCTCTACAAGGTGCTTCCTAAGTACTTCCTGAATGATAATTAATTTATTACATATAAAGATCACTGGTAAAATGATTCCCAGTTGAAAACAGAGGCCCCTGAACCTGCCTCATGGCAAACAAATAAATAACAACGGTTCCTGTGACAATACTGCTAGCACAAAAAGTTAGTGGAAAATGTCATTAAAAAAAAAAAAAAAAAAACCTATACAGGGGCAGGTACTGTGGCACGGCCAGCACTGTTACCACTTGAAAACTGCATATCCCATACACGAGTGGCAGTTCGAGTCCTGACTGCTCCACTTCTGATCTAGCTTCCTGTTAACGCACCTGGGCAGGCATGATGATGAGAATCTGGGCCCCTGCGACCCATGTTGGAGACTCAGATGGAGTTCTGTCTCCCAGGCTCAGCCTGGCACAGCCCTGGTTGTTGTGGGTATTTGGGGAGTAAATCAGCAGACAGGTGATCTCTCTCTCTCTATCTCTCTCTCCCTTCTTCCCTCCCTCTTACTGTCTTTCAAGTAAATAATTTTTTAAAAAAATTATGCACAGATTCAGAAAAATTTCTGCACCAAAATAACTTCTTCTAATTTTTTTCATCAGCATGCTTGTATTATATTAGACAAGGTCAGGTACTTCCCAAGGCTCATGTTTCTCAACCCATATACCCATCCTTTCTATCTGAGATCCCAGAGCCTGGAATTTTCTGTGTTCAGCCACAGATTATATACAAACAGCCAAACAGGCCAACTAAAGCAAGAATCTCACCCAACAGTATACTTACTGAACACTGTATGCTCAGACAGACAATGCAACCGAGACCTGCTCCTGAGCCCTGACCCCACCATGGACACGGCCACAACCATGTGAGGTGACTGGGGAAGGTGGCCCTGTTGCCAAGCACTACTTCTGAAAGAGTAAAGTAGGAAGAGGATGCTCTCCAGCTGCAGATGGGAACCACAGGCACAGATAATAAGACATTTTCCCAAGGTCACAAAGATCCAGAGTGAACTTCCAGAGTCCGTGAGCTTCATCACTGTACTATCATTATCAAGCGTAATCTGTGAGCGCCTTCTGGCCTCTGAAGTATGCATAACACACAGCAGGAACTCAAAAGCTGCTTCTGTTATCAGAACAATTACACTGCCACAGTCCTGAGACTGTCACTTGATCCAAGAAGCCATCTGATCCTTCCCAGACCTGACTGACATGTGCAAGGATATTCCATAACCGCTCAGATGGATATGTAAGTCAGAGCTTCTCCAGTGTTGCTTTTCACCACCCTCATCACGAACACCTGCAAACGTGGAAGGATAAATGCACAGGTATAGCACTTTCCAATTAATATGCCTAAGCCAGAAACCGAAAAAAGCAAGAGCAAATGAATAATGAAAGGGGAATATTTTTAAGGTTATTCAAAAGGTTATTTTCCTGGCTGTTTTACAGACTGATCAGGCAAAATTTCTCTAATTCCACGCTGGTTGAAGTATTTACCAGCAAAATGTATCTATTAAATATTTATTTTATCAATATTCATACACAATGTAGTACACTGCAATCAGTTTCTGTAGTAAAGTCATTTACATGGAGGTCAAACCTTTCAAACATAGAAAAAGCAAACTGGATTTTCCATGTTTTCAAAAACTAAGTTCTCCCCAAAACTCATGTGGTTAATGGAGCCTGAACCTTCATTCTGTATTTGACATCTTCATGTCCTACAGCCTATAAAACAACATACCAGCTGTCATTCCAATGACTTACTGCCCAAATCTACATGAAGTTACATAAAGACCTCATAATGAAACGCCAGCAACAGTGTAGTACATATGAATTAAACAGCAATGCTTCCAAGGCCAGTGTGGAAGCGCAACTGATTAACCTGCTGCCTACAATACCAGTATCCCATACTGGAGCTCCAATTTAAGTCCTGGCTGCTCTGCTTCCAATTCAGCTCCCTGCTAAGGCAGCTGGGAAAGCAATGAAGGATGGCCCAAGTACTTGGGCCACTAGTACCCAGGTCAGAGACCCAGATGGAGTTCCTCGCTCCTGGCTTCAACATGGCCCAGACCTAGCCCTCACAGTCATTTGGGAAGTGAGCCAGTAAACACAAGACTGATTCTCTCTCTCTCTCTCTCTCTCTCCATCTCTTTGTCATCCTGTTTTTCAAATAAATAATTTTGAGAAACAGCAACACTTCCTGTCAGTGTCTAAGTTCAATAAGCTTACCTGGCAATAGTAAAGCCTAAACTTCATTAGGCAAAAAAGCCTAAAGAACACTTTAATGGGCTGTTGTCTGATTCATGCTGCAAGCTGGGGAGGACCCTCAGAGGAAAATCCTGGATCCCATTCAGAGAGGCTCCCCACTCCTTTCATGGACAGAACCCTCACCAGTACCTACTTAATCTGGTCATTCCTCAAAATCTTCAAATAGTTCAATATTTTTAAACTATATTTCCTATTTTATATATTTTGTCCAGAAGTTTTCATGGTTTTAGCTATCTGTGAGTCCAATACAAGCTATCTGCTTTGTTTTGAATATGATGTGGCTTCTGAACTCCTGAACTTTGAACTCTTAAATTAAATGGTACTAAGGGCATGGAACGTTCATCCAAATCTGGAGTTTGGGAAGTGGGCATAGTGGGAAGTCTTCAGGTCACCGGGGCATGACCTTGAAAGGCAGGTCTCCAGAGAGGGTTAGTTCTAAGAGCCTGAGATAGGCCCAGACACTCTTTCTCTGCTTCTTGGCTCGCCGAGTAAGCCTTCCTCTGTAAAGCCTTCACTATCCAACACCCTCCTGAGATGCAAAGCCAGCGGGGCCGCCTGCCCTGGACTGTGAACCTCCTGTACCATGAGCTGAAATCAACCTTTCCTCGCTACAGTGCTAGGCTGCTTCAGGATTCAGCTCTGGTGACAAAAAGCTAATACAATGCTCCAGCAGAGGGAATACGTGACCATTTTACAACCATGGTGTTCAGAAGCGACAGTTTCCTAGACCTAGTCTGAACAACACAGAAGAGAGCTGTTGCCCTCCACATAGTACCTAAGCCTAATGCTGCAAGAACTTCCTTCTGTTGCTCCTACGGAGCTAGCATCTTTTTAAGGCATCTTGCAGTGCGCCGGGTATCGCAGGAGCTCCTTGGTGCCACAACAGTTACACCTCTTTGCTTTGCCAGCTCCTGACCAGAAGCACTATTATCACCACGGTCATTATCAAGGGTGTCTGGGACTCTCTGAGGAGATTTCAAAGAATCTGGTTCAAACCAAGTAAATCACTCTCTTACAAAGCTTATCTCCATTTTTGATTCTAATTAAATGTATTGATTAATTTGCTGCCCAACATAAATAAAAACGTCAATAATATTATACCCAGAGTCAACAAACAATTGCCAAGGCAGAATCTAACTCACCTGAGATAATCTACTCATTCACTATGTACCTTTTAACCCAAAGGAAAAATCTTTGAGCAACATAAAGTGCTTATTTCTTAAGCACTTTTCTGGTAAGTTTATGCCAGTAAACTGGTTAAGTCACAGAAGCAAGGAAACAGTATTTTTCATATCTATCTCGCTCAGAAATCTGCTGGAACTCAGTCCAGATAACACCCACCTCTCAATTCCATCCATGCCTTTTATGAATGTGCACCGGGTATACGCCTTCCTAACCTATCTTCCTCTTCTTGCTGGCTCCTGGCTTTAACACTTAATAGATGTGCATTCACTCTTCCATGCCTTTATTTCCTCAACTACACGACAGGGATAAAGAGGATTATCCCGAAAATGAGTTGCTACATGCAAAGTGCTTAGAATACTATCTATCCGCATAATAAGAGCTCAGAAGGTATCAGCTATTATCATTTCGATTACTGTGATTTCTACAATATTCAACAGGCTTCCAACACGATTCTGAAGCAACACGAGGTAACACACGACACTGTAGTGCTTGAGGGAGATCTTCACAACACGCCAGTAATCGAACAAAAGAAATGGGAATTGGGGGCAGAATCAGCATCCTTAAAGTCTCTTGTCAAACTCCTGCCTGAGCTGAGGCGCTGCACTGGTTATGAATTTTTCAGACCCCTGGCCTGACTTTTTAAGCCCCACAACTGTGAATGAAGCACATGAAACTCAGACAGGCAACTGCACAGTGGAAAGAGAGCATACTTACACTGTGTGTATCAGACGTAAATAACAGAGCTGAGATCTCAGAGGAGAGTGATTCACGGGTGACACATGCTCAGACTGAGACTGCACACTGTCTCAGGCAGCAGCTCAGATCTCAGCGCAGCTCTCTTCTACTCTAGGTGGGCCACTTGCAGGCAGACTCACACACGCCTGGTTCAGAGGATGCCCTCTGATTTGGATGAAGTTTATACACAAAATCCAGGACCCCCACCACCACCCCTGACTCCTTCCTGAGATACCGTCGCCCTACTGTTCCAGTTGCTGGTGTGGCTTGAACTCTGTCCCCTAGTTCATCAGGATAGAGGGATCATGCGATTTCTCATGGAGTTTGGCCCCCACTGCAGCCGGTCCTCACAAACTTGGAAGTAAAACCTGGAATCTCAGAACACACCTGATCCTTCCAATTCCAACTCTCCCCAAGAAGCTCCCTGCTTTTCCAGAAACTTCAAGTAGTTGTTCTTTGTATTTTGTCCGGAGTAGGCATTCATTAGCTCTGGAAAATCCAGCCTGCTAAGAGCTAACACAGTCACACTAGAAGTAAAGCTTATGGAAAAGACACATCCTGAAGGGGTTCCAGCAGAGAGAGTCTCTTACTCCAAACAGCCAGGGCACACTAACTCATGAGCATTCAGTACTTTAGGAGCTCATCTTGCTGAACGGAGAAATAGTCTCCTTAGGAGAGAAAGTCACTTCCAAGCAGAAACTCCAAAGGCATGGCAAAGATTGGCCAAGGAACAAATCCCAGTAATTTGCTTTGAGATACACAAAGTATGGGGCAGCTTGAGAGATCTGGGGAATGACATTAAACACAGAGGCTTGGGAAAGGGGAAGATCTTCATCCAAAGAGACAGGAAATGGAGGCCAAGGCAGAAGTTAAAAAAAAGAAAAAAAAACAGTTGAAACAGTTGATAATGGAAGTGATGGAAGAGGACCTGGAAGGGCATATGACAGTCCAGATCAAGATAGCCAACAACAGAACCAGGGTTGGCAAAGAGCCTGCTAATTCTGACCAAATGAGAATGGCTGAGTCCTCCATAGGCCAAGGCCACAAGACTTTATCCAAGTTCTCCAGAATAGCATTATGACTGATTACTGACTGACTGCCACAGGAAGAGAGAGGGACAACAAAACCCCATATATTCTGAGCTCAGGATCAAAAATAAGGTTACGGGACTTTAGAACACAAAATAGGACAGATCCATCAATACCATCACTCTAATACTACTGAGTATCTTCAATATGCTCAGATGATGTTTATAGTAATTTAAATTTAAGTGAAATTAAAAAGGGATATCAGAAGGCTAAAATTAAAAAAAAAAAAAAGTGCCTTGAATCTTAATAAGTCCACAGTACATGAACTGCCTCCAATTAAATTCAGGGCTATGGCTCCTTTTGAAACCAACCAAGAGAAAACACTTATTCAGAAGATCTCAATAAAAAATTAATAACCACTTGCTTCCACTTTATCATGCACAACTCAACGGTGGATTTTTAAAAAACGAAAGTACAGTCTGTCTCAGAGAAATTATACTTGTGAGTCCTTCAAGAGCTGGGGTGTTTTAATCAATAAGGCCTAAGGGCAATTTACTGACTTACATAAATGAACAAAATACTTGCTACCGAAAAATGAGTGAAATCTGTCACTGGAATTGCTAAGGGTTTACATAAGCACACTACTACACTAACAAAGAAAAGGCACACACAGGCTGCCCTCAATGCCATCTCCACACTCCAGGTGATTCTGGTTCAGATCTTCACCCTTCCTTTGCATCCTGGAGCCTTCTGTACTCAGCAGGTCTGCTTTTAAGATTTATTTCTTTATTTGAGAGGCAGAGCCACAGACAGAGGGAGAGACAGAGAGATCTTCCATCTGCTGGCTCCCTCCCCAAATGGCTGCACCGGCCGGCAGATAAGCAAATCCAAAGCTGGGAGCCAGGAGCTTCCTCCAGGTCTCCCACGTGGGTGCAGGGGCCCAAGCACTTGGGCCATCACCTACTGCTTTCCCAGACCACCAACAGGGAGCTGGACTGGAAGTGGAACAACCAGGTCTCTAACCAGCACCCACACAGGATGCAGGGGCAAGTCCAACCTGCCATGCCCCAGCACCAACCCCTGCCTCTGGATTCTGGTGCACACTTTTCTCCTGTATCACAGTATGACTTGCTAAGCAGGACATGAAAGAAGAGAGATTAAGAGCTTAAGTTTCACAATGAAATGAGTATCCTAAAAAACAAAAAACAAACAAAAAAAAAAACCTGTGGTTCTAAATCATTAAAAAGACTAAGCAGAAGGAGCTTTTCTTGGGCACTACTAACTTCTGGATTAGATCTTTTTTTTTTTTTTTTTTTTGGACAGGCAGAGTTAGACAGTGAGAGAGAGAGACAGAGAGAAAGGTCTTCCTTTTTCCGTTGGTTCACCCCCCAAATGGCCACCATGGCCAGCGCGCTGCGCCAATCCGAAGCCAGGAGCCAGGTGCTTCCTCCTGGTCTCCCATGTGGGTGCAGGGCCCAAGGACTTGGGCCATCCTCCACTGCTTTCCCAGGCCACAGCAGAGAGCTGCACTGGAAGAGCAACCAGGACAGAATCCAGCACCCCAACCAGGACTAGAACCTGGGGTGCTGGCGCTGCAGGAGGAGGATTAGCCAAGTGAGCTGCGGCGCCGGCCTGGATTAGATCTTAAGGACTGGTGGTCACTTTATAATCGTGTGTTAAACTACTCACGTAATACAGATTTTTCCCCTGATATTTCACACTTCACTTTACAATTTTAAAAACCATTGGGTGAAAGTATAAACTTCAAAGTCTCCTCATCCTGAATTCAAAGCTAAACTCTATCTTTAACCAGTGAGCGAGTTTAGACAACTGACTTAACCTCTCTCAGCTCCGATTTTCTTTTACAAAATGAGGATAATGATAGATAATGATGATGACAGTACACAGTTCACAGGATCGCTGTTGAGCACTGAGCAGAAAATGCAATCTCGATGCCTGGCATTTAGCGGCCCTCTTTAGGTTGGGCTTTCCCGGCAAAAGGTTCCAAATCTGCCCCTTGCACTGTTCCAAGCTGACACACAGCAACACCTTTCCAGCTTGCAGTTACACCTGGTGTTGCACTGCTGGGATGACAGTGTGCAGCTGGCCAAACTGCTGGAGGGCGGCCCACAGGTGAACGCAACACAGTCCTTCAGCCTACACTAGGAACTCCACGGATCAGAGAAGGGTTGGGCAAGCATGGTCCATAGAGAAAGCCAGCAAGTAGATACTTGAATGTAATTTGGAATCATTGGCCACCAAGGTCCAACTCCATCAAGAAACCAAAACAGGGCCACTACTGTGCTGCAGTGGGTTAAAGCCCCGGCCTGCAGCGCCGGCATCCCATATGGGCACTGGTTCAAGTCCCAGCTGCTCCACTTCCGATCCAGCTCTCTGCTATTGCCAGGGAAAGCAGTAGAGGACAGCCCAAGTGCTTGGGGCCCTGCACCTGCACAGAAGACCTGGAAGATGTTCCTGGCTCCTGGTTTCAGATCACCTCAGCTCTGGCCTTTGCAGCCATTTGGGGAGTGAACCAGCAGACGGAAGACCTCTCTCTCTGATTCCACCTCTCTCTGTAACTCTTTCAAATAAATAAAATAAATCTTTAAAAAAAAAAAAAAAGAAGGAAACCAAAACAATGGGAAGCTTTCATCTGTTTCTCCTGTATCACAGTATGATTTGCTAAGGAGGACAAGGAAGCCTGCTGCAAGCAGACAGATATGTAGAGGTCAGTTAGCACAGGGGAAACCATGCAGGCACTGCAGACAGAGGGTTCAAACCCTAGCTCTGCACTTGCCAGCAACTCAGTCAGAGTAGTGGACAAGGTTTCTACAGCCTTCAGCAGCTCAGTCAAGGGTGGGGATGGCCATCTTATTGCCAGTGACAGGAGCAACCATGACCACACGACCTAGTCCTGAGAAAGCCTATGGGAGCTTTGTAGGACGACCTTGCTCTCAAGTAGGACTATGACAAGAAATTCCTTCAAATCACACCCTCCCTTGCGGGAAAAGTCAAAACAGATCCAAGGGGTGTTTTTTTGTTCTGTTTTGTTTCATTGGGTGGGGTTTTTGTTTTATCGTTTTGTTTTGTTTGCCCTATGCCTGAGTTACAACAGGCCCTAGAGATCACGAGGTCAGCAGTTCTCAAAAACTCAAGAGGGGCAGTCTTCGTGGTATAGCAGATTAACCCTCTACTAGGGATGCCCACATTCTGTACCAAAGAGCCTGGTTCAAGTCCCAGATACTCTGTTCCCAATCCAGCTTCCTGCTAATGTACACCCTAGCAGGCAACATAGGATGGCTTATGTACCGAGTCCGAGTCCCTCCCACCCGTAAGAGACCTAGATGGAGGTCCAAGCCCATAGCTTCAGGCTGGCTCAACCCTGCTGTTTCATGTATTTGGGAGAATGAACTAGTGGATGGAAGCTATTTCTCTCACTCTCTTGCTCTTTCAAATAAATACACTTTAAAAAAATAATAATAACGAGCAAGATTTTTGTAGGGGATTTGTTAGAATGAAGACTCCTGGGCTTTATATACAAATTATATCAAAGGGAACCCAAGAATCTGTATTTTTAACAAGTGTCCCAGCTTACCCTGACACAGGTGGCCAAAGGATCACAACTGGAGTCTTTCCACTTGACTCCAAACAGCTCCTAACTCTGGTCTGAACCCAACCACTTCTGCCTGCTACACTCATCTCTCCATACAACAGTGAAAAGGGTTTTTTGAAAAAGTGAAACCTGATCACATGACTCAGTGCTCCAAAGCCTCTACCGTTGAAACTTAACTAAAATGTTTAACTGAGCAACATAGAATGACAGAGATTTGAATTCCTGTCCCCAAACCCAATTATTATAATACTCTAAGACTCTGAGACAGATCCATCACGTTACAAGAACTCAACAAGGAGCTTCACTTAACAAACTTAGTTCAACCTCCAAGACATTTATTTGCATGAACAAGGATCATTTTGGGTGCCTCACACTTCATAAGCAACTGAAGCTGGGAAATGAAGCATCATGCAAGCAGCTTTGTATTTGTACATTAAATGGAAGCGTGTGCACGGTTTACTGGTTCACAACACTGAGTATCAGAGGCATCGCTCGCACTGTTTTCATTGATTCCTTTTGTATACTTTATGGTTTTCTTGAATGAGGCCTGCATTAAAGTTTCGACTGCATAAACTCTGAGCATCAAAGGAATACAACCATTAGGTACACTATATATAAAGCAAGAAAAACACTGAAGGACCAGAGGTGGCAGCCAGTTACTGGATAAATAATGCAAGGACATCTGTCTTGTCAGTTCATGTCAGCACGACAAACACCTCAGGAAAGTGTCCACTGTAATGGGATTCAATGATGTTTAGTAAAAGTTGATGTTGATTTTTTCCTGTTGAAATTAACACTTCTGACTTACAAGAATCTAGCATTTGTCCTAAGAAATTTTCAGGAGTAAGTTTCTTCCCAATGATGAGAAACATATTGTTTGCTATGACAGATGGGAAGTACTGTACAATCTTGTAGTATTAGAGCAATGCAATTTTAAAGAAGAGGGATTTTCACATTAAGTAAACTGAAAAAAATTTTATTTTATTTTTAAAATTTATTTAATTTGAAAGTTGGGAACAAAGATAAGAGAAAAGACATACACATACAGAGAGAGAGAGAGAGAGAGAGAGAGAGAGAGAATCTCCCATCTGCTACTTCACTCCCCAAATGCTGGGCAAGCAACCTAGAACTCCATCTGGGTTCCCCATGTCAGTGGCAGGGACTCAACCACCTAAGTTATCATCTGTCAAAGCGTGCACCAGCAGGAAGGTAGAACTGGGAGTAGAGCCAGGACTTGAACTCAAGCACTCTCTCATGTGACACTAACATCCCAAGTGGTGTCTCAACTGTTGTGCCAAATATCCACCCTTAGAAAAAAATTTTATGTGATTTATTTTATGATGCTCAAAGTACAAGAAAATACAAATTCTCATATTCCACATGTCCACATCCTTATACCTAAAGGTTAGTTAGTATCTTAGGAGGAATAAATGAGTTAATCCACACAAAATCCTTAGACATATAATAAACTGCTAATAAACAGTATCCATTATTACTGCCATTTTTATTAGCCATGGGTAGGAGTATAAATCTGTGAAGATTTTCCTGGAGGACAACCTGACTGAACATCTTAAGAACTGATCTGATTAGTAAGCAGAAATTTATGTTCAAAAATATTCATCACTGTGTTTTTATTTTGTTATAAAGATTAATTTGAAAGTCAGAGTTAAGGGTGGGGGTGGTAGAGAGAGACTGATCTTCCATCTGCTGGTTCACTCCCCATGGCTGAGTCAGGCTGAAGCCAGGAGCCAAGAGCTTCATCTGAGTCTCCCACATGGGTAGCAGGAGCCCAAATACTTGAGCCATCCTCCACTGCTCTTCCCAGGTCATTAGCAGGGAGATGGATGGGAAGTGGAACAGCCAGGACTGGAATCAGTGCCTACATCAAATGTCAGCATTGCAGGTGGTGGCTTCGCTCACTGTACAAGGCTGGCTCCCCTCACTGTGTGAATATTAACACAGTGCAGTGCCGGCGCAATGACGTAGTGGGTAAAAGCTGCCACCTGCGGTGACACCATCCCATGTGGGTGCCAGTTCGAGTCCTAGCTGCTCCACTTCCGATCCAGCTCTCTGCTATGGCCTGGGAAAGCAGTAGATGATGGCCCAAGTCCTTGGGCCCCTGCACCCACGTGGGAGACCTAGAAGAAGCTCCTGGCTTTGGATTAGCGCAGCTGCAGCCACTGCAGCCAACTGGGAGTGAATCAGCAGATGAAAGACTTCTCTTTCTCTCTGCCTCTCCTTCTCTGTGTAAGTCTTTCAAACAAATAAATAAGTAAATCTTTAAAATAATTAACACAGTGCAACTTTAGAAACAACATAAATGTGCACGAATAGGGAAATAACAAATCAAATGAGGCTATCTCCATCAGTGCAGCCCCCACTGCCTCCAAATGCTTTGGCATCAGAAGTCAAAGTTGGCAAAAATATGTAATGCACAGGTGAACACTCCTGATTTAATGTCAAGTGTGAGGGAAACAACAAACAAAATTATCTAATTAGTGATCCTAATTCTATTTAAAAGAAACTACTTGCACATCTATAACACACAGGGATTCAAAACAAGGAAAAGTTCTACGCAATCATTCTTGATGGCTGGCGGTTACAGGTGATCATCAGGACTTTCATATTTTCCAAGCTTTCTGTGGTAAGTGCAAGATGAATTTCAGAAGTCAGAAATAAAATTAGCAAAAATATAATTTCATTTGTTTTTGATCAAATACCTAAAACATCTGATAACCGAATTTTTTTCCCACCAAGACAACTTTTTTCTTTTTTCATATTTATTCATTTATTTAAAAGGCAGAGTTACAGAGAGGCAGAGGCAGAGAGGCAGAGAGGGAGGTCTATCTTCCATCCACTGGTTCACTCCCCAGATGGCTGCACCAATCAGAAGCCAGGAGGCATGAGCTTCTTCTGGGTCTCCCGCGGGGATGTAGGGACCCAAGGACTTGGGCCATCTTCCACTGCTTTCCCAGGCCATAGCAGAGAGCTGGATTGGAAGTGGGGCAGCAGAGACTCAACTGGGGCGCATATGGGATGCCGGCACCGCAGGTGGTGGCTTTGCCTGGGAAGTCACAGCACTGGCCCTCAAAACAACATTTTTATACCGGTTATTTTATGCTAGGCACTCGGTACCCTCGAAATATTCATCTTCAAAAACAGCTTTCAGAAAAACCTTCACAAATCCCTAGGAGAACTGAAGCTTCACTATGAAGTCCACTGCCACTTGTCAATCTCCAGACATCCTATTTTGAGATGGATAATAAAAACTTAACAGCTGACACAAAAAGACAGCAAAGACGCATAAAGTATCCAGAAAATGACAAAATAAAAAGGAAGGTTTTTTGGTTTTTTTGTTTTGTTTTGCTTTGTTTTTTGATCAAAGGGTTTCTCTAGGCATTTGACCAAGTGATTAAGATGCTCCTTCCCACACCCCACGTCAGTGTGCCTCAGCTCAAGCCCAGCCTCCTTCCAATCCCACCTTCCTACCTACGTGCACTCTGAGAGGCAGCAGGTGACGGCGAAGGTAGCTGAGTCCCTGTCACCCCATGTTGGAGACCTGAATGGAGTTCCTGGATCCTGGACTCAGCCCAGTCTAGCCCCAGCTGTTGTGGTCATGTGAAGAGTGAACCAGCAGACCAGAGAGCTATGTCTATTTGCCTTTAAAATAAATAATATTTTAAAAAAGGAGATCCCTGAAATAATCAGGTTCTCAAATACAAATAAATGAAATAATTTAGCAAGCACAGAATTTGGGTCTGCAGTATTCTTAAGTAGTTTCTTATTGAGTAATATGTTTCTTAATTTCATGCTATACAATTAAGCGAAACACCAGTAGCCACCAGGTAAACTCTGGAACCTAAATATAAAGCTAAGATTAGTACAGTAGTAACAACCACAACACAAGAAATTCAAATATTCTCTTCTCTATGTAGCTGACCTCACAGTAGAACTCTCCTACTGTGCCATTTGTGATGCTGTCATTTAGTACAACAAATTCTAACACAGTGAAAAGCAGGCTAATAAATAAAATTAATATGGAAAAGAACAATATTAAACCATTCAAATCACTCTTAAATTTATATATGTAAATAACATATATGACATAAAATGCCTATCATGCACATGATGTGAAATGTGTATTGCTGATTTACAATACAAGATTTGAAATTAACTTTTACGAAAATAATAATTTTTAATTCTTTTAATGTTAATATAATTTTGAATTATTAGAAGAAAAATAACTTTTCTGAAAGCAATTCATTTGACATGTTACTTTTTTTTTCTGAAAATACACGCAAATTTATATAATTTGAATACAATTATATCTTATGTTTTAAAAAAAGAAAAAGAAATGCCAAGTGGAGGTACAGCACAAGACTCCCCAGCCCTGAAATTGAAGAACAGGTATTAAACTATCCAATCTGAACTTCCCCCTTAGAGTCTATTTCAAATCACACTGATTAAAGAACTCCTCAGGTAAAAGGGTGAAGTAATTGGTTTTCCACATGGGACAGGGGGATGGCTGGAAGCAATATCCGTTTATTCTCTCAATTAAATTTTTATCAGTTATTCATGGGCACTTTTTCATTAAGTCAAGAACAAAATTATTCTCTCAACTTTTCAAATTCTGAAGATACTATCCCAAACTTTGTCTTGGATAATTTAAAGTCACTAATCGTTCATCAAAGCCAAAAACTCTTGCCTTCAATGAAATGTACGCCTCTGTGAACCAGTACCTTGGCAGGTACAGTCTACAGAATTGCTGCGTGCTCGATACTGGAGATGCAAACAGAAGAGACTGGGCCACTGGTGGAGAGAAGGGGAATGAGAACAGTGAGAAAGAGTGCACATTTCAAATGCACACTGGGGGAACTGCATGTTAAAGATGACACGGAGAGATGCCAGCAAAAGGCACTGCCAGTAGAGGAAACAGAAAGCAAATACACAAGGACACCCAAGCCCAGTGCTATAGGGGACCTCAAGGTCCAGCATGCTAAGGACACTGGGTGGAAGGCTGGGGTACTGTGTTTGCACACGTGTCCACAGGCAGGAGGAAAGAAGAGCAGGAGGCCCACAGCAGGCTGGAATACAGTGTGGCAGCCAGACTGCTCTCCACAACACTCTGCTGCTCATTCAGGGAGGACAGCATCGAACCTAAGGATTTTAGGGAAAGGATGAAGTCACTAGGCTAGCAGTTACGACACTGGTTAAGATATCCACATCTTGGGGCCAACCTTGTGGTGCAGTGGGTTAAGCCTCCACCTGCAATCCCAGCATCCCATACGAGTTACCAGTTCAAGCCCGGGCTGCTCCACTTCCAATCCCTGCAAATACACCTGGGAAGGCAGCAGAAGACAGCCCAAGTACTTGGGCCCCTGTCACCCACACGGGAGACCTGGAAGGAGTTACAGGCTCCTGGCTTCAGCCTGGCCCAGCCCTGGCCATCGCGGTCATTTGGAGAGTAAACCAATGGATGGAGGATCTCTCTGTCTCTCATCCTCTCCCTCTCTCTGTGATTCTGCCTTTCAAATAAATAAATAAACCTTAAGAAAGAAAAAATAAAGAAATACCATTTCTAAAAAATCCACACCCCACATCCCACATCAGAATGACTTAGGCTCATTTCCCAGATCCCACTTCTAACTCTACCTTCCAGCTAATGCAGACCCTGGGAGGCAGAGCTGATGCTCATATAACTGAGTTCTTGCAATTCACAAGGGGGAACCTGGATTAAGTTCCTGGCTCTCAGCTGGAGCCCAATTGGCCCAGACAGGACTGGGCTATTGTGGGCATCTGGGGAATGAACCAGTAGATAGGAACATTCTGTCTCACCTTCTCTCTCTACTTCTTGAATAAATTAGAACACAGAATATGGTGATTTTATGTTATATTCATACTAAGTTATAGAGTTTGGTATTGTGTATAATCCCACCTGACAGCACACTCATATGTAAAAGTGATATACTAAATCTGTATGCTCAATTTACTAAACAAAAAGATAAGAAGTACTATTGTTGTCACTAATGAAACAACTTGTACTACCAAAACTATCACCACCACTACCATCTCCTACCCTTTACAGCTCATTACCCTTTTCAGCTCTGAGAGTTTGAGGAACCTGCCCCACCACAAAGACCTGACAAGGCCAGTGCTAGGATTAAAACTTAGTGGTCTGGGGCTAGCATTGTACTGCAGTGGATGAAAGCACTGCTTAGGAGACCTACACCTCATACTGGAGCACCCAGGACCAAATCCCCTTCTGCTTCCAATGGAGCTACCTCCTAATACACCTGGGAGGAAGCAGATGACGGCCCAAGTGTTTGAGTTCCTGTCACCCACAAAAAAGAGACAGAGTTCCTGGCTCCAGCTTCTGTCTTGCCCAGGCATAGCTAATATAGGAAATGATGTCAGTCAACAGATGAATGATTTCTTTCTCTCTCTCTTTCTTGCTGTCACTCTGCCTTTCAAATAAATACAGGAACCCAGGAATTTAAATAAAGTCTTGAAAACGAATTTGATTCTGTAGAACACCCACATTCTAGCATTAAAGCAAAAACCCCACAGATTTCAACTCTTGGTGACCACACTCAAGTTTTCATTGCCCACACTGGCAAAACAGCCTTGGCTTCCGTATTAGGACTGAGTCAGTGCCAAAGTTCACTATGGTCCTGATTCTCAATTAACCACCATGGAGGCAGAATCAGAACCTCCATGTGGAAATCTACAGAGTCAGGTAAACCTTGAGCTTCTGTCAGTTTATTTCCTAGGAGGCCCACAGAAAGGAAGCTGAGAGAAACAAGTCTGTTACCACCAACCACACAAACCCATTTCAGCATGTTTTACTTGATCAACATACTATAGATGGTACCAAGATTATCACTGATGGGTACATTTTCCATAGTCCTGTGGTCCATTACGCTGCAAATCTATAGCAAGAAACCTTCTAAACAGAAATTTATGGAAGCTGATTTCACCAAAACATCAAGTTTTGAGAGTAATATTCTTTTTAATGCAGATGGATCAAGAACTTCATAGGAATATTAAGCTAAATGGTCAATGTTTCTTTTCAGAATCTCAAATGCTCATAAACTCAGAAACGTCTTACAACCCAAGTGATGCGGAATAAAGGCTCCTGACCATGGAGTTACCTCAAAAACAAAATGTATCATAAGGCTCAAACACACTGACCTAGAAGCAGAAGGTGGCTGGGTCCTGGACAGGAAGTTGAAAGCACTGACCAATGCAGCAAAGCTGGTCTCCCACAATGTATTTCCCTGCAGTTCAGTGGCTTCATCACCTAAGAGATGTCAGAGATGCCTACCGGTTCTAAAATTCTAGAATGCCACCAAGAGGTAAAACTTTCTAAGCAAAATCAATTCAGCAACGGCAGGTATTTGGCACGACAGTTAAGATGTGCACAGCCCATACTGGAGGACCTGGGTTCGAGCCCCAGCTCCACTTGCCATTCCTGCTTCTCAAGAACACACACTCTGGAAGGCAGCAGTTGAAGGATCAATTACTTGGGGTCCCTGTCTCTATATGGGAAACTCAAGAGTGAGTTCCCATCTCTGGGCTTCAGCCTGGATCAGTCCCTTCAGCTCCACTCCTTCTGCCTTTCAAATAAATCAAAAAATCAATTCAATGGAGGAAAATAGCCTTTTTAACAAATGATGCTACAGCAACTGGATAGCCACAGGCCAAATAACTGATCTCAACTCTACCCTCATACCTTATATTAATAGTAATTCAAAATGGAAAGATGTATGTGCAAAACTAAAGCCTTTAAGAGATAACATGAGGGAAAATCTTGTGGACCTAGGGCTTATTAAAGAGTTCTTAGGGCTGGCATCGGGGCGTAGTGGGTATGGGCGCCGGTTTGAGTCCCGGCTGCTCTACTTCTGATCCAGCTCTCTGCTATGGCCTGGGAAAGCAGAAGATGGCCCAAGTCCACAGGCCCCTGCACTTGGGTGGAAAGACCCAGAGGAAGCTCCTGGCTCCTGGCTTTGGATCAACACAGCTCTGACTACTGCGGCTAATTGGAGAGTGAACCAGGGGATGGAAGCTCTCTGTCTCTGCCTCCCCTCTCTCTGTGTAACTCTTGACTTTCAAATAAATAAATAAATCTTTTTTAAAAAAAGGTTCTTAGAGTAAAATCCTGATTTATCAAAGAAATAAATGGATAAATTGCACTTCATCAAAATTTAAAACTTTTATGCTGTGAAAAACACAGTTAAGACAAAAAGACAGGTACAGGCTGGAAAAAAGTATCCTCAGAACACACATCTAATCAACGACTAATGACAAGAAGTTTCGAAGGTACTTAAACAAGCTTGCAGAAAAACAGAATTAAAAGGTAAATTTAGGGGAGCAGGTGTTTGGACTAGCCATCAAATGCCTATGTCCCACCTTGCTGGTCCTGAGTTCAATTCCCAATTCCAGCTCCTACCTCCAGCTTCCTGCCAATGCGGACCCCAGGAGGCAGCAGTGATGGCTCAAGTAGTTGAGCTCCTGCCCCTCACTTGGGAGACCTGGACTAAGTACCCAGCTCTTGGCCCTGGCCTCAGCCCAGAGCCATAAGGGACATTTGGGGAGTTAACTAGCAGATGGGAGGTGTCTCTGCTTGTCTGTCTGTCTTCCTCTCTCTAGCTCTCTGCCTCTCAAATAAAAAAATGAAAGATCTTTTAAAAAGATGTTTATTTCAGTGTAAAAATTTTTGAAATTCATGAAGTTCTTTTTTCCATACTATGCATTTTCCATGAACTTTTGGAGGACATCTCAGAGCTTTCAAAATTCAACAGTAAAAAATGAACTCAATCAGAAAATGGACAAAAGACATGAACAATACAATGAAGACAAGCAGATGTCAAATAAGCACATAAAAGGATGTTCAAGGTCACTAGTCATTAGGGAAATGCAAACGAAGATTACAATGAGATATTGCCATTCATCAATTAGGACAACTATGATTTTTAAAAGTGATAGTATCAAATGCTGACAAGGATACAGGAAAACTGGATCTCTCTTAAGATACTGTTGGGAACAAAAATGGAAATGGCTGCTCTGAAAAGTAAGAAGTTTGGTAGTTTATTAAATTCAGGGGCCTTGCAGTATTTTAAGTTGTTGCTTACAATGCCAGCATCCGGTATCAAGGGATACGGCCAGTTCAAGCCCCAGGTGCTCTGCTTTCCACCCAGCTCCCTGCTAACAGGTCTGGGAAGGTGGAGGAAGACAGATCAAGTTCTTGGGCTCTGTCATTCATATGGGAGATCTGGACAGAGTTCCAGGGACTCGTCTAGCTCCATCTATTGGGTCCACCTGAGGACCCAAGATACCTCTCTTGTCATTCTGCCTTTCAAATTAAATAAATAACGTATTTTTTAAAAAAGATCACACACTTAACATATGACCCAGCAATTGTACTATTGTGCACTGATTCCAGAAAAATAAAAATTTATGTCTATGCTAAACCCTTTATGTAATGGTTCACAACCAAAAACTGGAAACCAAAACATCCCTCAACAGGGGGATACTTAAACAGTGGATACTTAAATTAGGATACCTCCAGAGCATGGAATACTACTTGGCAATAAAAAAGCAACACGCTACACTGGTAACACCATGGACACACGCCAACTGCCCATCTCTCCTAGCTCTTCCTTCCTCTCATTCCCTCCCAAACACACTGGCTGCTTCTTACCCAACACCAGACACAAAGCCCCCATTTAAGGGCCTCTGCACTTCTTGCTCTGTCGGCCAGGAACATTCTTCCCCTAGACTCCTCCACAGCTCACCCTCTCACTTTCCTCTGAATTCACTATCACGTCATTGATGACTACTTCCCCAACAATTCTAATTCGAGGTGCCACACATTACCCACACTCTCTTGCTCTCCTTTCTGAACAACATGTCACCCAAAAAACAGATGAAATCTCAACCTTCTTTCTAGTGCAGAAATGGACATCAACATAGAATATGGTGTGCTCTAGATCCCTGCTGTCTAAAAATGTTCTGAGCTCATGGAATATTCTCAAACGTACTTGCTAAAAGGGTGAACTAAAGGCAGAAGACTATAAAACAGTGTATGCTGAGCTCTGCCTATGATAATGCATCCTCCCAAACATCACTGCTGGCTGACTCTCATCCACTATTTGCTTACTAGCTTAACCAGACTCTCTTTGTATCGCTCTGCTTTCTCATCTATGGCTACTGCCCCCCACATTTTTTTTTTGTTATTATTATTATAACCCTCAGAAGTGATTTTACTTTAAAATTCATTATTGTTCATGTATAATCAGCTATTGATTGCATGCTGATTATTCTTAAATTCCAACTTGATTCTACTAAAGAAATACGGTGTTTGCTGTTATGCTTCTGATTACAGAATCAGCTCGATTAAGTTATGGTACTGTTTTTCAAAAGGCTTGCAGCACAGGTATTAAACCTGTAGGTCTTTTTGTTTAACCTTGGATGGCTGTCTGAATAAACAGAATGGTTAGAAACAAGGGGAGATTAAAAATAATGAGGGTTTACTTTTTTTTTTTTTTCATTTAAAAGTAAAGTGAAAATTACCAGAATTGACACATTTGTATGAATAGGCTCTGTATTTATTCCAATTTCTACTGACTGTTTGATATATTTCTAGAACATTTCAGAAGTTCATGCACTGGAAACTTAATCTTCAATTTTTATGGTGATGGTACTTGAAGGTGGGGCTCTGGAGTAATTAGGGTTAGATAAGGTCACAGTGAGGGGCAGGGTGGGGAACATGAAGGGAATAGTGGCTTCCAAAGAAAAGCACAAAGGGGCTGCTTTTGTGGCACAGCAGGTTAAACCATGGCCCGGACCACCCCCTCCCATAATGGAATGCCAGCTGGAGTCCAGGATACTCTACTTCAGATCCAGCTTCCAGGTTATGCTTCCGGGAAGGCAGCGGATGATGGCCCAAAGCTTTGGGCCCCTACCACTCACTCGGGAGACCTGATTGGAGTTCCTGGTTTCTGGCTTCGCCCAAGCCCAAGCTTGGGCCCAGCCCAAGCTTTTGCAGCCACTTGGGGAACGAAACAGCAGATAGAAGATATCTCTCCCTCTCTCCATCTCTGTAGCTCCCCCTTTCTCTCTCTGACACTCTGTTAAAGACAGGATAAGCACCTGGCTCCTGCCTTTGGATCAGCGAGGTACGCCGGCCGCAGCGCGCCAGCCGCGGCAGCCATTGGAGGGTGAACCAACAGCAAAGGAAGACCTTTCTCTCTGTCTCTCTCTCTGTCCACTCTGCCTGTCAAAAAAAAAAAAAAAAAAAAAAACCAAAGAAGTTAAAGAACTAATAAATCTTTTAAAAAGAAGAAAATGGGGACTGGCGCTGTGGTACAATGGGTTAAAGCCCTGGCCTGAAGCACTGTCATCCCATATGGGCGCCAGTTCTAGTAGTGGCTGCTCCCCTTCCGATCCAGCTCTCTGCTATAACCTGGGAAAGCAGCAGAGGATGGGCTAAGTCCATGGGACCCTGCACCCACATGGGAGACCCGGAAGAAGATCCTGGCTTCAGATGGGCACAGCTCTGGGCATTGCGGCCATCTGGGGAGTGAACCAGCAGATAGATAGAAGACCTCTTTCTCTGTCTCTACTTCTCTCTGTAACTCTTTCAAATAAATAAAATAAATCTTTAAAAAAAAAAAAGAAAGAAAGAAAGAAAGAAAGTAAATGGGTAGACCTCAGCTCAGAAGCTCTTGCCACTCTGGTCCTATGATGGCCTGTATGACACCATACAAAGGCCCTCACTGGATGCCACCACCTTAACAGTGGGCCAGCTTCCAGAATTCGGAGGAATAGACTGTCTTTCCTTTATAGATTACCCAGCCTGAGGTCATCGGCCAGACTGTACTCGCACCCAGCCTGTGACTTCTTATGCAGAACACTGTAACCAATCACACCTCTGCTTTCACTATCCGAAACACCGTTTCCCCAATCCAATGCTAGCCAATGAAGTGGCAGCAAACAAGTTCAAAATCTGGTTCTGAACAAGTATGTGAGGCACAAAGCCAGACGACTCATGTGTGGGGCTCCTGAGCAAGCTCTCCAATGAGCACCACCGGGACAAGCTTGGAGACCCCACCAGTGACCAGAGGGAAAGCAAAGGCACATCTCGTCTCACACTGCCAGAGAGGTCTGATGGAAGTATCAGTGACTTGTCTCAACGCAAGGTGGGTCTGAAGGGGGTGTGTGGTCAAAGCAATTGTCTGTCACACTCCTCACAAGGGCACAGTGAGACAGAAAACTCACTGACATGTGTATTAGGACCCAATGCCAGGGTCCAAGAGGACCGTGTCCAGTAACACCATCCAAGAGGCAGAGCCCACCCCTCCGGGCTATACAGGAGAACGTGCCCCAGGCCTCTCTTGGGGTATCGGTGGTGCACAGGCGATCTTTGGTACTCCTGGCTTGGAGAAGCATCCCCTCCAGCTCTGCCTTCATCTTCGCATGGCGTATCTCAATCTACAGCTTTCCTTTTTGTGAGAACACCAATTATGCTGGATTAGGGTTCTTCCTAATGACCTCATTTAACTTGATTTCCTTTGTAAAGATTCTGTCTGGGGTCAACACCATGGCGCAGCAGGTTAAAGCCCCAGCCTGCAGTGCCAATATCCCATATGGGTGCTGGTTCGAGTCCCGGCTGCTCAACTTCCCATCCAGCTCCCTGCTAATGTGCCTGGGAAAGCAGTGGAAGATGCTCGAAGTCCTTGGGCCTCTGCACCCACATGGGAGATCTGGAAGAAGCTCCTGGCTCCTGGCTTCGGATTGGATCAGCTTGGCTCTGGCCATTACAGCCATTTGGGGAGTGAACCAGCAGATGGGAAGACCTTTCTCTCTGCCTCTACCTCTCTCTTTAACTCTGTCTTTCAAATAAATAAAGTAAATCTTAAAAAAAAAAAAAAAATCTGTCTCTAAATACGGTCATATTCTGATGAACTGGAGTTAATGACCCAATTCAACCCCTAACAGGCATAATTCACAAGCCCAACGTGTGCAGAGCACAGCTGTGACAGCAGGGAAGTTGCTCACGGTCTCTGTCCCATAGCCTGCTTCTCTTTAACGTGGGCTTAGCAACAGCAATAATAATGGCTCCTTCCTAGCACTGTCGTGAGAACTCTCCCATGAGAGCACCAAGGCCCAGAATGTGCACGACAGATAAATGGCAGACAAATGGCTTCACACGTGCCCTGCATCTTCTGCAGACATTACTAACCGCTGATGAGCCAGTGAGTCCAAGCGAAAGTGCTGCCGAGCCACCAGAGACGTGGGCAGCCAGACACACCCCACTGTAACCGCCCATTTCTCAGCAAGTTCTCGTCCCCAAACTCTCCAACACCCACCTCCTGCTGGGCCTACCAGTATTCCTTTGGTGCCCTTAGCAAACACACACTGGAAAAATAAATGACTATGAATAGTTGACAGAATAGTACCAGGAAAGTATTTCTTCATTTCTTAATGGACAAAGGAGACTGAAAATATAATGCAAACTTACATCTGACATTTGTACTCTAGTAAAAGCTATGATAAAACACACCTTCCTTGGACACTCGGGTCACAGCAGGATTATTTCCAATAGGCAAAACATGGAAGTAACTCGTGTCCACTGACAGATGAACAAACAAAGCCGAGATACATACACACACACATATTTATGAAATAATGGAATAAAATATATACATCAACATATATGTATATATACACACGGTGGAATTATTCAGCCTAAAAACAAGAGGGAAATTCTGACATATGCTATAACATAGATGAACTGTGAAGACATTAAGAAACAAAAAAGCCAGCCACAAAAGGGCAGTGAGTCTATGATTCCAATTAGATGTGGTTCCTAAAGTAGCAAAAATCAGAGGCTGAAAGTAGCGGAGGGGTAGCCTTGCTAGGGACAGGGAGGAAGAGAAGGGAGGGCTCAGTGTTTAGTGGGGTAGAGTTTCAGCTGGGGAAGATGATTAAAGGGATGCTGGTGATACAGTACGTGAACACACTCGATGCTAGAGAACAGTGAAAATGATAAATGGTTAAAATGATCATTTCCGTATTATATATATTTTATAATACAAAATCACAAACTTTTACATTTAAAAGACTGTACACATTTGTATTTTCAATACTTTGAGTAGACTTGGAAGAAAAAAATCCTGTTTCCGAGACATAAAAAGCATCTGTTAGTCCAAACTTCGAATCAGTCAGTACAGCAGTTCCTGTGCTACCCTCCCTCAACACCCCAAAATCCCATGACAGGAACGCTGCTCTGCATTAATAATTAATTTGGCTTCAACGATGACAAAGCTGCTTACTTAAGTCTAAACTTCCAGGAAAGGGATTCCTCTCCGATCTAAACAGACAGACTCTGAAGTAGGTCGGGAGAAACGGACTCATCCGTTAGCACAGAACAGTGTCTGCCAGAAAGCAGCACAGTGATTCATGGATTACTGTAAGCACGGTGTTACTGATACAGCGCCAACATGAAGAAAAGTGAAATCCGGTCACTAAATATGCTTACTTGGGAACCTTTGAAAGAGAAGGAAAGAGTATTTTTCTGTGTTTTCACATGAAAGCTAACTTATAGTTTCCCCCTTGTTAAAATATTTTATATGAATGTAGTCATACAAGCCTCACAATAAACTCAAACAGAGAAGGAAGGATCTATTCCGCTCACACATACTCTGGGTGAGTTTTGGACAGAATACTCCAATCCTAAGAGCAGCCCGAGGCCCAGCCACCCCAGGACTGGTCAGAAGTTCCCCCACCTGCGTTTCAAACAACCTGGCTCAACACCCAGCTTTTCAATACTTCTGCACCATTTTTATTACTTTTCAAGTTTTATTTATTTACTTATTTATTTGAAAAGCAGAATGACAGAGAGAGAAGGAAAGAGGGAGAGAGATCTTCCATCCACTGGTTCACACTGCTAATGCCATCAACAGCCAGGAACCAGGAACTCCATCTGGGTGTCTCACATGGATGGCAGGGGCCCAGTATGTGAGCCATCATCTGCTACTTCCAAGACATTAGGAAGAAGCTGGTTTGGAAGTGTAGCATCCCCACGGGAGGGCCTGGGTTCAAGTCTCGCTTTCAGCTCTGATTCAGCTTCCTACTAACATGCTCTCTGAAGGAAGTAGATGATCGACTCAAGTTCTTGGATCACTGCCACCCACATGGGAGACTTGGATTGAGTTTCTGGCTCCTGTTTTCAACCTGGTCCAGCTCTGGGTGTTGCAAGCATTTGAGGAGTAAACCAGTGGACAGAAGATCTCCCTCTCTCCCTCCTTGTCCCTTTCCCTCTCTCCCCTCCATCCCACTCCCCCCCAACTTCAAATAAAATAAACTTTAAAAAAAAAAAAAAAACATGAACAGACACAAAGAAGGTATTTCCATCTTTCAACAAAAACAAAAACACTGGAACCCAGTCTGATTGATTCCAGTCCTGATTTACACCTATTCTCCAAGTATGATTACTCTCCGTGTTCCCTTTGACTCTCAAAGTGTCCCAGTTTTAGGGACTAAAATATATGGTCACCCTACTAATGGTCTGAGTGGGATGAACCCCACCATCTTTGCCCCCACTTGACTGCAGCAGGGTTTGGTGCAGGAGCCAAAGCCACCTGAGCAAGTCAGCAGCTTCTGCAGGTGACTCCAAAGGAGCCCTGCCCAACAGGGGAGCCTCTTAGTGAGCAGCCACAGTCGGGCCCAGACAGATCCTCCTGCTTCCCGCTAAGAAACAGAGAACCTGGGCCATTTCAACTCACTGGCTTGTTCCAAGAAAGAATGAAGAGGTAACCCAAACCTGGACGAACCTGTGGTCCATGCCTGACTTGGAAACACTCACCTGACTATCTGGATGAATGAGTGGCTGCAAGAGGGGAGTGGGATCAATGTTCCCACTCACTATGATCACGAGAAAGCAGTCTAAAACAAGGCCCATCACCATCACCTTCCACTCTGCAGTGAGCCGACTCAGCTCAGATCAGAAAAGTGAAGGGGAAGACGATCCCCTGGCATCTAGGAAAAGAGAAATGAAGACAGGAAGGTGGGCAACTGTTCCTGAAGAAGGGAAGACAGCATCCTAAATGGATCAGGCCACCCCACCAGTACTGCACCCAGAGCCACGGCGCTGCTCTTCCCATACACTGCCCCAGCTCAGCCACAGTGTGGAGGACAGGGGTGGACATCTTACGCAAAACTAGCCTGTCTTTCGGTGGGCCGGTGACCCAAAACAGAGGACAAAAGAATGAGCAAGACCAAAGAGATTCTCTTGTTATTACAACTATACATTTCTGGGAAGCAGCAAGCTCTGGGCAGTGTGTCGGGGGCTGCGGTAGGTATGGAAACGGAGAGCCAAAAGAAGTCACGTGCAGGTACAAGTCACAAAGAGACATTATCCTAAGTGACCTGTTAACAGTACAAAAGGACACAGAGGAAGCCAACACCAAGGGCAGTTAATTGTGAGTTCTAGAACATTTCCCTTTCAGCAAGCCCTTTTTTCCCCCTTGAGATAAGTCCAGGCAGGTCTCTTTCAACCAAAGAGGCCTTAGTTAGCAACTGAAAGAAAGGAAGTGAATAAATGAGCCAGAATGCACCATTCCAGCCGGGCCCTGGACGTCACTAATGTCAGATCAGGCACACTGGGAGCTTGGGAAAGCTCTTGCTACTGCTCTGGAAGCCTGGCACATTTACATGTCTTCCTGCTTCTCTTCTCTGAGAGGCACGTTCTTTTTCTGAGGCCCTAAAAATACGTCCAGAGAACACCTAGGCACAGGGACAGAGTACATGGCTCCATGAGCAAAGATAAGCAAGGGCCTTTCACACCCAGAGTAGCTTCTCACACCCTCTCGGCTCAGGGACAGTAGTAAATAGACTTTTTTTTTTCCACCATATGGCTGAGGATAGGAGATGCCAGAAATGAAATCACAGCTCCCGTCCATTCTCTTTCTTTCATTCTTATCAGATTTATTTATTTATTTGAAAGACAGAGTTAGAGAGGGAGACAGAGAGCTCAATCTTCCATCCACTGACTCACTCCCCCAATGGCTGGGGCTGGGCCAGGCTGAAGCCGGGAGCCAGGAACTCCATCCAGATCTCCTACATGGGTGGCAGAGGCCCAAGCACTTGAGCCATCCTCTGTTATTTTCCCATGCTATGAGCAGGGAACTAGGTTGGAAGTGCAATAGCTGAGGCTGGACCCAGTGCCCATATAGAATGCTGGCATTGCAGGCATTACCAGCTATGCCACAGCTCCAGCCACAGCCATTCCTTCTTCAATGACACCAGTCTTTCTCTGTAGTCCCCACTGTTAGGAGTTTATCCACCTTAGTTAGGAGTGCTACACATCCGGTTTCCCAGGATCAGTCCTGGCTTCCATCTGTTGCCGCAGTTTAATGATTCATGGGTGCTCAGGTTCACTACCAAAAGTGACCTGATTTGGATGAAAAAGTACATGGTCACCCTCATTTTCTCCAATTATAAATATTTATGTTTGGATGGTGAAAAGTAAAAACAACCTGCCAAAAAGAATAAAATCACATTCAGCTACCAAAGATGTTGAAAAGTGAGAAGGGGGGGGGGGGGGGGAATGTGTCTTATGATACAATATCTAAGTGATTACCAAAAGATCATAAAACTAAAAGTTTGAAGGCAAGATTTAAACCCAGACAGTCGGGTTCTAGTCCTGGGTTACGCCTGCGCACCCTGACATAGCGACTCACAGCCTGAAAAAAGTCTCCCCAACGATCCCCACCCAGTCTTGGATTCCTCCAACCTTCTCCACACCAGAAAGAGAACATTATGTACACCTAGCCCTTGTGTCCTGCCATTAGCCATGTCACCAACATCAATTCATATACTATACCAAATCCCTCCAATATTAAAATAAAAAACAAATTTGTAGGCAAATGTTCAAAATTTATGCTTTTATGGTCAATGCCTAAGTGCTAGTCTTTTGAGATCCTATCTAGAAAGAATAAAGCTGGCCATATACTGAGTACACTGAGCAAAGTCTGAACTCTGAATACCAGAAACTCCTCGCTCGGTTACCATCCCCCTCAAGTCCATCTCTGCAAAGGCAATGAAATACCACAATTTCTCCACTATTCCAGAAACCCTGGGGGCAGTGCTTTGCAGCAGGCAGACAGCACAGGCTACGTCCGGGTTGGCCTCTGGTGCATGCTGGATCTGTGATCTTATTCTTTAGGAGCTCCATTAGTCATCTCAAATCTCTGGTGTACATCAAGCCCAGAAGCCACCAATAGCAAGTCAACACTGCTATGGGCAAATATTTCTGGAACAAGCTACATCCAGGATGGTGTAATTGAGCTCCCAGCATGCCCCTTCCCACTGCTACCTTGGGCCTCACCAGACTTCATCCCATCTGTGGGATCCTAAAGACAACCAGGGCCCAGGAGGCAGGCCTTCTCATCTTGCGCCTCAAGTCCCCACAAGTCAATGGAATAATCATGTCTGTCTCACAGGGCTGTTCCAAGGATTAAGCAAAATAAAACACAACAGAGGCACCAACAAGGGCATAACTCCAAGACAGCAGCATGTGATAAATGGTTACTGAATCTGGGAAAGGAAAATTATCCTAGTCCAGTGAAGTCTAAAAAATGAAAACATGGAAGTAAAATCAGCCTCAAATTCAGTATAAAAGAAATAATCATTCTGAGTCCACCATCCAATCATCACGCCAAGAGTCTCAGTAACTTTTTATTTAATCTTTGCAAACACCTGTAAGAACGAACCCCTTTGTCAGAGAACAGCACTGAGGCTCACTTAAGTTCCATAATTTGCTCCAGGCTGCAAAACAAGAACCCGGGATACAGAATTTGAACAAAGTTAAATCTGACCCCTGAGCTCATGCCCTTAAACCCCTCTGTTACTCTTTCCCAGACTCCAAAGGCAGAGAAAGAGGGAGTTGGGTATAAGCCCAGCTATGTATTGCTGATTAGGGCACCCCAGTCAGCACAAGCCCAAATAACCAAAGGTGACTGTCACTCAAGGGCAAAAAAAGGAGAAAAGCAAGCAAGCAGTGCTACTGACGGCTCACCTAAATGGGATCCTCCAGCAACACAGATTAATGATTTAACAGCCTAAGTGCTTTATCAGCACCAGGCAGGCAGGGACTCCTGGCACTGCGATTTTAAGCAAGTTACGATAGGACTTCTCTGTGTGTCTAATCCCTTATATGAAACAGGAAGACAGTACAACGTCCATCGCAGTAATACTATAAAAGTTCAAGAAATGTGCAGATAGCACTCAGCAAAGCTTGCCATAAACTAAGCCCAATGAATGCAACTATTATGTTTTTGCCTTCCTCCGCCCCCTTGCCTAAATTATTTAAATCACTGTTCAACTTCTCCTGTTCTTTACCTGCCTCTCCCTTCTCTGTGTACCCCACTCAATCATGTAGACTCTAGCATCCAGTAAGGACATCCAGTCAGGACAGCTGAGGAGACAGCAGTGCATAAGAAAAATCTTCAGGGCCAGTGATGTGGTGTAGCAGGTAACCTGCGGAGCCGGCATCCCATGTGGGCACCCGTTCGAGTCCCAGTTGCTCCACTTCTGATCCAGCTCTCTGCTGATGTGCCTGGGAAAGCAGCTGAGAATGGCCCAGGTGCTCTGGCCGCTGCACCCATGTGGGAGACCTGGAAGAAGCTCCTGGCTCCTGGCTTCAGCACAGCCCAATCTGAGCCTCTGCGGCCATTTGGGGAGTGAACCAGAGGATGGGAGATCTTTCTCCGTCTCTCCCTCTCACTCTGACTCTGCCTTTCAAATAAATCAATACATCGTTAAAGAAAAATCATTGAACGCAGAAGCAAGAAGACAGACCACAAACAAAAAGCACCCAGTAGGGCCAAGTGTTACAGAATACAATGAAGCACAAGAGAGCAAGAGAACAGTCACTAAAAAGAGAGCATCAGCTAAGACCATCGGACACAGGCCCGTCTGAAGAACTCACATTCAATCAGAGAACTGAGAGACAGGCAGAGGTCAGAGCAAACAGTGCTTCAGACAGAGGGAAAAGCAAGAGACCCAGTGCTGCCACAGTCTCCAAGAAGTGTGAGCTCACAGCAAGACCACAGCACTCACGCGTGGCAGTGTCATTATCGTGGTTTACATGCGAATTTTGCTTCTATACTGTGAGGGACGTAAGCGCAGGGGCCGAGTAACCTCTCTCTATGTCCCTCTCTCCACTCAGTCATATTTATTAAATACAAGTACCTGATGAATATTCTCTTACACACTGGGTATTCCGTGAAAAGCTAAATCAATATGTTCCGTGCCTTTGGGCAATTTGGCATTGGGCAAACAATAAGCGTTCAGGAAATACCTGCTAAATGAAAGACATTTGTTCAATTTTCAGTTATGGAATTGGAGGCCAGGCTGATTTCTCAGCTTTCTGCAGCCCCATTAATCCTCCAGGCTCACCTAGAAGATCACCATCATCCCTCAGCTCCTGCCACTCTTCACCTCTCCCTGTACACAGGGAGACGCACGCCATCATTCCACTGGAACGCCTTTCTCAACAGCCCCACCTTCTGCACCAGACAAAACCCCGGGATTCATTCCCAAATTTCATGAGTATTCTGACTGTATCACTTGTTCCAACATATACCAGTCTCCTAAGTTTGTCAGGCAAAACTTTCCCAACAAGTAACAGAAAGAGATGCATCAAGGGACAACTCCAGACTGATAGTCAAGAGAGGTGAAGGACAAAGGATCTCAGGTTACTTCTCAAATTTCTCTTCCTCCTCCAAACACAACGTATTTCAGGGACCTGGGCTTTGTGCCTGCAGAACCGAGCCAGGGTCCAAGGACAGCAAAGCTCTCCCTCCTATGAGTCTGCACACACCTGTCAAAGAAAGGCTTCATTTACAGGAAGCAAAACCCTTTCAGGACACCAGCAATCACTTAGAGGTCTACCCTACACAAAAGGTCAGTAGTTTGGCATCTAAATTATTTGAGACGACTCCCCTTTTCTAACAGCTGAAATTGCAGCTGTACTTCACGTAAAGAACAGGAAACAAGCCCAGATATTTATTCTTCTAGGCAAGAGCGCAGTTACAGGTAAATCACAACTTCCAAAGCAGCTCCACAGCCTCATTTCGCTGATAAGGACTTGTACATAACCTTGACACCCTCACTTCTAAGAGCCACGCATCCATCACTGCCCTCCCACTTCAGGAAGCAACAGCAAATTAAGGAAGGGGGGATTCTTTCTGAAGGACACGACGACAGGGGCATGGGGCATGGGTTTAAGCAGTTTCCCCTTTCAATCCCCAGTCTTCTCTTAAGTTCCAGGACAGAAGCTCTGGGTGTCCGAGGGAACCACACAAAAGCACTTCTCAAGCTAGGGGCCTGGGAGCCAGTGCCTCCCACGAGGCCCATGCCTTTGTTACACCAGCAGAGCATGGTGAATTTCACCCAGAATCCTTAGAAAAGGCAACAGCACGGTGCTCGGAATTACAGCGCGATTTCCCCCAAAGACTGACCCATTATGGTGGGGCCCTGTTCTGTCACAGCACCAAGTATCACAGCACCCAGTTCAACTGGCGGCTTATTTGGACACGGCAACATGGCCCCTGTCTTCCAGGATCCACATCTTTGGGAAGACTTGGAGCTTTCACTGCAGTGTTCACTGAACATCACTCTGCTACACGTCCCAAAGTCAGCCTAGCCCAGATGTATAACAGGAAGTAAGTACAGGATAGTGATTAAATATTTGGGCTTTGGCAGCCAGGGCCAGAATTAGAATCTATCACTTCTTGGCCTTTCGGCTAAGATCAAGAGTAGGATTAAGACCTAGCTGCTCTTTCACTAACTGTATAATTTTGGGCAACTCACTTAACTACTCTAAACCCCTAAAGACTCCTCTGGCCAGCACTGTGGCATAGCAGGTAAAGCTGCTGCCTGTAATGCTGCAATGCTGGCACTCCATATGGATCGTTTGTGTACTGTCTGCGCCACTTCCAATCCAGCTCCCTGCTAATGGCTTGGGAAAAGGACCAGAAGATGGCTCAAGTGCTTGGGCCCCTGCCACTCCCCTGGGAGAACTGGAAAGAGCTCTTGGCTCCAGGATCTGGCCTGGCCCTGTTCAGCCCTGGCCCTTGCAGCCATGTGGGGAATAAATCAGTGGATGGAAGATCTGTCTCTGTCTCTCCCACTCTTTGTAACTTTGACTTTCAAATAAATAAGTGTTAAATATAATAAACCCTTAAAAACTCCTTACCAGAACCCTGCAAGTTTCCACATGATTTGGCCTCCGTCCATCTCTCAGATTTCATCCTCTACCACTTTCCCTCTAAATGTCTAGACATCCTGAGCTCATTTCTACCTCAGTGCCTTCGCACCTGCTCTCTGCTATGTCTAATACACTCTCTCCCCAACTTTCACCTGGCTGGCTGCTTTTCTCACTTAGACCCTAAATCAAATGTCAAAAAAAAGGTCATCTGTAGGAACTCATAAATATACTGTTGAATAATATTGTGCAGGTGTATGTATAATGTTTAATTCCACATAGACAATGTTTAAAAAAAAAAAAAAAAAACCTAACACAAAACCAGTGGTGTAATTCCGGGATGGGTTATCCTTTGGGAGGCAGAGGTAGTGAAGGGATGGAGCACCAGGGGCCTCCAGGTTGCTGTTCAATGACTGTTTTCATGACCTGGCTTTCATTGCTGGGTTATGTTTGGTTTGCAAAAGAGTCATTCAGCCGCTCATTTACAATATGCATACTGTTTTAGCATTTGTGTTATCATGTTTTAATTTAAAAATTCAACAAAACCAAAAACACCACTCTTGCTTTGCCACAATCACTGACTTGATACTTTTAACAAATAATTAGCGCCCCAAATCAGAGTGGAATATAAGAGAGAAAGGTAAGGCTCTAGAGTAATAACTAAAATTTGACCATTTTTAAAAGATTTTTGTTTATTTGAGTGGCAGAATTATAGACAGAGAGAGGGAAAAGACAGAGAGGGTCAAACCCAAGTTCAGTTCCTCTATGCACCCACCCTGCAGTATTTAACAACTCACTTTATGGTCTGTGTCACTGGCTGGAGTCATTTTGCTCTCCCCTACCCCGTTAAATCATCACATGAACCTGGTTCAAGTTCTGCCTGTGGCTCCTGAGGTCCAGTTCCTGCTAATGCGGATCCTGGGAAACAGCACAAAATGGCCCAAGTGGTTGGGTTCCTGCCACCACCTAAGAGACCCAGATTGAGCTCCTGGCTCCCAGCTTCAGCCTGGCCCAGTCCCTCCCATTGTGGGCATTTAGGGAGTGAACCAGCAGATAAATAAATGAACGGTCAAAGGCCGCCTAACTCTTTCACCACCTTCAATTCTCAGGACCTGGAACAGTTCTGTCAGATGGCATGGGCTGAGTAAAAAAATATATATATATATATGTATATATATATATGTAAAAATAAAAAAATTATTAAGGCTAATCCTTTAAAAATACAGCTGTTAAGACAGAGAAGAGCAGAAGCTGAAAGGCAAGAAGCACCATCATAACAATACACATCAGGAACATGTGGTATGTGTTCATGTGACCTCTGGGAGGGAGTAAAGCAAGTGTCATCCTATCTCTGTGAGACCAGTTAGCTATTTCTCAAGGCAGAACCTGAGTCTTCTATCTCTGTATATGCAACGGCTTTTCTCAAGTCCTGATAGAAAGTAGGTCTGGGCCAAGAGCTGACAGATTTCTGAGACACACAGTGAGGATGCTCAGTGCTCAGTTTCCTAGGGAAAGTGGGCCATGTTCAAGGGTAATGTCTGCTAAGGACAAGGGGCCAGGCAGGCCCAATATCAAATCAGACTTACACAGAGCAGAGACTAATAAGCAGCCAAGAATTTGAAAAGAGTTCCTCACACCCAAACAAGCAACACCTAATCTATTTTCATTGTCAATTCATAGATGTACATGAAGAAAGAAACAATGTGCGCGTGACTTGGAGGTTCTATGGTCACTGCTGGTTGTACAGATTAACCTCGATGTTGGCAAAACCCATTTTCCTAAGAGACCTACGCTCACCAGGCAACAGCCAGCTGCAATGGAAACTCACAAATAAACTTCACTCTGGAATGTGCTCTCCCACAGAAGCTCTGTAACCTTGAACACACAGGCCTCACGTCTGACACCCCGGAAGTGACGTGGTTGGACCAGATACTCACTAATTCCCATTTCCAGTTCTTGGACACTGTGTACAGTTCCTATCTTTAGAAAATCATTCTCATCTCCTAAGCCTTGTGTTTACAGGAATGCAAACCATGAACAGGAATGCAAACCAAAGTCATCAGCGGAGAAAGATAACCAAGTTTTTCATCCAGTCTTCTAGATAAACCAAGGACATGTCTGCCCAACCACTCTCTCTTGAGTGTTGAGTTTAGGGTCTCACTGCTTAGCTAGGGAAGAAACACACGGAAGTTAAACATTCTGCATTTTAGGTTTCTCTGCACAATGATTACCTTCTCCAGTTCCTACTGCCCTGGGCCTTCTCTTCCTCATCAATTCAATTTTATGCTCATAGTTAGCACTTTAGTTCTTGTGTGTGTGTGTGTGTGGGTGGGTTTTTTTTTTTTTTTTTTTTGTAACATTCAAATAATGAATAGGACTTGAGCACCTGGAGCTACTCTCCTTACTCTATTAAACAGTTATTAGTGATTTTAATTAGACAAAACCTGCATTCCTTTTGCTACCCCACCATACTGTCAAGTGCCTATTAAGGACATTACAGTAATAAGGATTAGCACCTTTTAAATTTACATTAACAATAACAGAGAAATGGTAAGTCAGGAAATGAGAGGGAAAAAAAAGAATCTCACAGATGTCATAATTAACCCAAGCTTCACAGTAACTCAAAAATCATTAGGTGCTACTTTTTAATTTTTCTTTAAAGCTATACTACGCATATCCTGATTAAAATTGCATGAGTGATAATTTGCCACTCATCAATTAAAAATGGGGAAATGGACAAGGTCAGTGCTGCCTCGGCTGAGCCCCCAGAATGTCTTTTTTTTTTTTTTCTTCAAGGGGAGGGAGGTTACCTACAGACATCAAGGCGTTGAGGGATCCAGCGATTTCTCTGAGTCATTACCAACTCCAAAGTGCCCACGAAGCCCCTCTCGCTAATTTGATGCATGCCCTCTGCTGAAGGTAAAACCCACTGAAGGCCAAGTTCACCCTGCAGCGCCCACCCCCGCCCTCCTTGTTCCACTCTCCATAAAGTTAAGGCGACCACCAAAGCCTTTCGCTGACAGGGCTGATTTTCCTCTGAAAGCCGGGGACAGACACGCCTGCCATTTCATTCCTTGTTGCAATACTTTTCCCCCCCGACTCGGCCATCCTGAACATTTGCCCCGCTGCAAGCTCCCAGCGGGAGGCGAGGAACCCACACGGAGCGGCTGCACGGGTCTCCCAGCATGTTTACCACGTGGCCTCCCACGGGCGCGGCGGGGCTGAGACGGTTCCCACGCAGAGCCGAAAACGAAAGCCTAGCGCTCCAAAACCCAGGCGGAGGAACTTTTCCTACACTTGTATGCAGCGCCTGGGACCGTGCCAGAAGCCACCCGCGTCAGCGACTCCGGAGAGAAGCGGCCACCCTCGGGGAGGCTGTAGCAGGGACTGCTGTCCGCCTTGCAGCCCCACACCCGAGCCGGGGCCCGGGGGCCAGGGGCTGGGGTCCCCTTTACACCCCGAGGGCGCCGCACACCCGAAGTGCCGGGCCCGAACGGGCCAGCGGGGCAAGCACAGCACGAGGGGAGCCCGGGCGGGCGCCGCTGCCCGCCGCACCTGCCGCCGGGCCGCGCTCACCTGGGACCTGGGGGCCAGGAGCCGGGGCCGCAGCGCTAGGCGTCGCAGAAGTGTCCCGGCCTGAGCTGCCACGGGGGACGCCATCTTAAACAGGAAACCCGGCGCGGGCGAGCAGGGCTGAGCGCGGGCAGGGAGGCGGAGACGCAGGGGCGGGAGGAGGCGGGCCCCGCTGCGCGCCCTGAGCCTCGCCGCGCCCCGGAGCGCCCTCCCAGCCGTCGGGGGCCTGGCGGCCTTCTGCCTGCGCTCTCCCGAGCCCTGAGAGCCCTGTGCTCCTGAGGCTTGGAAGCAAACGCTGTCGCCAGACAAGGACGAAGCAGCGAGGGTGTGTGGCCGCGAGCGCTGTGAGGACAGAGGCCGCTGTGCTAGTCCTGGGTCCCTGGGGCTTGAGCTGGGCCTTGGAGCAGGAAAGAGACAGGTGGGGGGTCCGCCACCTGAGCGGTGCAGTGAGTTTGGAGAGGTGAGTGGTGCTCTCTACTCCTTTTGTTCATACTAAGATAGCGCAAAGCTGTTGACGCGTGTTAAGGCCCGAAATGACTGACTGAGAGCAGAGGTTGATTTGGACTTCGCCGAATGCTGAGCGCCTTAGGTCCAACAAAAATGACCGCAGTCAACATGCTGCGTGTGTGCCAGGCCCTTCACAAATACGAACTGATTTAGGCTTCGTCGCCACGTTTAAGTGGTTACATAGGGAAAATCTCGGGTTGCACAAGAGGAACCTGAGTCGCAGAGGGCAGCTAGCCTGAAATCTGATAAAGGGTAGGTATGAGGCCCAAATTCATAAGCCCCCACCCCACCTTTTAATTTATTTTATTTTTGGACCTATTTGGCTAGCTTCTTCCTGGTTCTTTTGTTTGTTTAAGATTTATTTATTGCGCGGGCGCTGTGACTCAGTGGGTTAACGCCCTGGCCTGCAGCGCCGGCATCCCAAATGGACACCGGTTCAAGACCCAGCTGCTCCCGTTCCAATCCAGCTCTCTGCTATGGCCTGGGATAGCAGTAGAAGATGGCCCAAGTCCTTGGGCCCCTACACTCGCGTGGGAGACCCGGAAGAAGCTCCTGGCTTCCGCCTTTGATTCAGCGCAGCTCCCGCCATTGCGGCCATCTGAGGAGTGAACTAGCAGATGGAAGACCTTTCCTTCTCTCCCTCTTTCTGTAACTCTGTCTTTAAATAAATAAAAAGTAAATCTTAAAAAAAAAAAATTTGGTTGATTGACTTAGTTGAATGGCAGAGTTACAGAGAGAAAGAGGCAGAGGCAGAGAGAGAGGTCTTCTATCTGCAGGTCCACTCCCCAGATGGCCGCAACTGGCTGTAGCTGCTCCGGTCCGAATCCAGGAGATTCTTCTGGATCTCCCATGTGGTTGCAAGGGCCCAAGTACTTGGGCCATCTTCTACTGCTTTCCCAGGCCATAGCAGAGAGCTGGATCAGAAGTGGAGAAGCTGAGACTCGAACTGGCGTCCATATGGGACACCAGCACTGCCTTACCTGCCCCACCACAACACCACCTCCAGACACCCCCTTAAGCACTGATTGAATTTTTTTAACCTTGCTCATTTCTGAGTATATGCTGGTGAGAAAAGATACAATGTAACAGAAGTTTTCTTCCCACTGCTTCTCACATTTTTATTTTTATGTAATTTCAGATTTACCAGAGAAAGTCACAAAATTACCCCAAATGGCCAAATACCCTCTATCCACTCATTTTCTATTCTCAATAGAGAGGCATAATTTTAGATCTTTTGGAGCAGGTGTTTGGCCTAGTGGTGAAGATGCTGGGGCCAACCTTGTAGCATAGTGGGTTGGGCCACCATCTGTGATACCGGCATCCCATGGGGTGCCAGTTGGAGTCCTGGCTCTTCCACTTCCTATTCCGCTTCCTATTGAGCTCCCTGCTGATGTCACCGGGAAAAGCAATGGAATGTGTCCCAAGTGCTTGGGCCCCTGCCACCCATGTGGGAGACCTGGATGCAGCTCCTGGCTCCTGGCTTCAGCCTGGCCCTGCCCTGGCCATTGCAGCCATTTGAAGAGTGAACCAGAAGATGCAAGATGAATCAATCTCTCTCCTTCTCTTTGACTCTCTTTCTTCCTCTGTGTAATTCTGCCTTTCAAATAAAAATAAATAAATCTTTGAAATGCCAGCATCCATATTAGGATGCCCAAGTTTGCTTCCCTGCTCCTGACTTCAAATTCCTGTAATACAGTCCCTGGAAGGCAGCAGTGATGGCTCAAGTAATTTGCTCCCTGCCACCCACAAGGGAGACCTGGATTAAGTTCCCAGCTTGTGGCTTTGGCTCCAGCCAACCCTGCCCATTTCAGACATTTGGAGAGTGAACCAGCAGATTGGGGGGAGATGGACATGCTGGCTTACTTTCTATCTTTCCTCCAATAAATGTTTAAGAGTTCAGTATGGGCCGGTGCCGTGGCTCACTAGGCTAATCCTCCGCCTTGCAGCACCGGCACACCGGGTTCTAGTCCTGGTCGGGGCACCGGATTCTGTCCCAGTTGCCCTTCTTCCAGGCCAGCTCTCTGCTGTGGCCTGGGAGTGCAGTGGAGGATGGCCCAAGTGCTTGGGCCCTGCACCCGCATGGGAGACCAGGAGAAGCACCTGGCTCCTGGCTTCGGATCAGCGCGGTGCGCCGGCCGCAGCGGCCATTGGAGGGTGAACCAATGGCAAAAGAAGACCTTTCTCTCTGTCTCTCTCTCTCTCTCACTGTCCACTCTGCCTGTCCAAAAAAAAAAAAAAAAAAAAAAAAAAAGTTCAGTATGAACACCTTCGAGATCAGACAGATGGATAGATTATAGCCCCTTCCTAGTCAAAATTTTACCCAGTAAATTTAGCATACCTCGATGGTTACTGTTTGAGTCATGTATTACTATGATGATTGCAAAATGGCAACTAACACTGCATTCTGCATTTACTAGTTGCTCTCCTCCTCTGAGAAAAGCTGAACCTTCACCCCATTCCTTTATTCTTTTTCTCACTTGTTTCAAGAGCTGTTTACTCAGTGGCCAAACTGCTCTTTCCTTCTGTGTACACTCGGCTGCCTTTGGGTATGTCATTGAGTCCTCACAGCCAGCCTGTGAGAGTGGTCATGTTGTTATTCCTGAGTTTGCCTTGGAGATAACCGGATCACCGAGAGTCCCACACCCAGCTACATCTACCTGACTCCAACAGCCTGTGACTTTCCCAGGCTGGGATCAGATTGTGGAAGGCTGGAATCTTACTAGTCTGCAGCCCACCCTCCTTGTGAGATGAGTGGATTTGTCTTTCCATCTCACTCACTGTTACCCCTCCTATGTCTACCATCTGGTCAGGGTGGAGCAAGGAACCTCTGGTAATGTTTGCAGAGTGTATGTTCAAACGTGGCAAGAGCTTTGAACACCGTTGCCAGCAGGAGGAAGGCCACCAATGGACCTCATCAAAGGCCACTTACTCACACATTGCAATGCTCCCCAAGTCCATCACTATCGCTTGCCTTCCAACAGAGTCTTAAAGGGGTTTGGAGGGACAGTTTGTCTCACGGGGATAAAGGAGAGACTGTTAAAAGACAGCCTTTGATTGTTGAGTATTGAAACTGGGTTGGCAGAGGCTTTCTGGTTGGTGTTCAAGAACATCTGGCGGTTCTGAGTACATTCACTGCTCGTGCATAACTGGCAGCTTTCCCGACTAGATAGGGTCATAGGGTTTTCCTGTCACCGTTGGAAGACTGCCGCGTCCTCAGCTCTGGAGCCCAGATCTTTGTCCATAAGTTCTCATTCTGCATTCTCTGCAGCCAGAGGATGGAGGAGAAGGGGCAGGAGGAAGGGGAAGTAACCTTTCAGGTAGGATCTCCAGGGCTGGGCGCTGGGCATGGATCACAGGAAGGAAGATAAGCATGAGGAATGAACTGCCCTTAGTGAGTCCTCCTAAGGTTTCTCCCCATTTCCTTTTTGGTTTTTGTTCTTCCAAATAGGAAGCTCTTTAAGGGCAGGAAACTAGATTCTACACAGATTTCTGAGCTGTGCTTTTTGAAGATCCTGTCAGTCAAACAGATAGGATAAAATTGATTAGATTTGTGAGCTGGAGGACCATGCCTTCACCACGCCCCCTGTGTGATCTCAAGCCCCTACCTGACCACACCTGTATGTCCACCTGCCCATCAGGCTACATAACCACTCCCCCTTAAGTGGAAAAAAGGCCTGGAACCATTATTGCTTTTTTGTTGCCCCACATGGCCTTTGGGCTGCCCATGCCCTCTGTCTTCACTTTGCTGTCCATGATAAGCTGCTAGTAGCTGTCAATAACCAAACACTTGCTACACATGGCTCCTGGCCTGTTCTCTGCTTGGTATGGCCCCAATCTGATTTCCAGACTTCCCTTTCTCCTTTAGATAGAGCCCTCACCCTCCTAATCATTTCTCTCACTGAATAAAAGCTTACCATGTCATCTGGTCTATTTGAGCCAGTATTCAGAATTCTTCTCTGAATTCGTGGCAAGAACCCACACCACTTATTAATTTCAGAGATATTATAAAGAGGTCAATTTCAAAACTGGAGTGGATTCAGATGGTACCTCTACTCCATTATTAACTGGTGACCTGGGGAAGTACCTGCTTCCCAGGGTGCTCATAAGTAGTGCTAAACTCAAATTACAGTAGGTCATTGCACTGGACTGAGCTTCCACGCTAGGCTCCACAGACTGGAGGAAAAACAAAAATGGAGTCGCTCCTGCTTTCATCAGACAGAAACTTCGTTATCTGACCTTCCCTAGAATTCAGGTCAGAGAGATAACAGCAAAATCTCCCACACAGGCTGATTTCATTTAATATGATAATGAAGTTCCCTCAGCCTTTATCCTTACTCAAAAAAGGTCACCTGAAGTCAGCTGACTTTAATCCCTGTCCCTGCCTTACAAGGAAAGTAACTTTGGGAAGATCCATCCGCTTTCTGTTCTTTGTTTCTGCCTTTTCCAGCCCTTCTCTGCCTGTAAAGCCAACATCTTCTCAGACCGTCTTAATGCTTACTCTATTTTAAGCAATGAAGTGTTGCCTGCTTCTAGAATTGAAAATAAAGCCAATTAAGATCCTTAAACTAAACTGCAATATATTGTCCTTTGACAGCAGTAGGTGAGACGTTGTGTGTAAAAAATGTACCCATAGTGAGGGCTTAGTAAATGGTATTTGTCTGCCTCTCATGTGTTCTTAATAAAAATTTGTTTGCTATCAAATTGAAACACTGGAGTATTATGATGTGTAAATGCGTAGATGACAGTCAACAGTCTTTGCCTACAGGAAGACGGCAGAGGGTAGAGGACCCGGAACCCTTACATTTTATCATACAGCTTCAAAATTTCAGATTTCTCGACTTTACCCTACACCTGTTGAGTCAGAATCACTTAGGATAGGGAAAGGTCTGTATTCTAAATAAGTTTTAAGAGGATACATTAGTTTTAGAACTGAAAAAGCAGAACAAGCCAACCATAGTGATGAATTCTTTCAGGAAATTTCCTGATCAGTTAAGAGCAGTCACTCTACTGGGTGAAACTAAACAGTGCTTCACAGAGCTTTGCCTCATTGACCCTGTTCTATCAGTAGTTAGGGATAGCTACAATTACAGAAGCACCTGCTAAGGGCAAGAACTCTTCTGTCCGTTACTCATTTTATTTCTTTTTTATTTAGTAAATATAAATTTCCAGAGTACAGTTTATGGATTACATTGGCTTTCCTCGCCCATAATTTCCCTCCCACTCACACCCCTCCCATCTCCCACTCCCTCTCCCATTCCATTCACATCAAGATTCATTTTCAATTATGTTTATATACAGAAGATCGATTCAGTATATATTAGGTAAAGATTTCATCAGTTTGCACCCACACAGAAACACAAAGTGTAAAATACTGTTTCAGTACTAGCTATATCATTACTTCACATTGGACAACACATTAAGGACAGATCCCACATGAGAAGTAAGTACACAGTGACTCCTGATGTTGACTTAACAATTTGACACTCTTGTTTATGGCATCAGTCATCTCCCTAGGCTCTAGTCATGAGTTGCCAAGGCTATGGAAGCTCTTAGGGTTCGCCGACTTTGATCTTATTCCGACAGGGTCATAGTCAAAGTGGAAGTTCTCTCCTCCCTTCAGAGAAAGGTATCTCCTTCTTTGATGGCCCTGTTCTTTCCACTGGGATCTCACTCGCAGAGATCTTTCATTTAGGTGTTTTTTTTTTTTTTTGCCAGAATGTCTTGGCATTCCATGCCTAAAATACTCTCATGGGCTCTTCAGCCAGATCTGAATGCCTTAAGGGCTGATTCTGAGGCCAGAGTGATATTTAGGACATCTGCCATTCTATGAGTCTGCTGTGTATCCTGCTTCCCATGTTGGATCGTTCTTTCCCTTTTTGATTCTCTCAGTTAGTATTAGCAGACACTAGTCTTGTTTGTGTGATCCCTTTGACTCTTAGACCTATCAGAGCCATCAATAGTGAACTGAAGTTGATCACTTGGACTAGTGAGATGGCATTGGTACATGCCACCTTGATGGGATTGTATTGAAATCCCCTGGCATGTTTCTAACTCCACCATTTGGGGCAAGTCCGATTGAGCATGTCCCAATTTGTACATCTCCTCCCTCTCTTATTCCCACTCTTATATTTAACAGGGATCACTTTTCAGTTACAATTTAAACACCTAAGAATAATTGTGTGTTAATTATAGAGTTCAACCAATAGTACTAGAACAAAACAAAATATTAAAAGGGACAAAGTATTAAGTTGTTCATCAACAGTCAGGACAAGAGCTGATCAAGTCACTATTTCTCATAGTGTCCATTTCACTTCAACAGCTTTCCCCTTTGGTGCTCAGTTAGTTGTCGCCAATCAGGGAGAACATATGATATTTGTCCCTTTGGGACTGGCTTAATTCACTCAGCATGATGTTTTCCAGATTGCTCCATTTTGTTGCAAATGACCGGGTTTCATTGTTTTTGACTGGTGTATAGTATTCTATAGAGTACATGTCCCATAATTTCTTTATCCAGTCTACTGTTGATTGGCATTTGGGTTGATTCCAGGTCTTAACTATTGTGAATTGAGCTGCAATAAACATTAATGTGCAGATGGCTTTTTTGTTTGCCAATTTAATTTCCTTTGGGTAAATTCCAAGGAGTGGGATGGCTGGGTTGTATGGTAGGGTTATATTCAGGTTTCTGAGGAATCTCCAGACTGACTTCCATAGTGGCTTAACCAGTTTGCATTCCCACCAACAGTGGGTTAGTGTCCCTTTTTCCCCACATCCTCTCCAGTATCTATTGTTGGTAGATTTCTGAATGTGAGCCATTCTCACTGGGGTGAGGTGAAACCTCATTGTGGTTTTGATTTGCATTTCCCTGATTGCTGGTGATCTTGAACATTTTTTCATGTGCCTGTTGGCCATTTGGATTTCCTCTTTCGAAAAATGTCTATTGAGGTCCTTGGCCCATCTCTTAAGTGGGTTGTTTGTTTTGATGTTGTGGAGTTTCTTGATTTCTTTGTAGATTCTGGTTATTAACCCTTTATCTGTTGTGTAGTTTGCAAATATTTTTTCCCATTGTGTCAGTTGCCTCTTCACTTTCCTAACTGTTTCTTTTGAAGTACAGAAACTTCTCAATTTGATGCAATCCCAAATGTTAATTTTGGCTTTGACTGCCTATGCTTCTGGGGTCTTTTCTAGGAAGTCTTTGCTGGGTTTCTCCAATACTCTCTAATAATTTGATGGTGTTGGGTTGTAGATTTAAGTCTTTAATCCATGTTGACTGTTACTCATTTTTTGTCAAAATTGCAGCTGTGGGGGCTGGCTTTGTAATGCAGCAGAGTTACGGCAGCCATAGGTAATAACACTATGGACTGTGTGTTATCAGACTGAAACACAAAGGCAGGTATCAGTAAGACAGTCCAAGTCTTGACTTTGATTTAAAAGCTTCATAATCTTGAGCAGGTTACTTAACAGCTTCAATTCCTTTACCTAAGAACACAAATTTGATCGTTCCCCTATTGCCAGTGAGATGCACTGCTTGAGATCTCCATGGCTGTTCCGTATGATGCCTTCATTGCTTGACTAAGCAATCTTTTTGAGTGCTTGTTTCTTTACTAGTTATGGTCATGGGCCTCAGTTTCCCCATTAGTAAAATGAAGGCATCTTATTTGAGCAGGGAGCTCACCATGCAACTCTTTACATAAACTTTGCATATATTTCAAGTATTAAGTTCTAAATACACCAGGATCAAGCTTTGCATTGAGAACACCCTGCCTACACTGTTTCTTATTCAGTTAATCGTTCCAGGAAGGAAAATAAAAACATCAGTAGGCCCACACGCCTTCTCTTTCATCTTAGCAATGCATGTTAACAGTGAAATAATGTGCTCATTTTCATATCCACACTGATTACTCCAGGGGCCCTGATTTGCCAAAGAGGCATGTCATGAAAACTAGCAAAGGGATAGAGCATCCAGAGGTTCCAAGAGTTGTTTATCATTACCTTTTCGTTTAAGCATAAAAGCCATTTGACAAATACACACTCATTATAACCAGTGGAGCTGAATAGAATTTTTAAAGAAACAACCCTAATTTTCATGAATTACATATTTGAGTTAATGCTGCTTGCATGTCAGACATAAAAATCATTATTATGATGATGAAATAAAGAGGCATTTGTGAATTTTCATTTGGTTATTTCTTTTCTAATGGATAACAGATTTCTTGAATTTCCTGGGGAGGAAACCGTGGCCTTTCATTATGTGCATAGGTAATATCAGTGTTGCTGTGTGTGGCAGTCATTTCAACCAGCACTTCAGCTGTGTTGCTTGCCAGTGCCACAGAAAGAGCTTCCACTGTGCTAAAGTTATTTTTCCCTCTTCAATAATGCATTAAAATGATTAATTTTGATGACATTTTGCAGCAGCTTATTTAAATTATAAGGTGCCCAGAAGAAAGGGGATCTAAAATAAAAATCTCTCCTCTGCTCAAACTGCAGTGGGCTCTAGAGAAATTCTCTCTACATCCCAGAGAGAAATCAGGGAGGGCAAATTAAGAGCTTCTGGGATAGCTCAGTGTGAGGAGAGGAAAGGAGGAAAAATAAGGGGCATCATTAACCTAGGGAAGGAACAGCCAGGGATGTGGTCGGTGGATGAGACTAAAAGTGACATCATGATGGACAGATAGAAACAATGGGAGCCGACGCTGTGAGTCGTGGGCTAAGCCTCTGCTTGCGGTGCCGCCATCACATGAGGGTGCCGTTTTGTGTCCCAGCTGCTCCTCTTCTGATCCAGCTCTCTGCCTAGGGCCTGCGAAATCTTGGGCCCCTGCACCCATGTCAGAGACCTAGAAGAAGCTCCTGGCTCCTGGTTTTGCATCAGCCCAGCTGCAACCGTTGTGGCCATTTGGGGTGTGAATCAAGACCTTTCTCTCCATCTCTGTCTCTCCATCTCCCTCTGTCTCTAACTCTGCCTCTCAAATTAATTAATTTTTTTTTGACAGGCAGAGTGGATAGTGAGAGAGAGACAGAGAGGAAGGTCTTCCTTTTTGCCTCTGGTTCACCCTCCAATGGCTGCTGCGGCCGGCGCATCTCGCTGATCCGAAGCCAGGAGCCAGGTGCTTCTCCTGGTCTCCCTTGCAGGTGCAGGGCCCAAGCACTTGGGCCATCCTCCACTGCCTTCCTGGGCCATAGCAGAGAGCTGGCCTGGAAGAGGGGCAACCGGGATAGAATCTGGCGCCCCAACCAGGACTAGAACCCGGTGTGCCGGCGCCGCAAGGTGGAGGATTAGCCTGTTAAGCCACGGCGCCGGCCTAATTAATTATTTTTTTAAAAAAAGCAAGAAACAAGGGCAAGCACTTAGGACTGTGGAGGCACAGGGATAGAAATAGAAGAATGGCACCAGATGAACTGTGGGAGAGAAGTTCCCTTCAGAAACACAACCTACATTCCCACTGCAGTTGGAGCCCAGGGAGCTCAGCACTGTCAACATTATTAAGACAGCCTTCTTTTCAATGTGAAAGTAAAAATTCAAGAAACATTGCATTTCAAAAACAACTTCCATTGTGCTGCTTTCTACTTCCTTTGGAAAGTAGGCAGCTATCGCTGTTCTTTTTTTTAAAAAAATGTATTTTATTTATTTGAAAGGCAGAGTGTGAGAGAGAGATGGATTGTCCATCTGCTAGTTTGCTCCCCAAATAACTACCACAGCCAGGGCTGGGCTAGGCCAAAAGGAGTCTGGAGTTCCATGGGTGGTAGGGGCCCAACTGCCTAGGCCGTTATCTGCTGCTTTCCAGGTGCATCAGCAGAGATCTAGGTCAGAAGGAGAGGATCTGGGGCTCAAACTGTCATGGCTTAGTCCACTGTGCCATAACTCCAGGCCCTGCATTGTTCTTAAACTTAGATACGCAATAGATGCTCTCTGGGTCAAGCTCTTCAGATGTTCTGATTCAACTGCCTTGTCTTGGGGCAGGGATCTGCATTTTACAAGTAGCTTGCCCACCCCACTGTTATGGTTGTAAGTGGTCCGTGTTTGGAGCAGCACTAAGCTACAACTACAAAGTAGGACTGTGACAGGGTTAGAGGGGAAAGGACAATGACATCTGCCTCTCCTCTGGTCCTCATTTTCCCTTTCTTATCCCACTTCTAATATCCTCCTTAATCTTCCTCCAGTTCCTCTAAAATTTAATTTACTACAAGGGACAAGAAATAGGGTCAGCATCTCATATGGGTGCCGGTTCAAGTCCCAGCTGCTCTGCTTGTGATCCAGCTCTATACTATGGCCTGGGAAAACAGTAGAAGATGGCCCAAGTTTTTGGGTCCCTGCACTGACATGAGAGACCTGGGAGAAGTTCCAGGCCCCTGACTTTGGATCGGCCCAGCTCTGGCTGTTGTGGCCATTTGGGGAACCAGCAGATGGAAGACCCCTCTCTCTCTCTGTCTTTCTCTCTATGCCTCTGTAACTCTTCCTTTCAAATAAATAAATACATATTTTCAAAAATAAAAAAAAGAAACAGAGTCAAGGAGTATGCATGCAGCTCCATGCAGTTCCCTCCACCTGAAATGCCCTTGTCTGTGATTCACAAGGTGAAGCTCTCTCATCCCTGGAGATTCAGTCACCGCCTTCAGGAAGCTTTCCTGAGAGCGAGGCTGGGGGTATTTCAGGGGATGGCCATTGATTTTTTCTTCTGCTTTTTGGGATTTTAAAATGTGCAATGACAGAGGTTACCTTCTTCATTATTACCCTGCTCACAGTATCTTGTCTGGAGGACAGGAGGCGCTCAACATGTATTGGCTGAATGGATAAATAAATGAGGAGGAAGTTGGTGCATGGAGGGAAATAATCCACCCAGTGTCACACATTATATTAGTGACCTTTGTATACTGCCCCTCCAAGTTCTTAGTTACCTTGGATCTCTCTCTCTCTCTTTCCCTCCCTCCTTCCTTCCCCTGTGTTTATTGAATAATTATTATGCTTTTTAAGTGGCTTACAGAAATCATTGTACATATGCTTGCTGTTTTACAGATAAGCAAACTGAGCCCCAAAGTGGAAGCAACAATTAGAAAGAGGCCAAGTCTCAGAATCAGCCCTTAAGGCATTTGGATCTGCCTAAAAAGCCCATGAGAGTATTTCAGGCATGAAAAGCCAAAAGACACTATTGGCAAAAAATGACCTAAATGAAAGATCTCTGTGAGTGAGATCCCAGCAGAAAGAACAGGCTATCAAACAAGGAGGTACCTTTCTCTGAAGGGAGGAGAGAACTTCCACTTTGACTATGACCTTGTCTAAATAAGATAGGAGTTGGCGAACTCAAAAGGTTTCCATAGCCTTGGCAGCTCATGACAAGAGCCTCGGGTGATTACTGACTTTATAAATAAGAGTGTCAATTGTTAAATCAACAATAGGAGTCACTGTGCACTTGCTCCCCATATAGGATCTCTGTCCTTAATGTGTTGTGAACAGTAAAGCTAATTTTCAAACAGTACTTTATACTTTGTGTTTCTATGTGGGTGCAAACTATTGAAATCTTTACTTAGTATAGAGTTGATCTGTGTATGTTAAGATAATTAAAAATGAATCTTAATGAAGAAAGGGATGGTGAGGGAGTAGGAGATGGGATGGTTTGCAGGTGGGAGGGTGGTTATAGGGGGAAGAACCACTTTAATCCAAAAGTTGTACTTTTGAAATTTATATTTATTAAATAAAAGTTTTTTTTTTAAATGAAAGTTTTCTATTACAAAAAAACAAAAAAAGAAAGAGGCCAAGTTCCGTTGATCTGGAGATGAAGTCGAGGTCAGGGACTCCAACAGCTCTTTATGCAAATTGGGAGCCCTCTGTAGTGGGGTACAGTGCCATAGTCATTAGCCTTATGTGGCTACTGAGTGCCTGAAATGTTGCAAATGCAACTGATAAAATGAATATTTAATTTTATGTAATTTTAGTTAATTCATATTTAATTTTGAATACTCCATGACTAATGGCTACCATATTAGCTAGCACAGTTTAAGGCTGTGTGAGGAACAAAGTGCACTATCACACTGTTTTCCTCATTGTGTTCCTTTGATAGTAGTTCCTAGTTAGAGTGTAAAAGCTGCTTTAAGAGTTCCTCCTAGACAGCAGGTGAGGGAATGGCGAGTTGAAAAACAACGAGGGGAAGTAGTAAAGACTGCATGGATAGGCTGCAGACAGTGGGGCTCATTTTTTTTCAGGGAATGCTTGAGAGGCACACAGGACCCAATTCATAACCATGCCATCAAACAGTGAGGCCATGGTCATGTTTATCCACCAACTCATAAGCTTCATTGATGGAGAATGTTCCTAGGTCTATCCACACACCGCCAAAGACTTCCATACTTTCAGAATGCCTCCCCTACAGGACAGTCCCTGTGCCTAGATAAGAACTTCAGCACAGAGACACATGTGCTTGTAACTTCCAGGGTAGATCAAGGAGATATGGGGTCCAGTTAAGCTATGGATATATAACTTTCACTTTAAACCAAGCAGATCAGCTCATGTTAATGTTTTATCTGGGATGGAAAGAGGAGCACTTAACATTGTGCTGCAAAGAAAGATTCTGCAGTTGAAAAAGAAAAGCTTCCAGACTGGAGCTCTTGACTGTGCTGCCTGTTTTCCTGTCCATGTCAATCATTGAGCAGAATGATGTTCTCTGTCATTTCTAGCTCTGCACGGATGCTTTCAATATTTCTGCAGTCTGGGACCCTCCACGTGCAAATAGCTGTTGTGGGACTTTCTCAAGCATTCCAGAAAGCATTCATGTGGTTGGCTTTTATTTGATATAGATAAAAACATTACAGGCAGCAAGAGAAGAGAATCAGGGAGCATCTACCCAGAGTTAAAATAAACAATAGCAGAAACAGAAAAAAGCGGTACAAACAGCAATAGTTCCTCCTCTAATATCAAACTTTGCTGATCACCAGGCAAAGCAAGCATGTGATTGTTGTAAGTCAACTACAAGCAAAGTCAGAGGCAAATTAGCCCTGCAGGAGACTTGCTTGCTTCTGAAAGAAAACAAGGTAAAAAGAATCCTAGCCTCCTGGACTCTGACCCAGATGGGGCTGCTGGTGCCTGCACCCTTGGGCTATAACCATGTGGAGAGCACCTGATATAGTTGTAGGCAAAAAGAATGTTATCAAACATCCATCAGAGACAATGGCCGGCCAGGAGCTAAGTTCCACTACCATAAATAGCCTGCCTACAGATATGTCTTCCAGGGGCTGGCTCCTTGGCTCACTAGGTTAATCCTCCACCTGCAGCACCAGCATCCCATATGGGTGCCAGGTTCTAGTCCTGGTTTCTCCACTTCAAGTCCAGCTCTCTGCTGTGGCCTGGGAGGGCAGTGGAGCATGGCCCAAGTGCTTGGGTTCCTGCACCCGCGTGGGAGACCAGGAGGAAGCACCTGGCTCCTGGCTTCGGATCAGCGCAGCGCTGGCCGTAGCAGCCAACTGAGGAGTGAACCAATTGAAGGAAGACCTTTCTCTCTCTCTCTCTCTCTCTCTCTCTCTCTCTCACTGTCTATAACTCTACCTGTCAAATAAAAAAAAGAAATGTCCTCCAGCTACAAACCTCTGTAAATTTCCCTTTCAAATATTCTGTTTTCAAAAAGATGTATTTATTAATTTACTTGAAAGCCAGAGCAAGAGAGAGAGAGAGAGAGAGAGAGAGAGAGAGGTCTTCCATCTATTATTCACTCCTGAAATGGGTGCAACAGCCAGGGCTGGGCAAGATGGAAGCTTGGAGCCAGGGCATCTATCCAGCTTTCCAACACAAGTGGCAGGGGCCCATGTATTTGGCCATCTTCTGTTGCCTTTCCAGGCGCACTATCACTAGGCTGGATGGGAAGTAAAGCATATGGGACTTGTTGAACTGGCCCTCCAATGTAGCATGCTGTCTTGGCAAGCAATGGCTTAACCTGCCATGCCACAATGTAGGTCTCTCAAGAATTCCAACTTAAAAAAAAAATTTTGGAGTCATCTCAGATCCAGGTGAGTGCAAGAATTCTAGAAGAGCAAAGCCTGAAATGCTGGAAGGGAGAAGAACACAGAAGGAACCTGGAGTGAAATTTTTGCTTTAAAATATGGAAGCTGTTATTAAAAAATAAATTTAAAAAAAAGGCATTTAGCCTGGAAGTTAAAACACCTGCCTCCCATATCAGAGTACTGGGGTTTGATTCTCACCTCTAGCTCCTGAATTCAGCTTCCTGCCAGTGCAATTCCCAGGAGGCAGGAGCAGTGCAGGTAACGGATTCCTCCCGCCAAATTGTGAGACCTCAATGGAGGTCTCAGTGCCTAACTTCTGGCTCTAGCCCAGCACTAGCTGTATGAGGACATTTAGAGAGTGAACCAGCAATGGGAGTGCTTGCTCTTCCCTCCATAGCACATCCCCCCCCCCCCCTTAAATTTAATAAAGAAGGGGCCGGTGCTGTGACTCATTTGGTTAATCCTCCACCTGCAGTGCCAGCATCCCATATGGGTGCCGGGTTCTAGTCCAGTCTGGCTCTCTGCTGTGGCCCGGGAAGGCAGTGGAGGATGACCCAAGTGCTTGGGCCCTGCACCCGCTTGGGAGACTAGGAGGAAGCACCTGGCTTTGGATCTGCGCAGTACACTGGCCGTAGCGGCCATTTGGGAGGTGAACCAATGAAAGGAAGACCTTTCTTTCTGTCTCTCTCACTGTCTAACTCTGTCCAATAAAAAATTTAATAAAGAAATAATTTTAAAATATACTAAAATTAATAATTTAAAAACCTATTCATTCAAAGATACTAGTTGCATCAATACTTTTTTTACTAACTTATTTTTATTTTATTTATTTTTAAAGCTTTTCTTTAATGAATGTAAATTTCATAGGTACAACTTTAAGAATAGAGTGGTTTTCCCCCCATACCCACCCTCCCGCCCCTACTCCCGTCCCACCTTCTACTCCCTCCCCCATCCCATTCTTCATTAAGATTCATTTTTAATTAACTATATATACAGAAGATCAACTCTATACTAAGAAAAGATTTCAACAGTTTGTACCCCCCCCACACACACACACAACGTATAAAGTACTGTTTGAGGACAAGTTGTGCAGTTAATTCTCAGAGTACAAGTCATTAAGGACAGAGGTCCTAAATGGGGAGTAAGTGCACAGGGACCCCTGTTGTTAATTTAACAATTAACACTCCTATTTTTGATGTCAGTGATCATCCAAGGCTTTTGCTTTGAACTGCTGAGGCTAAGGGAGCCTTTTGTGTCCACAAACTCTGTCAGTATTTATCCAAGGCCATAAGCAAAGTGGAAGTTCTCTCCTCTCTTCAGAGAAAAGTACATCCTTCTTTGATGGCCCCTTCTTTCCACTGAGTTCTCATTCACAGAGGTCCTTCATGTAGGATATTTTTTGCCACAGTGGCTTGGCTTTCCATGCCTGAATTACACAATACATTTAATGAAGAAAATTTGGAAACCATGTATCTGGTGAATAGTTGATGAGAAATACTTTAAAATCGGGGCCGGCACTGTGGTGCAGCAGGTTAACGCCCTGGCCTGAAGCACTGGCATCCCATGTGAGTGCCGATTCGAGAACCAGCTGCTCCACTTTGGATCCAGCCCTCTGATATGGCCTGGGAGAGCAGTGGAAGATGGCCCAAATGCTTGGGCCCCTGCACCTGCATGGGAGACCCGGATGAAGCTCTTGGCTCCTGGCTTCTATCAGCTCAGCGCGGCCATTGCGGCCAATTGGGGAGTGAACAAGAGGATGGAAGACTCTCTCTCTCATTCTGCTTCTCCTCTCTCTGTGTAACTCTGACTTTCAAATAAATAAATAAATCTTTAAAAAAATACTTTAAAATCTTGATCAATACCAAATATTTATATATCATTTATAAAATTTATATGGACTTAAAGCAGAAATGCATACTGAAATTTTTAAACTCTTTGAAGGTAGTAGCTAATGTTGATTGTTTCTGAGATAACCTTTAAGAAATTTTTTATCTATACATTTGTATTTATATTGCTCATATTTGTATCTCCGTCTAACTGTAGCTACATATGTTCATGTGCGTGTGTATCTGTTCTCACATTTGAGTGTATGGAAGATGTGACCCAGGAAGAACTTAGGAAGGCAACAGGGCACTGCAGTGTCAGTTTCAGAATGAGCTATATGGCATTTTACACGTGTATTAGTATGCAAACCCTACTACTCTTGGTAAAAAAGATTTGACTAAAACTTAGTCCATCCAGTTGTTTAGGTATTATTTACCAGCTTTGCAGCTACATTGGTAGAGTTCAGTGGTGGTGACAGACATCGTACAACTAAGAATCTGTAGTATCTGGCCCTTAACAGAAGTTGGCCATCTCCCACATCAGAATATAAAGTTACTGGAGCTTAAGCTTAATGAGTGCAAATATTTGTGAATCTTGTCTCCTATTGTATTCCTAATGCCTACAACAGTACCAGTTGTGTAGTAGTACTCAGTAAATATTTTTGATGTGAATGATCAGTTGATCAGGATCAGTTGCTCCTGTTACTGTACATTCAGGTTGTTGTCACATTTAGTGGGATTTTTTTTTTTTTTTTGACATTGTAAATAATGCTTCAGTGATTCCGGCTCTTTGCTTACTTCTGAAAATACATCAGACACAATGTTTTTGGAAAATATTGAATGACACTGGGAAATACTATTGCTACATTCAATTTAAAAATAAGCTAAAGGTTTTATAGATGACTCTAAATTTTTTTTAAAGATTTATTTTACTTGTTTGAGAAAGAGCCACAGTGAGAGGTAAAGACAGAGGGGCAGAGAGAGAGAGAGAGAGAAAGTCTTCTATCCGCTCCCCAAATGGCTACAACAGCTGGAGCTGAGCCAATCCAAAGCCAGGAGCCAAGAGCTTCTTCCAGGTCTCCCACGTGGGTGCAGGGTCCCAATGACTTGGGCCATTCCTCACTGCTTTCCCAGGCCACCAGCAGGGAGCTGGATCAGAAGTGAAGCAGCCAGGACTGGAACTGGTGCCCATATGGGATGCCAGTGCTTCTTTCTGGAACTTTAACCCTCTGTGCAACAGCACCGGCCCAACTTTAAATTTTAAGTATTTATTTATTTATTTGAAAGGGACAGAGAGAGAGAGACAGAGAGAGAGAGAGAGAGAGAGAGCAAGCACCTCCATTGACTAGTTAACCTCCCAAATGCCAGACTGGTTAGGCCTGACTGAAACAAGGAATGAAGAACTCCATCAGAGTCTCCCAAGTGGGTCATAGAAACCCAGGTATTTTGGCCATATCTGTTGTTTCTCAGGTGCAGTAGCAGGAAACTAGATACGAAATGCAGAGCAGCTGGACTCAAACCAGGCACTCAGATATGTGATGCCAGTGTCCCAGGTGTCTACTGTGCCACCACGTCCACACCCGAGCTGACTCTAAATTTTGTTGTTAATACTGTGTGTACCCATAAATGCAAGGGTACTTTAAAAGTTCATAGAAAATGTGCACTAACTTCCCATGCAGGACCTCTGACCTCAAAGAATTGGATTCTAGAGTTAATAGAGAAACTTGTTCTTAAGTGTTTACTTCATTTTAACATATTAAGTGGAGCATATTCTTATGTCTCATAAGCTATAGTTACATCTAAGTGCTTGCAAAAAAAAGTGTCATTCTTGGGTTTAAGATGGTTTTTTTTGCAAAAAAAATGCAGGGTTCTTTTCCATGTAAAGCATTTTCCATGAACATTTCTAAGCCCATCTAGTTCCTCCCAAAGTTCCGTCCTCCACTTCTGCTCTCCTATAGTATCTGTAACCAAGATACCTGCAGAAGAAAAACAACAAGAAAACTTGGATAAATAAAGTAAGCCAAAGAAGAGTTATAAGGAGTGATGAGGTTCTAAGCACATACCCCATCTAAAGGCAACCAATTAAAGTTCATGTTTTAATTTTTATTTACTTATTTGAGAGACAGAGACACACAGGTAGAAAGAGAGCCCCACTCACAGGTTCCCTCCCAAAGTGCCCCCAGGGGCAAGGCTGGGCTGACCAAAGATGGGAGGAAGGAACAAAGTCCAGGTCTCTCATATAAGTGGTAGGGACAAAAAAAAAAAAAAAAAAAAAAAAAAAACTGCAATCCAGAGTCATCGCAGGCCCTCCAGTGTGAGATGCAGGTGTCTTACCTGGTAGACCAAACCCCCACCACCCACCTCCAGCCCTACGACATTTTTATTTTGAAGCAGACCCAACAAGGCAAAGCTGCTGATGAGTTTGATTTACAGACTTCCAGTTTCTGCTTTCTGATCATACAAACAACTTGGAACTTTTCCTTAAAACCTGTGAGGTCAGGGATACAGAAGGATCTGGGAGGAGTTGAGAGTTAACTGAAGTTCAAGCCTAGGATGGAGGAGCCAGTGTTGTGGCATAGTGGGTAAAGATGCCACCTGTGGTGCTGGCATCCCATATGGGCTCCAGTTTGAGTCCCAGCTGCTCCGCTTCCGATCCAGCTTTCTGCTAATGCACCTGGGAAAGCAGCAGAAGATGGCCCAAAGGTTTGGGCCCCTGCTACCCTCATGAGAGACCCAGAGGAAAGCTCCTGGCTCCTGGCTTCTGTCTGGCCCAGTGCCAGCCATTGCAACCATCTAGGGAGTAAATCAGTAGATGCAAGATCTCTCTCTCTCTCTCTTTCTCTTCCTCATCCTGCCTTTCAAACAAATAAATAAATAAATCCTCAGAAAAAATAGGATGGGGTGAGAATGAGGGAGGAACAAGGGGTTCTCAGAATAGAGAGAGAGTACAGTTTAAGACTGGAATAAGGATTTGCAGTTGAAGTTACGTGGTAGTTTTATAAAATAAATTCCAATATTTTATTTTTTAAGCTACAGCAAAACATTCATTGTGTGAAAATGGCTAATCCTAACAGCCCAAACAAAATATGTCACTTCCTCTTTTTTTTTTTTTTTTGGAAGATTTATCTATCTGAAGCTGAAAGTCAGATTTACACAGAGAAAAGGAGAGGCAGAGACAGAGATGTCTTCCATCCGTTGGTTCACTCCTCAATTAGCCGCAAAGGCCAGAACTGAGCCGATCCAAAGTCAGGAACCAGGAACTTCTGGGTCTCCCACGCAGGTGCAGGGGCCCAAGGACTTGGGCCGTCTTCCACTGCTTCCCCAGGCCATACCAGAGAGCTGGGTTGGAAGTGGAACAGCCAGCACTTAAACTGGAGCCCATATGGATGCCGGCACTGCAGGCAGCAGCTTTACCCACTATGCCACAGCACCAGCCGGTTCATTTCCTATTCTATACCTATGTGGAACATCTAGTCATGGTAGTAACACTAGCAACGGCTGGGTATTGTTGGGTCTCTGTTATGTGCAACAATGAGTCAAGCAGTTTCACTAGGAATGTCTACCTCATGCAGTTCTCAAAATAGCCTCATGAGATAAACAAGATTGCTGCATCACAAGACTGGTAGAAAAACATCCAGAGAGTCAGCGTGGCTTGCCTCAGACCATAAAGGCAGGCGGTGTCAGGACTGAATTAGTGAGCCAGAGTGCAGTCTAGAGTTGGTCTCCTGAGCTCCTGCAGGGGACAGCTCCAACGCAGTGGAGGAAAGGGAACAGTGGGTAGCAAGGCTATAAATCAGACTCTACTGTTAGCACCAGCATCAACTTGACTTTGTGTAATTCTTGGTGTGGATGCCTATCCTGGGCATGCTAGGAGGTTGAGCAACATGCTTGGCCTCTGATCAGGGACAAATGTTCCCTCCCTCCAACTGTGACAATGGAGAATGTTCTCAGGTATGCCAAATGTCCCAACTGAGTAGGTAAGGAGGTCAGAGTCACCCCCTGCTGAGCACCCCTTGCATTCATATTTGCTCTTAGAACACAAATCCTTCAACGCTTACTATTGTCATTTCCTCCAGTTTTTTTTTTTTGAACTTTAATAATTGAAGGTATATCTCCTCTCTCCACCAAAAGAACAACTAAATACAGTAGAGATTATTGCATAAAATTTATTGTTATGTATCTCATTGTAGAGTGGGTTAACTATATAAAATTATAAAAAGAGGGAAACAAAAAGTTTTAAGTCATCAAGTAATCATTAAATGAATTAAAATAGTAAATTCTCATGTGATTAGTTTGATTTTAGACAAGCCAAAGAAGTGCTATTCTAATATTCTGCACAAAACAGCAAATATCAATTTGAAAATTCTCCAAGCAGTTAATGGTCCTGGTTTCCATCTGATTTAGCAAATAGTTCAGAGCATTTGTGAGCTAAATTTTCACAGAAAGACATTTTATATTATCAATGTTAGTCTGTGCCATTAAGATTATTTTTTCCTTGGTAAAATGAGTTTTTATGTTATTGATCTGTGTCTCAGCAAAAAGTACAATATTTAATGGAAGGAACCCCAAGATGAGCCTCAAAATTCCCCCTATGTGATTTCCTATTATATGTCTGAGCAAGTGGAGAGTTTGGAATTCTAAAGAAAAATTAGTTCAAGGGCCAGCACTGTGGTGTAGTGGGTAAAAGCTCTACCTACGACAGTGGCATCCAATAAGGGTGCTGGTTCAAGTCCCGGCTGCTCCTCTTCCAATCTAGCTCCCTGGTAATGCTTCTGGGAAAGCAATGGAAGATGGCCCAAGTGCTTGGACCCCTGCACCCATGTAGGAGACCCAGAAGAAGCTCCTGGCTTCTGCCTGGCCCAGCCCTGGTTGTTGCGGCCATTTGGGGAGTGAAACAGCAGGTGAAAGATCTCTTTCTCTCTTTGCAACTCTGACTTTTAAATAAATAAATAAATATTTGAAAAAATTAGTGCCAATTATTAATAACGACTAATGTAGGAATATGGAAGATATTTCTCAAGTATTTGATTCTACTGCTTGAGTATCCCTTATCCAAAATGCTTGAGGTCAGAAGTTTTTCAGATTTTGATTTTTAAAAAATTTGGCATATTTGCATATGCATAATGAGATATGTTGGTGATTGAACTTAAGCTTAAACATGAAACTTATTTAAGTCTCATATATATCTATACACATAGGCTGAAGGTAACTTCTTATAATTTTTTAACTTGTTACATTATGGGGCCAGCATTGTGGTGTAGTGAGTTAAGCCACCACCTGTGACGCTGGCGTACCATATGGGCACTAGTTTGTGTCCTGGCTGCTCCACTTCTGATCCACTTCCTGCTAATGTGCCTGGGAAAGCAGCAGAAGATATCCCAAGTTCTTGTCCCCTGCCATACATGTGGGAGACCCAGATGAAGCACTTGGCTCCTGGCTCCAGTCTCCTGGCTCTAATCTGGCCAGCACTTTTGCAGCCTTTTGGGGAGTGAACCAGTGAATAGAAGATCCACCCCTCTCTCCGCTACTCTGCCTTCCAAACAATTAACTAAATCTTTCAAAAAATTTTAAAAAATTGTCTAAGAGGCAGATATGCACACACACACACACAGAAATATCCCATCTTCTGGTTCATTCTCCAAATGCCCCCAATGGCCACGGTCAAAGTCAGGAGCCAGGAACTCAATCCAGATCTCCCACGTGGGAGGCAGGAACCTACTTATTTGAGCCATCATAGTTGCTTTCCAGGGTCTGCATTGTCAGGAAGCTAGAGTCAGGAACTGGAACCATAAATCATAGCCAGGTACTGCCAAGTGTGTTAGGGCCTACTTAATCACTAGACTAAATGCACCAGTCATTGGCTATAGCTTTCCCTGCAGAGATGTTGTGAGCAGTGAGATGGGTTACTAGACAGGGTTGTCCCAGTGGAAATTGGGATGCAAAATTCTTTCTTCCCCAAAAGTTACCTTTAGCTAGGCCAAAAGTTCGTGCTCCATTCCTTGGGAATTTCTACTCTTATCAAGAGAATCGCAAGGGAGTGGTGAGTCCACCCTTCTGAGCCCCCAGTTTACTGTAAAATAAATAGAAATCCTACCCTTTCTGATGGCTCTTTTGTTTCACCATGAGCAAGACAGGAAAAAAAGACTACTAATCAGGTCTTTTGATGGGTTTTGTCCTGCCTTGTAACTGAATGTCAAGCTGATAAGATTTTTTCTTCTTCCAAATTGTGCTTATAAACCCCAGTACCACTGACCCCCTCGAGTTTTGCCTCTCTTGGAGCCCCCCTCCAGCCACTCTACCTGGAGGTCTCTGACTTAAATAAATCTTGCCTTTAAATACATCTGACTTTTCTCTGCCTAGTCCACTTGGAAATTGTTCCATGTGAGACAAAGAACAGAGGTAATAAAATATTTTCTCCTTTGCCGTTTCACCCATAACAATGCGATGTCCTGGGCTCTTTCAGCTCGTCTCTGCGTAGGCAAGAGAGTCCTGGCAGCCCAAGAACAATCCCCTGCAGGAGGCTGTGGAGCTGCCTTTAGCAGTATGAGGAAGAAATCACTGGGTGATGGATACACAGCACGGAGAGAGGGCATCTGAGAGGGACATAGGGTGCTTGCTACACATGCCAGCCCCTCAGGTGGAAAAGCATTGGGTCTCTATGATTAGTGGCTCCAACAAGAACCATGTTTTTAAGCCAGAGAGAGAGAGTGATTTACCAAAAGAGGTAAGATCTTCTTACATGGAAAATAAGGAAGGGATTGGCAGACAAAATAATGATGGCAATTCTGTATGGCTTCAAATTATTTTGATTCACCAAACTTGACCCTAGAGAGGTTGAGTAAAGATCAGGCAAACACACATTTCCAGAAGGAGAATTACTTTTAATGAGAATCTGTTATGTCACCAATACTGTTTTCATTAACAGCTTTATGGAGGTAAAATTTTCATCCAATGAGCAGCATGTACTTCAAGTACACATTTTGATAATTTTTTGAAAGGATTTATTTATTTGAAAGGCAAAATTATAGAAAGTGGGAAAGAAAAAGAGATCTTCCATCTGCTGGTTTGCTCCCCAAATGCCTGCAATATCCAGGGCTGGGCTGGAATGGAGCCAGGAGCCAGGCACTTCATCTGTTTACCATGAGGTCAGCAGGGGCCCAATCAGATAATGAACATCTCCATCCTTCTGTAAGTTTTCCATACTCCTTAAGCACTTATGTGCTTTCGGTTATTATAGATTATGTTGTATTTCCTAGAATTGTTTATAAACAAGATCCTACATCATGTGCCTTTTCTTGTCTTAATTATTTTGGGTTGAATCCATGTTGATTTGTATGTTAATAGTTCATTCCTTTCCATTGCTCAGTAGCATTCTATTGCAAAAAAATTTCCACAATTTTTGTGTTCATCTGTTCACCTGTTAGTGGACCCTACCACTTTTATATGTCGTATTATGTTTACATGTGACATTCTTTGCACAGTACTTGGAAGTTGGACTTATGATGTGCGTTTTCAAGAAGAGATATCAAGACTCAGGTAGATGAACTGTTACGTGATTCCTCAGCTGGGAAGAGGCAGGGCTAAGACCTCAATTTCTCCTTGGACAAAGCATATACTTTTTTTCTAATGTCACCATCTTTTTTTTTATAAGCTTATTTTTTTTTAAAATTTTGAAAAAGATTTTATTTATTTATTTGAAAGTGAGAGCTACACAGAGAGAGAAGGAGAGGCAGAGAGAGAGAGAGGTCTTCCATTCGATGGTTCACTCCCCAGTTGGCAGCAACGGCCGGAGCTGCACCGATCCGAAGCCAGGAGCCAGGAGCTTCTTCCAGGTCTCCCACGCTGGAGCAGGGGCCCAATGCCTTAAGCTATCTTCTATTGCTTTCCCAGGCCATAGCAGAGAGCTGGATCAGAAGTGGAGCAGCTGGGATGCGAATCAGTGCTCATATGGGATGCCGGCGCTTCAGGCCAGGGCGTTAACCCACTGCGCCACAGCGATGGCCCCCAAGTCCCATTCTCCATTAAGATTCATTGTAATCCATAAGCTGTACACTGGAAATTTATATTCATTAAATAAAAGTTAAAAAAAAGATTCATTTTCAATTAACTTTGTACACAGAAGACCAACTCTATACTACATAAAGATTTCAACAATTTACACACATACACACACACACACAAACTGAAAACTAGTTTTACAGTTAACTGTCATAATACAACTCATTGTGGTCGGAAGTCCTGCATGGGAAGTTAGTGCACAGTGACTCCTGTTGTTGATTTAACAACTAACACTCTTATGTATGACATCAGTGATCACCTGAGGCTCTTGACATGAGCTGCCTAGGCTTTGGAAGGCTTTTGAGTCCACAGTCTCCACCAGTATTTAGACAAGGATGTCACCATCTTTCCAAGCACAGATCTGCTTATTAATTGATCAATATCTACTTTAATTAGTACCATTTACATACTCAGTACAGGCTTTCCAATTTCACACTCTTATTTAAAAGCCTTGACTTCAGGGGCTGGTGCTGTAGTAAAGCTGCTGCCTACAGTGCCAGAATCCTATATGGGTGCTTGTTAGAGTCCCAGATGCTCCCCTTCCAATCCACTATGGCCTGGAAAAGCAGTAGAGGATGGCCCAAGTGCTTGGGCCCTGCACCCATGTGAGGTACCTGAAGGAAGCTCCTGGCTTCTGGCTTCAGTTTGGCCCAGCTCCAGCCATTGCAGCCATTTAGGGAGTGAACCAGTGGTTGGAAGACTCTCTCTCTCTCTCCCTGCCTCTGCCTTTGTAACTCCATATTTCAAATAAATAAATAAAACTTTTCTAAAAAAAAAATTGACTTCAGCTTTGATGTTTTCTTCATGCCACAGTTGGGAAATAAGCTATTTCCTTTGCTATTTTCTCTTCAAAAGAATACAGCAGATTAATCTGATAGCATGCTTCCTAGAAAGTATCCAATCTTTGGTCATTTTTTGCTCTATTATATGAAATCATATGTCCATTTCGTTATTAAGTCAACCAGCTGACAGCTTAAGAAGTCAACCTTGGTGTGTGCCCACGTCAGATGCCTTAACATTTTTGAGTCAGATGAGAAATGATCCTAGATGAAACCATTAAGGATTTCAGCAGAATTCTCTGTGACAAAACCTCACATCGCTCCTTGCAGAAAACCGCACTGCCACTACTTTGGTACCTGACACTTCTAAATTGATTCAGTTTTTATTTGTCTAATCTCCCTAATTCAATTCTAAATTATTTGAGAGCATCTACCAAGCCAACGCTGTATAAAATCTAGCTGTTCAAACTCAAAGTTCTAAATCCACTCAGCTCAGACAGTATGCATTCTAGTCTTCTTAGCCGAAAGTACTCAGATGGAAAGATGCCTAATAACAAAAGACTTTGTTTATGTTACAAAAGCCTCCTAAGGCAAGGGCTAAAGAATAAGGAAGAAGTGAAGTCAGGCCTTGGTTATGAAGACCTTGTTGGAGCTCTGCCTGTTTCTCCTACGTGCTCACCTCCATAAGTCTGCTTATGGAAAATTCTTTGAGGGGATGGATCCAAGACGTCTGAATAGAGAGGCCTTGTGCTCACCGCTGATACCCAGAAGGAGCAGGACATCAAAGCAAGGACTGTGGTTCCAGGAGGTTGAGTGAAAACTTCAGTGAAGAGGTGACGGCATGGTAAACTGCACAGCTAGTGAAAAGACACACGAGAAATAGGGTAACGCACTCTGTGCCTCCTGCCCCAGCTATCTGTCTGAGGGGTGCCATCTTGCCAGGAAAACATAAGCAGAAATCCCTGCAACTTTGACCATCAGCACTGATTGACAGCCCTAACTACAGAAGAACTCCTTGGTCCTCACTGGCATGAAATCCAGCCTAGAAAACTAACTGCAGTCTGAACGACTGCTTTGCTCCAAACAAGAAGCCCACGTTGCATTCCCCTCCCTCCAAAATCCCTGGACCTGAACTACAGAAGTATAGCTGCTGTATACTCCATTCTGTCTTAGGGGACTGCTAGTAGCCCAGTCACTACCAGAAGCCTCCCGAGCCAGAGCTAGGGAACTTCACAGGTCAGAGAGCAGGCTTTCCTGAATCTTGCAGCTGCAGGATTTATGGGCCCAAAGCCATAGCCGTATTCACTTGCTCTAAGTCATCTAGGAAGGCTCTCCTCTGCTTTTTGAGGCTCAGTACCAGCGGCAGCCAATACACAAGCCTAGAGGACCAGATCTAAGGAATTCCTTTTTCTGCATCTCTTAGCACAGGGTACTAGGTTGCTGGAGTACAAGCCTCAGTATCACATTTGCGTGGCCTATGAGAACTTGGGCCAGTCTATTGGCCTGTGGTTGTTGATGCTACAATTCCTGGAGTAGCTTGCAGTCACCTATGGGGTGACCACGAAAGGCCCAGTCTGTCTACTTTCACTTCAGGTTGGTGGCTGCCAGTCCATAATTCCCTGCCTAACTGACACTTGTTCTGTAAGACCTGGGTGAAGGATCCCACTGCATCCTGTAGCTCTGGAACCATGAATGTTGGTGCTATAAGCCCTAGGGACATTTGCACACCCCTATGGGGACTAAGGCAGGACCTGTCAGAATTCCTCCACTCCAGACATGGGACTGGTGATAGATAATTTCCATTTAAACATGAGATCACTGTGTGGGCACTGCTAAGGTTATCCTCTGAGACTGGGACTGTTCCAGCTGTTTTGCACAGAGTCATCTGAATTCTCCCTGTGGGACCCAAGGAGGACCCTATCTCTGTTTTCCCGCTCCAGACCCATGTCTGTCAGTGAACAACTGCCTGTATCATTTGCACATGCAGAATGAGACCTGGGTAAGGTCTCCAGGGCATCCTGTTCTTCTGAGACTGACAGTCAGCTCTGTAGATCTTGGAACACCTGTGCTTGCCCTGTGAGATTTGCAGCAAGCTCTATCTCCATCCCGCTGCTCTAGGCCTGAAGTTGCCATTGCACAGTCTCCAGCCTCACCCATTCTTTTCCCATGGGAGCTGGGAAAGGTGACCTTCCTACCCGGCAGCTCTAGGACTATGACTATTATAACTATATTCTTCAGAGCTAATGGACCACCCTGAGGGAACTAGGGAGTGTTCCACCTGCGTGCTCCAGGCCCACACCTGCAGGTACAGAATAACCAGTACAAACTTTATTTACCCTATGCGAGAAGGACGAGATCCTCTTCAAATCCTCCCAGACCTGGAACTAAGGATTTTGGTGCTATGAGCCCCAGCATCACCCATGTCCAACCAACAGGAACATCCACATCATACAGTTCTGAGGGCACAACAATTGGTGCCACAAGACCCAGCATCCATCAGGTTTCTCTGGTGGGACAAGGACACCCCCCTCTGTGTCCCATAGCATCAGAATCATGGCTGCTATCACAAACTGTAATGTGCTTGACACCAACTCTCTGAGGCCTGAAGACACAAGCCTTTGGAAGCCTGTGTCTACTTCAAAGGCATTCTACTACCTCCACAAACTATTATGTATTAGACAACTGTGTCACAGACGGTGCCAACAGTGATTAAAGTAGAAGCAATCACTGAGAGGTTACACTGCTGGGATCACCTAGAACGAAAGTCAAAGCAAGTCCCCAACTGCCACCCTGCATTACATCTAAACAAAAAAGTCATTTCCAAAGATGAGTACTTCATGAAGAAGAAGGAACTGTTATACTAGTTGTGAACATGCCAACACAGGGAAGCATGAATCAACAGAAAAGCATGAAAGTTCCAAGTGAGCAAAACAGGTCTCCAGAAAGTACATCCTGATTTGAAAGATATCTATAAAATATATGAAGAACTCAGCATCACGAATAATGATAATGGTAGTAATAATAATAATGATAATTCCTCTCTTAGGGAAACTCAGTGAGATGCATGACAATGCAGAGAGACAAATTGAAAAAATGGAAGACAAGACATTTGAAATAACCTATTTATCAAGAATAAAGAGAAAAGAATTAAAAAGAATGAAGGAAATCTATGAGATATGTGGGATGCCATTAAATGTACAAATATCCATACTATATATATATATATATATATATATACATCAAGGGGAAGAGAAGGCAAAAGGTATTGAGAACCTTTTGAATAAAATAATAATTAAAATCTTTCCAAGTCTTGAAAAAAGTGTGAGCACCCAGAAACAGGAAGTTCATAGGACCTCAACTGGAGTCAACTAGAAAGACGAACTTCAAGGCATACGATAGTCAAATTGTCAATAGTTAATTACAGAAAGAGACTCTTAAAGACAATGAGAGAAAAACATCAAGTTACCCATAAAAGAATACCCATTAGACTAACTGTAGACTTCTCAGCAGAAACCCTACAGACCAGAAGGGAGTGTGATGATGTAGTCAAGGTCTCAAAAGAAAGACAAAACAAAAAGCAATTCAACCAAAAATCCAGAGAAACTATTCTTTGAAAGTGTAGGGGAAATAAAGTATTTCCCAGACAAACGAAACTGACATAATTCATCACCACCAGACCAATCTTACAAATGATCCTGAAGAGAGTCATGCATTCAAATGAACCATAATAAAAACACATGACATGGGGCCGGTGCCGTGGCTCACTTGGTTAATCCTCTGCCTGCGGCACCGGCATCCCATATGGGCACCGGGTTCTAGTCCCGGTTGCTCCTCTTCCAGTCCAGCTCTCTACTGTGGCCCAGGAAGGCAGTGGAGGATGGCCCAAGTGCTTGGGCTCCTGCACCCGCATGGGAGACCAGGAGGAAGCACCTGGCTCCTGGCTTCAGATTGGCGCAGCGCTGGCCGTAGCAGCCATTTGGGGAGTGAACCAATGGAAGGAAGACCTTTCTCTCTGTCTCTCTCACTGTGTAACTCTCTGTCAAATTAAAAAAAAAAAAAAAGATGACAAAACACAATTCACTAATAGAAAAGATATGCAAAAGAAAAAAGGAGGAGAATCCGAAAGAAGCAGAAAGCTACCAAAATGCAAATATAAATATGAGGCAGAAAAAAACAGAGACTATATAAAATAATTAAAAAGCAACCAACAAAACGAGAGAGGTAAGTTTTCATCAATACTAAACTTGAATGTAAATGGGCAAAATTTCCCAATCAAAAGAATTAGTTTGGTTGAATGGCTTAAAAACAAAAACAAAATAGCTAATTACAAGCTGCCTACAATAAACTCACTTCACTGGCCATATATCTAGACTGAGAGTGAAGGTTTGGGAAAACATACACTATGGAAATGGAAATAAAAATAAGCTAAAGCTGTTACACTGATGTTAAATAAAACAGATTTTAAATTAAAACTGTAAAAAGCAGCAAATAAAGGTACTTTATATTGAGAGGAGGATCCATTTAGCAAAAAATATGACAATTATAAAAATGTGCATACCCAACACAAGACCACCAAATATTATTCGACCTAAAGGGAGAGTAGACCCCAACTAAATAATAGTAAGGGATTTTAGCACCCCACTGTCATCAAAGAACAGATCATCCATACTGAGAATCAACAAAGATACATCAGAGTTCAGCCATGATTTAGAACAAATATACTAACAACATTTACGGAAACATTTCACCCAGCAGTTGTAGAATACACATTCTTCTCATCAGCACATGGAACATGTTCTAGCCCACATCATATACCAGAGCACAAATAAAGTCGCACTAACCTAAAAAAACTGAAACTATACCATGTATTTTCTTAGGCCACAAAGGAATAAAACTAGAAATCAAGAAGAAGGGCAACAGAAAATTGAAACATGCACAAAAACTGAACAATTTTTTTCCTGAACTACCAATGGATCATTGATAAAACTAAAAAAGAAATAAAAGTTTGGGAGCCAGCTCTGTGGCATAGCAAGTAAAGCCGCCACTTGCAGCTCCAGAATCCCATCTGAGTGCCAGCTCAGGTCCTGGCTGCTCCTCTTTTTTTTTGGACAGGCAGAGTGGACAGTAGAGGGAGACAGAGAGAAAGGTCTTCCTTTTTTTTTGCTGTTGGTTCACCCTCCAATGGCCGCCGCGGTAGGCGCGCTGCGGCCGGCGCACTGCGCTGTTCCGATGGCAGGAGCCGGGCCATCCTCCACTGCACTCCCTGGCCACAGCAGAGAGCTGGCCTGGAAGAGGGGCAACCGGGACAGGATCGGTGCCCCGACCAGGACTAGAACCCAGTGTGCCGGCAGTGCCGCAAGGTGGAGGATTAGCCTGTTAAGCCAGGGCGCCTGCCCCCTCCTGCCCTGCCCCCTTCTGCCTTCCACAATCTCCCAGGTGCAGCCTAGTATCTGCATCTCAAACACCCTGCTCCCTTCCTCTGGTCTGATAACATTTGCATCCATAAAGTCCTTTGTTTCAGACCTTCAAGAGAAGTTTTTCTATTTACATCCAAAAAGCCCTTTGTTCCAAGAGGAGCAGAGGTGGGGAAGCAAGACCCATCTCCTTAAAAACCCCCAGCCTCAACTGGACTGCGCACTCAGCTCTCTGCATATTTGCAGAGCTGCCCGCCTGGCCTGGTCAGGTGTAATCTCTCCACTCAACATGTAACCTGTAACCTCCCTCCTTCCTCCCCACCCCCCACCAGTCTCTCAGGCTCTGTCTGGAGAGGTGCCCATCCATCCTTACAGATGTTCCTTCCTAATAAACCTTGCTGTTTTACCTCCCACTACAAAAAATAAAAAAAAAAAAAAATTGTACCAGAAAAGATAATGGAAGTAGAATATATAAAAATCTATGGAGTACTGCAAAAGTAGTATTAAGATATAAGTTTATAGCAATAAGTGCATACATTAATAAAGTAGAAGGATCTCAAACAATTTAATGATGAACCTCAAGGACTTAGAAAAGAAAGCAAAAACCAAACTCCAAATTAAAGGAGGCAAGAAATATTATATATTAGAGCAAAAATAAATGAAATTGACACTAACAAAAGCCACAGATCAACAAAATAAAAAGTTGTTTTTTTTAAACAGACAAAACTTTAACCAGACTAACAAAGAAAAAAATGAAAACAGTTCAAATTAAATTAGAGATGAAAAAGGAGGCATTACTTCTGATTCCACAGAAAACATAATAAGAAACTACTACAAATAACCATACGCTAACAAATTAGAAAACCTTGAAGGAATGGATGAATTCTTAGATACATATAACCTACTAAAAATAAATCAAGAAGAAACAGAAATTCTTTTTTTTTTTTATTTTTTTATTTTATTTATTTTATTTTTTTTGACAGGCAGAGTGGACAGTGAGAGAGAGAGAGACAGAGAGAAAGGTCTTCCTTTGCCGTTGGTTCACCCTCTAATGGCCGCCGCGGTAGCGCGCTGCGGCCGGCGCACCGCGCTGTTCCGATGGCAGGAGCCAGGTGCTTCTCCTGGTCTCCCATGGGGTGCAGAGCCCAAGGACTTGGGCCATCCTCCACTGCACTCCCTGGCCACAGCAGAGAGCTGGCCTGGAACAGGGGCAACCGGGACAGGATCGGTGCCCCGACCGGGACTAGAACCCGGTGTGCCGGCGCCGCAAGGTGGAGGATTAGCCTGTTGAGCCACGGCGCCGGCAAGAAGAAACAGAAATTCTAAACAACCCCATAAGAAGAAATGAGATTGAAGCAGTAATTAAATATGTCCCCTAAAAGTCCAGGACCTGATGGCCTTAAAACTGAATTCTGGGGCCAGTGTTGTAGTGTAGCAATTCAGCTGCTTCCTGCAATGCTGACATCCCATTTGGGCACTGGTTTGGTCCCAGCTGTTCCACTCCTGATCCAACTTCCTGCTAATATGTTTGGGAAAGCAGCAGAAGATTGGCCAAGAATTTGGGCCACTGCACCTATGTAGGAGACCTAGAAGAAGCTCCTGTCTCCTGGCTTCGGACTGGCCTAGCACTGGCTGGTGTAGCTAATTGGGGAATGAACTAGCTGATGCAAAATTTCTCTCTATTTCTATCCTGTCCTCACTCTGTAACTCTACATTTCAAATACATAAATAAATGAATAAATAAATCCTTTTTTTAAAAAATGATAAAGATCTAAATATAAGACCTGAATCTGAAACTGTTCAAAGAAAACATGGAGAAAATACTTCAAGATATTAGAACAGGCAGTGATTCTTTGGATAAGACCCCCCAAAGTATAGGCAAAAAAAAAAAAAAAACAACGAGAGAGAAATGGCATTAAATCAAACTTAGAAGTTTCTCTACAGCAAAGGAAGCAATTAATAGAGTGAAGAGACATCTGACAGAATGGCAGAAAATATTTGCAAGCTACTTCTGCAATAAAGGATTAATATCCAGAATAAATCAGAAACAGAAAATTAAACAACAAAAAAGTAACCAATCTGTTAAGAAGTCAGCAAAGAACCTGAACAAAAAAAAAATTATCAAAAGAAGAAATACAATTTCCCAACAAACACATGAAAAAAATACCCAATGTCACCAGCTTCAGGGAAATGTAAATCAAAACCACAGCACATTGTCACCTCCTACCTGTTAGAATGGCTATTTTCAAACTGATACAAAGTAACAAATTCTGGGGAGGAAGTGGAGAAAGGGGAACTCTTAGAGGTTCTTGGTGGGGGTACAAACTAGTACAATCACTACAGAAAGCAGTATGGAGATTTCTATAAAAACTAGAAATAGAGTTGCTGTATGATCCAGCAATCCCACCTCTAGATGTATATCCGTAAGACACAAAATCATTCTATCAAAGAAGATACCTGCTCCCTCATGTTTTTGGAGCACTATTCACAATAGCCAAAATATGGAATCAACCAAGATTTCCATCATCAGATGGATGAATGAAGGAAGTGTGGTATATATACACAATTGAATGCTATTCAGCCATAAAAAATAAATAAATAAATAAAAAGGGCATTTGCAGCTCTCTGCTATGGCCTGGGAAAGCAGTAGAAGATGACCCAAGTCCTTGGGCCCCTGCACCCATGTGGGAGTCCCAGAAGAGACTCCTGGCTCCTGGCTTCAGATAGGCACAGCTCTAGCCATTGCAGCCATCTGGGAAGTAAACCAGTGGATGGAAGACCCCTCTCTGTCTCTACCTCTCTCTGTAACTCTGTCTTTCAAGAAAATAAAATAAATCTTTAAAAAAAATAGGGGAAGTCGGGTGTGGTTTCTTATTTGTGACTATATATGTATATGCACTAATATAAAATGCTAATAATACGGGAAGTAGCATGTGGTTTATATGGGACCTTGGTGTACTACTCCACAATTTTTGTCTTGTCAATATAAAAGTATTCTGAAATTAAAAATTTATTTTCAAAAACCTTTTTTAAAAACCACAAATGAAATAAAACAAGGCAAAAAAAAAATAACTTTTCATGTGTGATAGAACATGTATGTTCAGAACAGGATTTGAAATACTGCCATTATTTCAGAATGTTTCCATGAATTATTTTCATATTTTGTATAGACATTAATTCCAGCTCATCTTGTTTATTAAACTATATCATGTGAAGAGTTTCATCTGTAACTATTTTATACCTTCTACAAATGCACGTGGAAGTAATACAACTGACAAAAAAATCTAATAAAGAAAAAAAAAAGAAAAAGAAAATCCTTGGGTTCTCTTAGCCTAAGGTTGTTACTGTGTCTTCAGGGGCAAGCTTGTGCAGTGCTGCCTGTCGCTAAGGGAGAGCTAGCGCCTCCAGCTGCAACCTCACCAGAGAGTGCAGTGTTGGTGGATCAATGGCCAGCTCCTCTGCCTCTTGAGTGGCATAGTTGTGAAGCTTTTCTGCTTTGGCTTTGAGCTCTCTAGCAGGGGTGGGCTCTGCTGTTGTTATCCTTAGCAGTCACATGCTCAGTAAGTCACCCTTCATTGCCCTCCTTCCCTTCTCTCCTTCACTTTACAACTCCTCTACCTGTGTTTCCTGGAATCACTTCCAGAATAAACTTTTTGCGTCCAAATTCTTGCCTTGGAAGCTGCTATTGGGAAAAGGCAAAGACAGATATTAAGCAGAAGTAGTAACAGCAACCACTATTGTATGTCTGCAGCATAATAGGTTAAGTACAAGAAACTTAAAAGCATTTCTGGGAAAATGAGACTAATGTTTATTTTGGTACAAAAAATTTAAAATCATGCAGTTTTTCATAAAATGCATTTTTCGTAAACTCTTTGAAGGTAGCTCTCATACGTTAACCTATTCAATTTCCTAATAAATTTAAGAGATATTTTTGTTTCCATGTGACAAGAGAAGAAATAGGAGTCTTTGAAAGGTTAAGAAACTTACCAAAATTTGTGTGCTGTGTGACAGTGGGCTGCCCTCTTGCTCTGAGTAACCCTAAAACTATGTTGTACCTGCAATCAAAATACCCAGGCAGCTCCCTTGGAGTTGTGGAATGTCTAGTTAATACAGCCTTACCAGGAGGAGGAAGGTGGTGGGAGTGTGGGCAGGAAAGAGGGTAGGGTGGTAAGTACCACCATGCTCCTGAATTTATATATGGGAAATACATTAAATTTGTATACCTTAGATAAAATAAAAATAAATAAATAAAAAATACAAACTTAACTGGTAAGCTCTAAGTGTCTTGTATCTTTGATATTGTATATTTTGATATTGATATTTCTTGTATCTTTGATATTTGTATCTTTGATACTGCCCATGAAAAGACTTGGCGCATTGTAACTCACAGTAAAACTATTTAAATCTCAGGGATTTTATTCTGTATTTGTTTTCACTCTTATGAAACCTGGACATGTGATTTAGAATGAACATTAGCTCTCCTAGGTGTGTTTGCAGAAGTGATGGCAAAATGA